>NW_005871307.1:467648-529356 GCF_000147115.1 Myotis lucifugus
GGCGCGGGGGGGGGGGCGGGGGCCCCCCCGGGGGGGGGAAATACTGTACCCCCTCCTGTGGGGCGTCCCCAGCCTCTGGGTGGGCCCCCGGGGGCCCCGGGCGGGGGGGGGGGGAACTTTGCCTTTCCAGCAACTAGGGGGGTTCTGTTGGCAGCCCAGGGTTTTTTCTTTTCCGGCCTCAGAGGCTCCAGGAAAGAGCCGAAAACGTAGGCGGGCAGGGGAGGGGGGGGGCCCGTGCCAGAAGGGGTGTCCTCAGACCCCCCCGACGCCTCCAATGCTTGGCGGGGTTGGTCCGACGGCCGGGCCTCGAGGAGTCCCACGCGGCTCCCGCCCACATCTCGGCCGCGCCCCTCGGAGTCCTGGGCTCACCGCCCGCCCAGCTTTCCCCTCCTTCGCTGGGAGCTGAGGCGCGGGTTCCACTCTTGCAGAGCCCAGGGCTGAGGGCGGTTTAAGATGTTTTTGCCCTTAACATACTTGACCTCCTCCGGCTCACCCACCCACCCTGGATCTTTCGAAACGTAGTGTTCTGAATGTCCTGGGATTCCCCCTCTATTCCCCGTCATCCCTAACTTGGGGCGTTGTGGGTGGGAGGGAGCAGCACTAAAGGGCTAAAGAGAGCAGAGTGAAAGTGGGGTGCGGAGAGCAGCCGCCCCCGGACTCGCGCGCTGGAGCAGAGCGCCCGCCTTCGGGCTCCCGGGTGGTCTCTCCCCGGTGTGGCCGCGCACCCCACTCCCCGAACCCCTGCTGGCCTTTTCCTCTTCCTTTTCCGCCCCGTGTTTCCTAGTCCCCCCTCGCCGGCCCGGGTTGTTCTGAAAGCGCAGATGTGAGAGAGCAGAATTAGAACGGTACATGAATTATATTGGGGTGAATCACTGAAAGCAGATGCGAATGGCGTGGGTTTTTTTCTTACATATTTTAAACATTCCAAGTCGTTCTGCAGTCCAGACTCCGTGTGAGGATGGTTCTTTCTAGTTCCACAATAACAAGCTAATGAAATCCGTGGTTGCCAAAGTATGCTGTTTGGGAACAATGCGGGCAAGATCCATGGTTGAAGGTGGCCTTGAAGAAGGCTTCCTCCTTCCTTCTTTTAATTTGAAAAGTCCACCCCAGATCATATTTGAGGTGAAAGAACAGGGAATGAGAGTGAAAAACCGCAGGTACTAGGCTCCAAGTTATCAGTATTGTGATGACCTTGGTTTGTCCCCACCTGGTTGCAGTTCTATAATCTGAAAAGGGGGGGGGGGGGGGAGAAGTGATCTCCAAGGCGGGTTTCACCTTTGCAATTTTGTTAACCAGCGATTTTCTAGAATACTGGTACTATGGTTGGGGTGAGGAGTGGGGGTGTGCAGCTTAAAGAACAGAGATAAATCCATGCAAGACCTCTTGTTATAGGTCAGCTTCTCGCAAAGGGTATATTTCCTTTTGGTAGCCATTACATTTATAGGTAAAGAAACACATACATTTCAGGATAGAATAAAAAGCCATTGGTGCTGTTTAGCGCCTCATATCAACTTGAGCCAAAGGTAACCCTGAAAGTGGGTTTGCATAATTAAGGCATATGAATATGCCAAACGTCTTGTCTCTAGAACTTCCAGGAAAACCATGCCTAATTTTAGGGTTGGCACCAGCTCCTTTCTCAGTTCACAGCCCTGGTCTCAGCGAGTGGGCAGACATGATGTTCACACACATGTGCACATCTGGTGTGTGCCAGGCCCTGTGCTCTGTGTTCTTGCTGTGGCAACAGGCAAAACATTGAGCCAGCTGATTCCCCAACTCTCTACCAATCCATCAAAGTGGACTTTCCAGAAGCTCCTATCTGCAAAAACATTCTTTTGAAATTATTTGTAAGAGCAATTCCAGGGCTACTAGGAAATTCCACTTCTGTCTTCTTGGTCAGAAAAAAAAATCCAGTTATGTTAGAATAGATTGGTCTAGCAATACATCTCTCTCATAAATGTGGTCTGTCATTTTTTATACCTTCAACTAAAACCTTTAATTAAAATATGAATGTAAATGTATAGCTTTTTATTTTTATTAAATATACTGAAACATCGACCAGCTGCCTCCTGCACATCTCCTACTGGGGATGTGCCCGCAACCCAGGTACATGCCAATCAGCTGCCTCCTGCACACCCCCGACTGGGGATTTGCCCGCAACCAAGGTACATGCCCTTGACCGGAATTGAACCTGGGACCCCTCAGTCCGCAGGCCGACGCTCTATCCACTGAGCCAAACCAGTTAGGGCTAGCTTTTTATTTTTAAAAAATATTTTTATTGATTTCAGAAAGGAAGGGAGAGGTAGAGAGATGGAAACATCAATGATGAGAGAGAATCATTGATTGGCTGCTTTCTGCAGGCCCCACACTGGGAATCTAGCCCCTAATCTGGGCATATGCCCTGACCAGGAATAGAACTGTGACCTCCTGGTTCATAGGTCAATGCTCAACCACTGAGCCACACCAGCTGGATAAATGTATAGCTTTTTAAGTTTAAAATTATAACAACTATACCATTTTAAAACAATGATATGCATTTGGAGGAGGATGAAATTTGTGTGGAGCTATGTTGGTAAGGGTCCTAACAAAGCTCTACTTTCAGAGGCCTGCGTCTCCCTTTGCATCTGTTACTTGGTAAGGTGATTTTTCACTCTTTGATCACTGCTTCAAAATTAGTTGAAATTTCAAGGCCTTAAAGAAACCTGATTTTAATGCAGACATTTGAATTCTGGGAGCAAATGTTATCTTTGAAATGTATGAATGTGATTAACTTTCTATTTAAAAATAAATATTTTATTCAAAAATTAACATTTTATTATGAAATATACACAGAGAACAATGCACATAGCTTACTGATTTATCACGAAGTGAATACTGATGTGGTTCCTACTCACATTGAGACAGAACAGAAATGACAACTAAATGCAGCCTGTGTTCCTAGATAAGATTCTAAACCAAAAGACTGGAGAAATTGTTGGGACAGTTAGTAAAATCTGAATGGAGTCTGTGAATTAACATTAGTTTGTGCCAATGTGACTTCCTGATTGGAGAGTTGCATGCTGATTATAGAGGAGGGTGTCCTTGTTTGGGAGCAAACACACCAGAGTGTTTAGGGGCAATGAGACATATCTACAGCTTCTCTCAAAAGATTCCAAAAAGGAATAGTGATAATGGAAATAGAGACAGCATGGAACAAACAATAAAATGCTTATAATTGGGGAATCCCTGGGTGAAAGGTATAGGAGTTCTTTGCACTGTTCTGGCAATTTTTCTTTGAGTTTGAAGTTATTTCAAAATAATTATTTTTAAAAAAATCTACTCAATGTCCAAAACAAAGCTTTGAAATATTTAGTGAAATATTTATTTATTTATTTATTTATATTTTTTAAAAATATATTTTATTGATTTTTTTTACAGAGAGGAAGGGAGAGAGATAGAGAGTTAGAAACATCGATGAGAGAAACATCGATCAGCTGCCTCCTGCACATCTCCCACTGGGGATGTGCCCGCAACCCAGGTACATCTCCCTGACCGGAATCGAACCTGGGACCCTTCAGTCCTCAGGCCGACACTCTATCCACTGAGCCAAACCGGTTTCGGGTAGTGAAATATTTAGATGAATGCTTCTAAACCTTGAATAAGCATAAAAAGCATGAACTGGAAATAATAAATTTGATCATAATAATTGAAAGACATTTTGTTCAGAAAATAACAGCTTAAAGAAAATGAAAGAGCACATTACAAACTCTCACAAAAATCTGTAGTAAAAGTCAGTAGCAAGAACTAAAGAACTCCTCAAACCAATATTTTTAAAGCATGTACTCATGTGTGTGCATACACACACACACACACACACACACACACACACGCCCTAAAACAAAACTGGGGGGAAAAAAACACAATAAAGCTTTCCTAAAAAAAGAAAAAAGTGTATTACTTTATTCCAGGAATGCAAAAAAACTGGCTTAACATTACAAATTTTCTGTGTCTTTATGAGTTTCATCTACTGGAGGTTTTACAGATTACAGATCTTTCATTTTAGGATGACCTCACCCTGGTGCATCTGATGTTTTCTTATGACTAAACTCACATCACACATGATATCGTATGACTAAACACAACCTCAGAAATGAAATTGTGTTCTTCTCAATGCATCTCAGCAGCAGCAATAGCATGTTGATCTGTTTCATCACTGGTGATGTTAACCTGGATTACTTGGTCTTGTTGGTGTCTAGAACATTTATTTCTCTTTCTTAAGTTCATCATTTCCCCCTTTGTAACTGACTGCTACTTTTCGGGGAAGTATTCTCACACTACACCAAGTTTTAGTCCTCATCATACTTCCATGCAATGGCCTTAGCATTCATTGATCACTCATGACTGAATCAACCAAATGGTGATTCTCTATTTTCCGCATTTCTTCTAAATTTGTTATTTGGAATTCTACTGTAAGCAAGAGCTAACTTTCTTTTTTCCTTCTTTCCTCTCTTTCCTTCTTTTCTTCCTTCCCTCCCTCCCTTTTTTCCTTTCTTCCTTCCTCCAATCCTTTATGTCAGTATGACCTCATAGATTTCTATTGTATTTAATTATCATTATTTAACCATCATTATTTTAATACCCACATTGTCTCCTATTTAGCCACTGGGAACCCCTTCAAGCTGATTTTTTTTTTCTTTCAGTGTATCTCGATCATTCATTGAGATTACTTCCTTTCTGACACAAAAATATTCTGGACCTATCTTGTCTTTCCTGACCAAAGCTCTGCTCCCTTTCAGTTTCAAAATCAAGATCTAAGCCGTGGCAGTGCTCATTGCTGCTACTGTGCCAAGAAGCTGCTACAGTGCTTCTTGGTCCTCTCAGAAGATAGAGGTGGGATATGTGTGTGTGTGTACACATATTCACACATATACATATATACATACACCTACATCCCCACACATGCATGTATCTGTATTTCTATATCTGTAGAGTCTGCTTAAGTAGGTTATAAAACTACGAATTTATATTGATAATTCCAGTATCAGTCCAATAACTCAGGGGTCTTTCTAGCCTTCCTCCATTTTCATACATGTAAATGTACCTATTGAGAATCTTGATTCCCATTATCCTCAGCATATTATGTAGCTGCTCAAACAATTTACTTATTTGTTCAGTGTAACCGATCTTTAACCACACTGGCTGTCTCCCTTCCCCCCTTAACCCATGTTCTTGGTGGCTCCTCACTGCTCGTCACTGCCCTGCATTCTCAGCTGTGAGGCCTGTCCTTGCATATCCCAGTCCCTTGCTTTCTCAGAGCCCCAGAGGTCAAAGTCCTTATCCTCTGAGTCTTGGGCCTGCGCCTCCTGTGGCTCCTCAGCGCCCTTGGCCACATGTGATTCCTCCATGCTGGGAAAGGAAGAGGTGATGGAAAAGAAGAGAGCATGGAAAGAAAAGGGAAAGGAAGGCGGGCTGGGTTGGGAAGGGAATCTAACTTCATCTTTTTCATATTGTGAGTCATTATCCCCACAGCTTCACTTATTGACCGGCCCCTCCTTCTTATAAGTACCGCGCGCTAACCGATTGCGCCACTGGAGCTCCATGGCCCCTCCTTCTCTCAGTGAAATTACAATGGTTTCTGTGCACTCCTGAGTTCCACACCTGCTGGGCTCTGCTTCTGTACTCTTCCATTGGTCAGTGTTTATCCCTGGGTCAGAACCACACTATTTAGTTACTATTCCTTTATAGAAAGTCCTGATATTGGATAGCATTTCATTTCTGTCCTTCTTTGTCAGAAGTATTCTGGTTATTCATGATCCTTTCAGAGTATTTTTTGAAATGGATACTTTTTTAAAATTGTCATTTCTTTTTGGTGAATTGAATATTTCCATCGTTAGGTAATGGTCCTCTCCATACCTAATCATATTTTTGCTTAGTGTCTTTTTATAAAATACTAGTGGCCTGGTGCACGGATTCATGCACATTTAAAGGAAAATAATTAGAAGAAATATTTTAATATCGCTATTTGCCCTTTTTTCTATGATAGAAGTATCAGAGATGAAAGAAAATTAGTAAAATGTATATGAAAATAATATGTAAATTGATTAATAAATAAACAATAACAACATGATATAACAACAACAAAGACATGATATAAAAACAACATTGATAAAAACTGACTAATAAATTGATTAAATTTATTCTAATATCTCCCTGTATTCCACATTAAGAGTAAAAAAATTTTCAGAGTGCTTGACTAATTTCCCTTGTGATGAAGTATTTACAGCTTTAACTTTAACGTCACACGCTCTTCAAACTCGAGAGAAAGCAACATATAACTGACCATGTCCAAAAACGGGTTCAGGTAGAAATATTTCTACTCTGTCTAGAGTTTATTCTTGTGATTTATTAATAGTCATCGCAAATGCTGGCATCACGGGAAACTGTCTTTGAATTAATTTAAATGGGAGGCCAGTGTCAGACAGGGACAAATCAATTCTTGGAACCAGAACAACCTCTCCTTCTGCAGATCCTGTTAATACTTCCGCTTTTATTATGTTAGGTCGCAATCTTTTGATAATAAATCTAGTACCCCATTTACTGTTTACAAAGACCCCATTTACTATTAAGATTTCTCAGTAGCATGATGATTGCACCTACTCTCAATTTTAATTTATGACATGGCATTACCGAAGGAGTAATACTATTAAGAAATTCAATGGGAAATTTTTCCTTTTTGGCATCATCCCTTGAATCGATGGAATCATCACTCAAATAGGTGTGAAAATCTCCATTGAGTATATCCAAAATTTCTTCATTTAATTTATGAACGTGCTCATTTTTAGAACAAAGAATTGCACATTTAGATATATCTTTAATATTATCTATAGATATACTATTTCCAAAGGTAGCTTCAATAATAGATCTGTTACAAATCCTCTTATGGGGGATTTCAATAATATCCATTCATAAATGAAAACTGCTATCAAGTTTGTCATCTCCAAGTTTTACTAACCATTCACTATAAGCAGAATCCTCTGATCTCATATTTGTTTTAAGAGACAACTGTCTGAAACATCCCCAAACACTCATTTGTACTATGGCCGATCACATAGCATGTGGCACAACACTGAGACATTGTCGAAAATTCCCTCCAAGAAGGAGAACTTTCCCACCAAATGCAATAAAAACAACCAAATCCACTATCGACAATGACAGATGAAAACACGCATGTGATTGGCTCCAGCGAAAGCTTTATATGTATGGTGCATGCGGGAGTCAACGTTTATTTTTAAGTTGCCAGTGCTTGTCATATGTACCAGCCTGTCGGTTGGATGGTCAGATGGTTGGTCAGACGTATGGTCAGTCACTTAGCCATATCCTATCTAATAAAAGAGAAACATGGTAATTAGCGTACGACCGCTACCCTTCCCATTGGCTAATCAGGGCGATATGCAAATTAACTGCCAACCAAGATGGCAGCTGTCAGCCAGGCAGCTGGAAGCCAACATGAGGCTTGCTTGCTTCAGTGAAGGAGGACTCCAACGTTCCCTGCCTGTGCTGCCGGCCTCTCAGCTGGCAGTTTGAAACATTGTAACAAATATAGAAGCTAAACAAAACCCCAGAAACCAGCTTTCAGCCAGCCGGGATCTCAGAGCTGGAGATGATACAGTGTTTCGATTATAGAACCGAAACAAACCAGATACCTGCTTTCAGCAGCCCAGGCCTTGGCCCAGAATTAAAAAAGTAAAAGAAAAAAAGGAGTGGTTGGGAGCTTCAGTCACCCACCAGCCTGAAAACAGCCCTCAGCCCCTCACCCAGACTGGCCAGGCACCCCAGTGGGGACCCCCACCCTGAAGGGGGTGTGACCAGCTGCAAACAGCCATCATCCCGTCATCCAGGCTGGCCAGGCACCCCAGTGGGGACCCCCACCCTGATCCAGGACACCCTTCAGGGCAAACCAGCCAGCCCCTACCCATGCACCAGGCCTCTATCCTATATAGTAAAAGGGTAATATGCCTCCCAGCACCGGGATCAGCGGAGCAGCGAGGCCTCCCGGCACCAGGATCAGCGTGACAGGGGGCAGTGCCCAAACCCCCTGATCGCCCTGCGGCTCTGTGTGTGACAGGGGGCGGGGCCACAACCTCCCTATCTGCCCTGCTCTGTTTGTGACAGGGGAAGGCGCCCCAACCCCCTGATCAGCCCTGCTCTGTGGGTGATAGAGGGCGGCGCTCCAACCCCCTGATCGGCCCTGCTCTGTGTGTGACAGGGGGCGGTGCCCCAACTCCCCTATCGGCCCTACTCTGTGCGTGACAGGGGGGAGCTCCCCAACCCCCTGATGGGCCCTGCTCTGTGCGTGACAGGGGGGAGCTCCCCAACCCACTGATCGACCCTGCTCTGTGCGTGACAGGGTACGGAGCCCCAACCCCCCTGATGGGCCCTGCTCTGTGCGTGACAGGGTACGGAGCCCCAACCCCCCGATTGGCCCTGCTCTGTGGTTGACAGGGGGTGGCGCCGCAACCTCCCCATCGACCCTGCCTTGAGTGTGACAGGGGGCGGTGCCCCAACCCCCCAATCGGCCCTACTCTGAGCGTGACTGAGGGTGGCATCTCAACCTCCCAATCCGCCCTGCTCTGTGCATGACAGGGGGCGGCGCCCCAACTCCCCAATTGGCCCTGCTCTGAGCCTGACCAGGGGCTGCACCTAGGGATTGGGCCTGCCCTCTGCCACCCAGGAGCAGGCCTAAGCCAGCAGGTCGTTATCTCCCAAGGGGGTCCCAGACTGCGAGAGGGCACAGGCAGGGCTGAGGGACCCCCCTCCCCCCCGAGTGCACAAATTTTTGTGCACCGGGCCTCTAGTATATATATATAACATATATATAACATATATATATGTTAATATAATAAGGCTAGATTTATTTTATTTTTCATTTTTATATATTTTTTATTTTTATATATATTTTTTGATGCTTAGATACCTGACATGTTTTGTTTTTGCATGTTTTGCCTTTAATCTTTGCCTGTCCTTATGCTTTAGGTATATTCCTTTAGGTAAGTAACATATAAATAAACTTCTAAAAGCCAAATTTCACAATATTTATCTTTTAACTGATGTGTTTAATCTATTTACATTAATTGCAATTATTGACATATTTAGACTTGTTTCTAGTATCTTTATATTTTAGTTTATCTTATTTTCAAATTATATATTTTTTCTTTTTTAATTATCATCTGAGGGCATGTCTTTTTCATTGATTCTGGAGAGAGAGAGAGAGAAGGAGAGAGAGAGCTAGAGAGATAGATAGATACATGGATGTGAGAGAGAAAAATCAACCAGTGATCAAACCTGCAACCTAGGTATGTGGTCTGACCAGGGATCAATCCCACAACCCTTTGGTGTATGGGACAACATTTCAACCGAGTCACCTGACCAGGGCTCAAGTGATATTTTTTAAAAATTATTTCTTTAATATTTCGAATTGATGTAGACATATTTTATCAAATAAAACAAGAAGTTTAGTTCATTCTTCTATCCATTGATTTTTCTCCTACTACTGACACTATCATATTGATGCTGTATTTTAAAAATGTTTTTTTTTTGGAAATAATTTTACACTAAGAAGAAGTTATAAAAAAGTACGAAGAGATCGAGCTGTCACATACTCATCACCCAACTTTCCCTAATGGTGACATCTTATATAAATACAATACATTATCAAAATCAGGGTATTCATTGATATGATACAATTAGCTAGACTAAAGATCTTATTCAGATTTCACCAGTGTTTTGTAGGCACTCAATTTTTCTATGTATGTGTGTATATAACTCTATGACACTTTATCACATGTAACTGCCACCACAATTCAGATACAGAACTGTTCTGTCCCTACAAAGGAACTAGCCCAGAGTCACACCCGCTCCCCGCTTCCCTAACCTTTGGCAGTCACTTATCAGTTTTCCATTTCTATATTTTTCTCATTTCTAGAATGGTATATGAATGGATTGCTATTTTTCTTCTGTATAATAATCTTAAGAGCCATCCAAATTGTTGTGTGTGCCAATAGCTCATTCTTTTTTATTTCTGAGTAGTATTCCATGGTATAGATGTACCAGATTTTGTTCAATTATTTACATATTGAAGGACATTCCGGTTGTTTCCAGTTTTTGGAACTTCATTATAAACTAGAGGCCCAGTGCACAAAATTTGTGCATGGGTAGGGTCCCCAACAGCTGCTGGCTGCCTCCCGGGGCCTCCCTTCCCTGGCTGCCAGCTGCCAGTCACACCCTGATGGTCAGTGCATGTCATAGAGAGCAACTGAACTCCGGGTTGGTCGAACTCCCAAGGAGACACTACATATTAGGCTTGTATATATATAGACTAGAGGCCCGGTGCACGAAATTCGTGCACAGGTAGGGTCTCTAGGCCTGGCCGATGATCAGGGCCAATCGGGGTCTTCCTTCCCCCGGCTGCCGGCTGGGGCCTTCCTTCATTCAGCCTGGTGGTCAGCGCACATCATAGTGAGTGGTCGAACTCCCGATCAGTCTAACTCGTGAGGGGACAATTTGCATATTAACCTTTTATTATATAGGATAAAGCTAGTATGCACATTTGTGTATAGGCTTTCATGTGGACATGAGTTTTCATTTCTCTAGGATAAATGCCCAGGCATATGGTTGCTGGATTGTATGGCAAGTCTGTATCTGATTCTAAAGAAATGGCCAGACTGATTTTTAAGAGGAGCTATACCATTTTACAGTTTTACCAGTTGTATATGAAAGAGCCAGTTTCTTTGCTTCCTTACCATTACTTTTAATTTTAGCTGTTCTAATAAATGTGTAGTAATATTTCACCAAGTTTTAATTTGCATTTTCCTAATGGCTAGTGATATTGAATATGTTTTCATGTGTTTATTTGCAATCTATATATCTTTTTTGGTAAAGTGTCTGTTCAAGTAATTTTCCCATTTTCTAATTGCATTTTTTGTTTTCTTCTGGTTGAGTTTTGTTTTCTTCTGGTTGTGTATTCTGGATATGCATTTTTTGTTGAATTTGTGATTTGCAAACATTTTCCTCCAATTGATGGCTTTTGAAAAATTCTCAACAGAGTCTTTTGCAAAACAAAAGTTTTTAGTTTTTATTAGATATAACTTTTATGGATCATGATTTTGGTGTTATGTCCAAGACCTCTTCACCTAAACCTATCTCGGTCACAAAGAATTTCTCCTATGTTCTTGCAAAAATGTTTTATAGTTTTACACTTAGATATTATTTAGACATTTAAAGTATATAATTTTAATTTGTGGCTGTAATGGACATATTATTCTCTTTTATTTTAGTCTTAGCTTTTGCTTTTGTTAGTGTTTTAAAATAACAACACAATTAAGTGAGGTATTAAATTACCTTTCATTTACCTATGTCTTGAGCATTATTTGAATGATCATTCCTCTATTAAACTATTCACCCAAGACTTTTCACAATGCAGCTTAGTGGGAAAAGCTTCTGATACTCTATGTTTCAGTGTATTTTTATTGTATTCAAATGACAGTTTAACTTTTTCTTCCATACTTTGACAATGTGACTCCACTGTCTTCTGGTATTCAATGTGCTGTTGAAAAGTCTGCTGTCCGTCTACCTCATGTTCCTTTGTAGATAAACTGCTGTAAAGTGCATAAACTTTTAGAATTTTTTCTTTGTTCTTGACATTCTCAAAATTTAGTAAAATATGTTTAGTGGGAAGTCTCCTTATTGTTCCCCTCCTGTTCCCTATTACTTTTCAATCTGAAATGTTTCTTTTGTAGTTTTTTAATACTGGGAAATTTCTCTCTACTTCTTTCTCTCCATTAAGAAAAAATGTCTCTCTTTTTAGAACTCCTATTATTCTGATGTTAGGGAGATTTATTTATTTATTTTTAATTTACCAACTTTGGGGATTTTGAGGTGGAAGGATGGGAAGATGAGTATCTTCACTTAGTTGGTTCCTATGTGTTTTTCTAGTGTAGAGTTCTGTGCTGCCCTTATTTTACTGCAGTGGACAGCTGGTTCAGAAGTCTGTGTCTTAGCAGGTAACCAAAGGAAAGGGCAAGGGACAAGTAATACAGAACTCCAATAGTTTTTCTTCAATTTCATCCTTCCTCAGCTTTGTCAGGATTTGTGGTCCACTGGCCAAAGCCACCATCCAGTCACCACACATTCAGAAGAACCCTTGCCACCTCAAGGTTTCTCAAAGTTTGCTGTTTTCCCTCTAGTTTCCTTAGGGTTGACTTTGGGGTTGGGGAGGTGAGGGGCAGCAGCCTTGCTTGTTTAGCATCTTATCAGGAGTGGGATATTCTAGTATTGATTTATAGCTGAACTGCAATATAGCTGGATACTATATGCTGTATCATTTTTTTTTGGGGGGGGGAGAATTTTCTGTGTAATTTAAAATAATATATATTCTATTATTTTGGGTTTTAATATTTTATGAATGTCCATTGTGTCAAATTTCCTGATTGTGTTGCTCAAATCTTTCATATCCATACGGACATTTTAGGTATTCATTGTATTAGTTACTGAGAGGGATTTGTTAAAAATACGTTTTGATGATTTTGGATTTGTTAATATTTTCTTTTAATTTAGTCAAGTTTGCTTTGTATTAGACCTCTACAAATTTATGATTTTAATATCTTCCTAGTGAATTGAATGTTTTATTGTTAAATTTATAGTTTTATTAATGCTGTTCACATTAAAGCCTACCTTTTCTAATATCAATATAGCTATACAAGATATTTTTAGGAGATTGTTTACATGTATATCATATTCCATTTTTTTACTTTTATTTTATCTCCATACTTTTAGTTCTAAATGCCTCCTGCAAACAGCACATCCTTTAAAAATGTCTAGTCTGACAACATTTGCATTTGAATTAGAGCATTTATTTATTTACATTTAGTATAGCTATCAGTATACTTGGGTTTAAATCTACCATATCATGTGCTTTCTTTCTTTTTAATTTTGTTTTATTGCTTAAAGTATTACAAAGAGTAGTAAATATATCTCCTGTTTTTTCCCCCTTGATCTTCCCCCTGCCTCCCCTACCCCCCAGTATCTTGTGTCCATTGGTTATGCTTATATGCATGCATACAAGTCCTTTGGTTGATCTCTTACCTCCCCCACCCCCAACCCTCCTCAGCCTTCCCACTGTAGTTTGACAGTCTGTTCAGTGCTGATCTACCTCTGGATCTATTTTTGTTCATCAGTGTAAATGGTCTTTATTATCCATAAATGAGTGAGATCATGTGGTATTTTTCTTTCATTGACTGGCTTATTTCACTTAGCATAATGCTCTCCAGTTCCATCCATGCCATTGCAAACGGTAAGAAATCTTTCATTTTACAGCAGCGTAGTATTTCATTGTGTAGATGTACCACAGTTTTCTAATCCATTCATCTGTTGATGGGCACTTAGGCTTTTCCCTAATCTTAGCTATGGTGAATTGTGCTGCTATGAACATAGGGGTGTATATATCCTTTCTGATTGGTGTTTCTGTTTTCTTGGGATATATTGCTAGAAGTGGGATCACTGGGTCAAATGAAAGTTCCATTTTTAACTTTTTGAGGAAGCTCCATACTGTCTTCCACATGGCTGCACCAGTCTGCATTCCCACCAGCAGTGCAAGAGGGTTCCCTTTTCTCCGCATCCTCTCCAGCACTTGCCGTTTGTTGATTTGTTGATGATAGCCATTCTGACAGGTGTGAGATGATACCTCATTGTTGTTTTGATTTGCATCTCTCGGATGATTAGTGACTTTGAGCATGTTTTCATATGTCTCTTGGCTTTCTGAATGTCCTCTTTTAAAAAGTGTCTATTTAAGTCCTTTGCCCATTTTTTAATTGGATTGTTTATCTTCCTTTTATTAAGTTGTATGAGTTCCCTATAAATGTTGGAGATTAAACCCTTATCAGTGATAACATTGGCAAATATGTTCTCCCATGCAGTGGGCTTTCTTGTTGTTTTGTTGATGGTTTCTTTTGCTGTACAAAAGCTTTTTATTTTGATGTAGTCCCATTTGTTTATTTTCTCTTTAGTTTCCAGTGCCCTAGGAACTGTATCTGTGAAGAAACTGCTTTGGCATATGTCTGAGATTTTGTTGCCTTTGGATTCCTCTAGTATTTTTATGGTTTCCCATCTTACACTTAAGTCCTTTATCCATTTTGAGTTTATTTTTGTGTATGGTGTAAGTTGGTGGTCTAGTTTCATTTTTTTGCATGTATCTGTCTAGTTTTCCCAACACCATTTATTGAAAAGACTGTATTGACTCCATTGTATGTTCTTGCCTTCTTTGTCAAATATTAATTGAGCATATTGGTTCTGGTCGATTTCTGGGTTCTCTATTCTATTCCATTAATCTATATGTCTGTTCTTGTGCCAGTACCAGGCAGTTTTGAGAACAATAGCTTTGTAATACAGCTTGATATCTGGTATTGAGATCCCTCCTACTTTGTTCTTCTTTCTCTGGATCGCTGCAGCTATTTGGGTCTTTTTTTATTCCAGATGAATTTTTGGAGAGTTTGTTCTAGGTCTGTGAAATATGCCATTGGTATTTTAATGGGAAGTGCGTTGAATTTATAGATTGCTTTGGGTAGTATGGACATTTTAATGATGTTGATTCTACCAAGCCATGAACATGGTATGTTCTTCCATCTGTTTATGTCTTCCTCTATCTTTTTTTTCAACGTCCTGTAGTTTTCTGAGTAGAGGTCTTTTACTTCCTTAGTTAAGTTTATTCCTAGGTATCTTAATTTTTTTTTGCAATGGTAAATGGGATTGTTTTTTTAATCTCTCTCTGTAAGTTCACTGTTTGTGTGTAAAAATGCCATCGATTTCTTCACATTAATTTTGTATCCTGCTACATTGTCGAATTAATTTATTAATCCTAATAATTTTTTGATGGAGTCTTTAGGGTTTTCTATGTACAGTATCACGTCATCTGCAAATAATGACAATTTTACTTCTTCTTTTCCAATTTGGATACCTTTTATTTCTTTTTCTTGTCTGATTGCATTGGCTAGCACTTCCAGTACTATGTTGAACAGGAGTGGTGAAAGTGGGCATCCCTGTCTTGTTCCTGTTCTTAAGGGAAATGGTTTTAGTTTTTGCCCATTAAGTATGATGTTGGCTGTAGGTTTGTTATATAAAGCTTTTATTATGTTGAAGTATGATCCTTCTATTCCCACTTTGCTGAGCGTTTTTACCAGAAAAGGGTGTTGGATTTTGTCAAATGCTTTTTCTGCATCAATTGATATTATTATGTGATTTTTGTCTCTCAATTTGTTTATATGGTGTATCACGTTTATTGATTTGCAGATATTGTACCAGCCTTGCATCCCTGGAATAAATCCCACTTGGTCATGGTGTATGATCTTTCTAATGTAATGCTGGATCCTGTTTGCTAGAATTTTGTTGAGGATTTTAGCATCTATGTTCATCAGGGATATTTGGCCTGTAATTCTCTTTCTTTGTAGTGTGTTTATCTGGTTTTGGGATTAGGGAAATGCTGGCTTCATAGAAAGAGCTTGAAAGTGTGCCTTCCTCTTGAATCTTTTGGAATAGTCTGAGAAGGATTGGTTTTAGTTCTTTGAATGTTCGGTAAAACTCCCCTGTGAAGCCATCTGGTCCAGGGCTTTTGTTTGCTGGAAGCATTTTGATTACTGTTTCAATTTCATCAGTAGTTATCGGCCTATTCAGGTTTTTTGATTCTTCCTGATTGAGTTTTGGAAGCTTGTATTTTTCTATGAATGTGTCCATTTCATTGAGGTTGTCCAGTTTGTTGGAGTAGAGGTGTTTGTAGTCTTTTTTTTAAACAATCCTTTGTATATCAGTGGGATCAGTTGTTACTTCACCTCTTTCATTTCTGATTTTGTTTATTTGGGTCCTCTCTCTTTGTTTCTTGGTGAGCCTGGCTAGAAGTTCATCAATCTTGTTTATCCTTTCAAAGAACCTGCTCTTGGTTTCATTGATCTTTTGTATTGTTTTTTTTTTTTTTGGTCTACATGTCATTTATTTCTGCTCTGATCTTTATTATCTCTGGATACTGTGGGCTTTTCTTGTTGCTCTCTTTCTAATTCTTTAAGTTGTAGGTAGTTTATTACCAATTTTTCTTGTTTTTCTGGTAGGCCTGTAGAGCTATGAACTTCCCTCTCAGGACTGCTTTCATTGTGTCCCATAGATTTTGGATTGTTGTGTTTTCATTGTCATTTGTTTCCAGGATGTTTTTTTATTTCTTCTTTGATCTCTTTGGTAACCCAATCCTTGTTTAATAGCACACTAGTTAGCCTCCAAGTGTTTTTTTTTCCATTGTTTTTATTGTAGTTGATTTCTAGTTTTATGCCACTGTGATCTGAGAAGATGCTTGTTATGATTTCTATCCTCTTGAATTTGAAGAGACTTTGCCTATGTCCTAATATGTGATCCATCTTTGAAAATGTCCCATGTGCACTGGAGAAGAATGTATATGCTGTGGCTTTGGGGTGAAATATTCTGAAGATATCAATTAAGTCTATCTGATCTAGTGAGTCATTTAGGATTGCTGTTTCCTTGCTGATTTTTTGTTTAGAGGATTTATCCAGTGGTGTCAGTGGGGTATTAAAGTCCCCTACTATGACTGTATTGCTATCGATCTCTCCCTTGATATCTTCCAGAAGTTGTTTTATATATTTGGGTGCTCCTGTATTGGATGCATATATGTTTACCAGAGTTATATCTTCTTGATGGATTTCTCCCTTTAGTATTATGCAGTTGCCTTCCTTATTACTTGTTATGGTCTTTACTCTAAGGTCTATTTTGTCAGATGTGAGTATTGCAACCCCAGCTTTTTTCTCATTTCCATTTGCCTGAAAAATATTTTTCCATCCCTTCACTATCAGTCTGTGTGAATACTTTGTTCTGAGGTGAGTCTCTTGCAGACAGCAAATATATGGGTCATGTTTTCTTATCCATTCAGCTACCCTATGTCTTTTGATCGGGGCATTGAATCTATTTATGTTTAATGTTATTATTGATAAGTACTTGTTTGTTGTCATTTTTATTCTTAATATTTGTGTTTCTTCTTGCCTTTCTGTTTCTTCTTTTTATAGCAGTCCCTTTAGCATTTCTTGCACTGCTGGCTTGGTGGTAATAAACTCTCTTAGTCCTTTTTTGTCTGTGATTCTCCTGATTTCACCTTCAATTTTGAATGATAGCCTTGCTGGGTATAGTATTCTGGGATTCAGTTCCTTGGTTTTCATCACTTTGTATATTTCATTCCATTCCCTTCTGGCCTGGTGTGTTTCTGTTGATAAATCCGTTGATATTCTAATGGGTGATCCCTTGTATG
Source organism: Myotis lucifugus (assembly GCF_000147115.1). NCBI lineage: Eukaryota > Metazoa > Chordata > Mammalia > Chiroptera > Vespertilionidae > Myotis > Myotis lucifugus. The sequence continues at coordinate 484,972 of NW_005871307.1, forward strand.
TAACCTTCTGTCTCTCTCTGGCAGCTTTTAAGATTTGTGCTTTGTAGATGTTTGCCAATTTAATTATGATGTGTCTTGGTGTTGGTCTTTTTGGGTTCATCTTGTTTGGGACTCTATGTGCTTCTTGGATTTGCGTAGTTTTTTTCTTGCCAATATCAGGGAAGTTTTCTGTCATTATTTCTTTGAACAGGTTTTCTATTCCTTGCTTCTCTTTCTCTCCTTCTGGTACTCCTATTATTCAGATGTTGTTTCGTTTTGTGTTGTCCCAAAGCTCCCTTAGGCTCTTCTCTTGTTTTTTAAATGTTCTTTCCAGTTGCTGCTGTGTTTGTGAGTTTCCTACCTTGTCTTCTAGCTTGCTGATGCGGTCTTCAGCCTCTCCTAGTCTACTGTTTAAGCCTTCCATTGTGTTCTTTTTTTTTTTTTTAAATATATTTTATTGATTTTTTTACAGAGAGGAAGGGAAAGAGATAGAGAGTCAGAAACATCGATGAGAGAGAAACATCGATCAGCCGCTTCCGGCACATCCCCCACCAGGGATGTGCCCGCAACCGAAGTACATGCCCTTGACCGGAATCGAACCTGGGACCTTTCAGTCCGCAGGCCGACGCTCTATCCACTGAGCCAAACCGGTTTTGGCCCATTGTGTTCTTTATTGCAGCTATGTCATTCTTCAGTTTCTTTTGGTTCCTTTTCCTATTGGTGACATTCTCATTCAGCTCCTTATAATTCTCATTGAGTTGTGTGTATTTGTCATTGAGTTGTGTGTATTTGTCATCCATTTGAGCATTCTTATAACCATTAGTCTGAATTCTTTCTCTGAGAAGTTACTTGCCTTGGTTTCATTTAACTTCCTCTCTGGTGATTCCTCTTTTTCTTTCCTTTGGGGATTGTTTTTTTGTCTCCCCATGTTTTGCTCTAACGTTTTAATTGTTTCTGTGTCCTAGATCTGCCTGCTTTGCTACCCAGGTTCTTTTGAGTATGGTGCTGCTGGTGTGACCTCTCGGGTCTCCTGAGCTTGGTAATCTAGCATAGCTCCCTACTTGAGCTATTTGTGTTTTCTTGATGTAGGCCTGTGAGCTGGAAAGGTGCAACTGCAGTGTCCAGATGTCAGCAGCCAGGGAGGGGGATGTCCTAATTTTTGCTGCCTTGCGTCCTTTGTTGAAATTGTACATGCCCAACAGGGGCTCATGGAGGTACCCAGGAGCTGTCTGTCGGGGTGGTGGGGCTCAGGAGGCCTGCACACTGGAAAGGCATGACTATGGTGTCCAGAGTTCTGTAGCTGTATGGTGGGAAGACTCAGTTTTTGCTGCTGTGTCTGTGGTTGGATACATACGCTCTCAGTGGCAGCTTACAGGAGCACCCGCAGTGTGCTTGCCAGCGCGGTGCTCTGATGCACTCTGAAGGGCCCTGGTTGAAGCCACACGATCGAGGCGTTTGTGGGCAGGTATCCAGGATGAGAGTATTCAGAATTTCTACTGCTGGGGCAGTGCACCCTTGTTTGGATAAGAGCACGCCTGTGGAGCAGTGGTCTCAGGAGGCCTGCACACTGGAAAAGCATGACTGTAGTGTCCAGAGTTCTGCAGCTGTGGAGTGGGAAGACTAAGTTTTTGCTGCTGTGCCTGTGGATGGATACACACGCTCCCAGTGGCAGCTCACAGGGGTACCCATGGTGCATTTGTGGCTCAGAGCTCTGATGTACTCTTCATGTGCTTTCAATTTATCTTATCTATGCTATGCTTTTTTGTTTAGTTTAGTTTTGTTTTTAAATCTCCTCCATTGGCTTCTTTTGAATTGATTATGTCTTATTATTCCATTCTTTCCCTTTATTATCTTGGAAGTCGTGTACTATTTTACTATGGTTGTAGATCCCCAAGAGATTATAATAGGCATTTCAAAATTATCAAAGTCTTATAGAAATTATCCTGTTTTGGATAATGCGAGAGTTTTCGAAACTTTAACTCCATTTGCTACCTATCCCAACTTATATACCACCATTTTTGTGCATTTCAATTCTTTTTACATTTGAAATCAAACCAAATAACTTGTATGCATAGCACATGGACACAGACAATAGTATGGTGAAGGTCTGGTGGTTAAGGGCTTGGCAGAGGGGGATAAAGGGAGAAAACAGGAAACATCTGCAAGAGTGTCAGCAATAAAACATATTTACAAAAATAAACAGTAAAAAATTATTATGATTGCTTATAATTCAGTATTTGTTCATATTTGCCTATATATCTATTCACATAATTACCATTTTCATTGGTTTTCATTTCTTCATTCATCTTAGACTTTTCATCTGGGATCATTTTTTTTAGTGCAGGTTTTCAAATGACAAATTATTTCAGTTTTTGTTTGTTCAAAGTGGTTTTATTTCACTTTTATTCTTTAAAGATTATTTTCCTCTGGTACATAATTCTAGCTTGTCCATTTCTCTCAGCACTTTACAAATAATTTGTTATCTGTTGACTTTTGTTGTTTTTGTTGAGAAGTCATAATACCTAATTTTATTCTTTTAAAGATAATTAGTCTTTATTTTCCAGCTGCATTTACAAATCTTTTTCATTTTTCAGCTATTTTATCATGTTCTTTGGTGTAGATTTTAAAATAATTTATTCTGCTAGTTAGTCTTAATTTAAGACTTCTTGAAACTGTGTTTTAATCCAGTATCCCTTTAATCATTGCTGCTTTTCCAAATACATATATTAGACCTTCTCACTGCATCTTCTATATGTCTTACCCTCTCTTCCATATATTTCATCATTTTCTTTTACCATGTCTCATTGTATAAATTTCTCCTATTTTCCATTTCATAAATTCCCTCTTTATCTGTATCTATACTGATTTTAAACTAATCCATTAACTTAAAAAATATTCATTGTTGGAAGTATTATATATGTTCCCTCTTTTCCCCCATTGTCCCCTTCTAACTTTCCCCTGCCCTCTGCCCCCGGCCTTCACCACACTACTGTCTGTGTCCATGGGTTATGCAGATATGCATACAAGTTCTTTGGTTGATCTCCTACCACTCAACCACCCACCCACCTATGCCTTCCCTCTGAAATTTGACAATCTGTTCCACGCTTCTATGTCACTGGATCTATTTAGTTCATCAGTTTACTTCATTTTTTAGATTCCACATATGAGTGAGATCAAGTTGTACTTACCTTTCTCTGACTAGCTTATTTCACTTAGCATAATACTCTCTAGGTCGCTCTATGCTGTCTCAAAGGGTAAGAGATCCTTTTTTTACTGCTGCATAAAATTCCATAGTGTAAATGTACCACAGCTTTTTTGTGCACTCGACAACTGATGGGCACTTGGGCTGTTTCCAGATCTTAGCGTTTATAAATTGTGCTGCTATGAACATAAGAACATGCACATTCTTTCTGATAGATGTTTCGTGTTTCTTAGAATATATTCCTAGAAGTGGGATCACTGGGTCAAATGGCAGTTACATAGCTAATTTTTTGAGGAAACCCCATATTATTTTCCATAGTGGCTGCGTCAGTCTGCATTCCCACCAGCAGTGTACTAGGGTTCCCTTTTCTCCACATCCTCACCAGCACTTGTCATTTGTTGATTTTTTGATGGTAGCCATTCTGACAGGTTTGAGGTGATAACACATTGTCGTTTTAATTTACATCTCTCTGATGATCAGTGGCTTTCAGCATTTTTTCATATGTCTCTTGGCCATCTATATGTCCACTTTGGAGAAGTGTCTATTTAGATCCTTTGTCCATTTTTAAAATTGAATTGTTTGTCTTCCTTTTGTTAAGTTGTATGAGTTCCTTATGTATTTTGGAAATTAACCCCTTATTGGATATATCATTGGCAAAAATGTTCTCCCATGCAGTGAGCTCCCTTTTCATTTTGTTGACGGTTTCTTTTGTTGTGCAGAAGGTTTTTATTTTGATCTAGTCCCATTTGTTTATTTTCTCCTTAAATCCCTCGCCCTAGAAGATGTATTCGCAAACATATTGCTACAAGAGATGATTGACATTTTGCTACCTATGATTTGTTCTAGGATTTTTAAGGTTTCACAATTTACATGTAAGTCTTTTATCCATTTCGAGTTTATTCTTGTGTATGGTATAAGTTGGTGGTCTAGTTTCACTTTTTAAAAGCATATATCTGTCCAATTTTCCCAACCCATTTATTGAAGAGACTGTCTTAACTCCATTGTATATTCTTGCCTCCTTTGTCAAATATTTATTGACCGTAATAGCTTGGGTTGATTTCTGGGGTCTCTGTTCTGTTCCACTAACCTATATGTCTGTTCTTTGCCAGTACCAGACTGTATTGATTACAGTGGCTTTGTAGTATAACTTGATATCTGGTATTGTGATCCTTCCAACTATGCTCTTTCTCAAGATTCCTATGGCTATTTGAGGTCTTTTTTGGTTCCATATACATTTTTGGAGTACTTGTTCTAGTTCTGTAAAATATGCCATTGGTATTTTAATGAGGAATGCATTGGATCTATGGATTGCTTTGGGTAATATGGACATTTTAACGATGGTAATTCTACCAATCCACGAACACAGTATATTCTTCCACTTGTTTATTTCTTCCTCTGTATCTTTTTTCATTGTCCTGTAGTTTTCTGAGTATAAGTCTTTAACTTCCTTGGTTAAGTTTATTCCTAGGTATCTTAAATTTTTTGTTGCAATGGTAAATGGGATTGTTTGTTTAGTTTCTCTTTCTGTGAGTTCATTATTGGTGTATAAAAATGCTGCCAACCTCTGGGTGTTAATTTTGTATCCTGCTACATTGCTAAATTCATTTATTAAGTCTAGTCGTTTTTGATGGAGTCTTTAGGGTTTTCTATGTACAAAATCATGTCATCTGAGAATAATGAGAGTTTTACTTCTTCCTTCCCAATTTGGATGATTTTATGTTTTCTTCTTGTCTGATCACTGTGGCTAGAACTTCCAGTACTATGTTGAACAGGAGTGGTGAAAGTGGACATCCCTGTCTTGTTCCTGTTCTTAGGGGAAATAATTTTAGTTTTTGCCCATTGAGTATGTTGGCAGTAGGTTTGTTATATATGGCCTTTATCATGTTGAGGTATGAACATTCTATTCCCACTATGCTGAGAGTTTTTATCAAAAATGGGTGTTGGATGAAAGACAGTATGGAGTTTCCTCAAAATGTTAAAAATGAAACTCCCATTTGACCCAGTGATCCCACTTCTAGGAATATATCCCAAGAAACCAGAAACACCAATCAGAAAGGATATATGCATCCCTATGTTCATAGCAGCACAATTTACCATAGCTAGGATTTGAAAACAGCCTAAGTGCCCATCAACAGATGAATGGATTAGAAAACTGTGGTACATCTACACACTGGAATACTATGCTGCTGTAAAAAAGAAGGAATTCTTACCATTTGCAACAGCATGGATGGAATTGGAGAGCATTATGCTAAGTGAAATAAGCCAGTCAATGAAAGAAAAATACCACATGATCTCACTCATTTATGGATAATAAAGACCATTATAAACTGATGAACAAAAATAGATACAGAGGCAGAGCAGCATGGAACAGACTGTCAAACTACAGCGGGAAGGCCGGGGAGGGTTGGGGAGCGGGGTGGGTAAGAGATCAACCAAAAGACTTGTATGCATGCATATAAGCATAATCAATGGACACAAGACACTGGGGGGTAGGGGAGGCCAGGGGAAGGTCAAGGGGGAAAATAAAAAGGAGACATATGTACTAAACTTTGTAATATTTTAAGCAATAAAACAAAATTTAAAAAAATAAAAATAAATATAAAAAAACATAAAAAAATGGGTGTTGGATTTTGTCAAATGCTTTCTCTGCATTTATTGATATGATCATGTGGTTTTTGTCTTCCAATTTGTTTATGTGATGCATCATATTTATTGATTTGCAGATAATGTACCAGCCTAGCATCCCTGGGTTAAATCTCACTTGATTATGGTGTATGATCTTTTTAATATATTGCTGGATGCGATTTGCTAATATTTTATTGAGGATTTTAGCATCTGTGTTCATCTGGGACAGTGGTTTTCAACCTTCCTAATGCCGAGACCCTTTAATTCAGTTCCTCATGTTGTGGTGACCCCCAATTTCATTGTTACAAATTGAACATAATTAAAGCATAGTGATTAATCACAAAAACAATATGTAATTATATATGTGTTTTCCAATGGTCTTAGGCAACCCCTGTGAAAGGGTCGTTCGACCCCCAAAGGGGTCGTGACCCACAGGTTGAGAACCACTGATCTGGGATATTGGCTTGTAATTCTCTTTCTTTGTAGTGTCTTTATCTGGTTTTGGAATTAGGGTAATGCTGGCCTCATAAAAAAGTTTGAAAGTGTTCCTTCCTCTTGGATTTTCTGAAATAGTTTGAGGAGGATAGGTGTTGGACATCCCCCAAGGGGTCCCGGATTGGAGAGGGTACAGGCTGGGCTGAGGGACCCCTCCCTTGCATGAATTTTTGCACTGGGCCTCTAGTGTTCTATAAATGTCAATTAAATCCATCTGATTCAGTGAGTCCTTTAGAGTCTCTGTTTCCTTGTTAAGTTTTTCTCTGGAAGATCTAACCAGTGAAGTCAGTGGGATGTTAAAGTCCCCTAGTATGATTGTATTGCTGTCGATCTCTCCCTTAAAGTTCTCTAGAAGTTTTTTTTATATATTTAGTTGCTCCTATATTGGTTGCATATATGTCTTTCAGGGTTATATCCTCTTTTTTTAAAAAAATAAATCTTTATTGTTCAGATTATTACAGTTGTTCCTCTCCCCCCCCCCCCCATAGCTCCCCTGCACCTGGTTCCGACCTCCCCTTCCCTTACCCCCCCCACCACTGTCCTCATCCATAGGTGTACTATTTTTGTCCAGTCTCTTCCCACACCCCCTACATCCCCATCCCCCCAAGAATTGTCAGTCCACTCCCTTTCTATGCCCCTGATTCTATTCTATTCACCAGTTTATTCTGTTCGTCAGATTTTTTATTCACTTGATTTTTAAATTCACTTGTTGATAGATATGTATTTGTTGTCACTTTGTTATTCATAACTTTTATCTTTACCTTTTTCTTCTTCTTCCTCTTCTTAAAGAATACCCTTCAACAAAGGCAACAAAATGTCAGACATATGCCGAAGCAATTTCTTCACTGATACTGCTCCTAGGGCATTGGAAACTAAAGAGAAAATAAACAAGTGGGACTACATCAAAATAAAAAGATTCTGCACAGCAAAAAAAAAACCCATCAACAAAACAACAAGAAAGCCCACTGCATGGGAGAACATATTTGCCAATGTTATCACTGATAAGGGTTTAATCTCCAACATTTATAGGGAACTCATACAACTTAATAAAAGGAAAATAAACAATCCAATCAAAAAATGGGCAAAGGACCTAAATAGACACTTTTCAAAAGAGGACATTCAGAAAGCCAAGAGACATATGAAAACATGCTCAAAGTCACTAATCATCCGAGAGATGCAAATCAAAACAACAATGAGGTATCATCTCACACCTGTCAGAATGGCTATCATCAACAAATCAATAAACGACAAGTGCTGGAGAGGATGGGGAGAAAAGGGAACACTCGTGCACTGCTGGTGGGAATGCAGACTTGTGCTGGGGTCCTGCCCCAGCAGGTCCAGGGGTCCCCAAAGGTGTGGACGGAGTCAGCGAAGAAGGAATGACACGGAGACAGCCTTCAGTTGATCAGCAGCCTAGCCAGGATCTCCAGCCAAGTTCTGGTCAGGATCTCCAGCGAAGTTCTGGTATTAGGTTCTCTTGCCATGTTCTCTCGATAGGTTCTCCAGCCAGGTTCTCCAGATTCTCCAGCCAGGTTCTGTCCAGGTTCTCCTGCCATGTTCTGTCTAGGTTCTCCAGCCAGGTTCTATAGCCAGGTTCTGTGTCTAGGTTCTTCAGCCAAGTTCTGTAGTCAGGTTCTGTCCAGGATCTTTTGCCATGTTCTATCCAGGATCTGTCTCCAGGTTCTGTCTCTAGGTTCTTCAGCCAGGTTCTCTCGCTAGGTTCTGTTTCTAGGTTCTGTGTTTTTTGTTGTCTTGTTACATCTGTATTTATACCAGTTGATTTTAATCCTATCAATTTCTATTCCAAAGGTTAGGGCGTTTCTTGTCTCCATTCCACTTATGTAGCTTAAGTGTGATTGTTCTTAGTTAAAGTGATTAACTACCTGCCTGGCACTTAGTTAAGGGGTCTTATCCCCTCCCTAACTTCAGGGAAAAATCCCTACCTGGGGAAACAACCTTTCTCAGAGAGGTGACCTTGGTTAAAACACATAGCGCCAAGAAGGGGAGCAAACATATTAAGAACAGTATGCTATATACGCCAGGTCCCTTGAAACATATGCTGTGCAGACGTTTCTTCTCTGCAGCAACTGTGTCAAGCAGCGAGGATGGACCGGCTCCCGGCAGACTTGTGCAGCCATTATGGAAGACAGTATGGAGTTTCCTCAAAAAACAAAAAATGGAACTCCCATTTGACCCAGTGATCCCACTTCTAGGAATATATCCCAAGAAACCAGAAACACCAATCAGAAAGGATATATGTATCCCTATGTTCATAGCAGCACAATTTACCATAGTGAAGATCTGGAAACAGCCTAAGTGCCCATCAGCAGATGAATGGATTAGAAAACTGTGGTACATCTACACACTGGAATACTATGCTGCTGTAAAAAAGAAGGAATTCTTACCATTTGCAACAGCATGGATGGAATTGGAGAGCATTATGCTAAGTGAAATAAGCCAGTCAATGAAAGAAAAATACCACATGATCTCACTTTGTAATATTAACTGATGTAATATTGCTCATTATAAACTGATGAACAAAAATAGATACAGAGGCAGAGCAGCATGGAACAGACTGTCAAACTACAGTGGGAAGGTTGGGGAGGGTTGGGGGGTGGGAGGGGTGGTAAGAGATCAACTGAAGGACTTGTATGCATGCATATAAGCATAACCAATGGACATAAGACACTGGGGGTAGGGGAGGAAAGGGGAATGTCAAGGGGGAGGGAAAAAAAGGAGACATATGTAATTTGTAAAACTTTAAGCAATAAAACAAAATTTTTTAAAAAAAAGAATACCCTTCAGCATTTCATATAATACTGGTTTGGCAGTGATGAACTCCTTTAACTTTTTCTTATCTGTGAAGCTCTTTATCTGACCTTCAATTCTAAATGATATCTTAGCTGGGTAGAGTAATCTTGGTTGTAGGTTCTTGCTATTCATCACTTTGAATATTTCTTGCCACTCCCTTCTGGCCTGCATAGTTTCTGTTGAAAAATCAGCTGACAATTGTATGGGTACTCCCTTGTAGGTAACTAACTGTTTTTCTCTTGCTGCTTTTAAGATTCTCTCTTTGTCTTTTGCCCTTGGCATTTTAATTATGATGTGTCTTGGTGTGGTCTTTGGATTCCTTTTGTTTGGGCTTCTCTGTGCTTCCTGGACTTGTAAGTCTATTTCTTTCACCAGGTAGGGGAAGTTTTCTGTCATTATTTCTTCAAATAGGTTTTCAATATCTTGCTCTCTCTCTTCTTCTGGCACCACTATAATTCGGATGTTGGTACGCTTGAAGCTGTCCCAGAGGCTCCTTACACTATCTTCGTATTTTTGGATTCTTTTTTCATTTTGCTTTTCTGGTTGGGTGTTTTTTGCTTCTTCATATTTTAAATCTTTGACTTGATTCTTGGGATCCTCTAGTCTGCTGTTAGATCTCTGTATATTATTATTTATTTCAGTCAGTGTATGCTTAATTTCTAATTGGTTCTTTTTCATATCCTTGAGGGTCTCACTATATTCCTCGGAGGTTTCTAGAAGATTCTTGAGAAACCTTATAATCATGGTTTTGAACTCTATATCCAGTAGTTTGCTTTCCTCCATTTCTGTCATTTGTGACCTGTTTCTTTGTCTCTGCATTTTGGCTGCTTCCCTGTGTTGATAGAGTGGCTTTGTGTGCTAGGTGTCCTATAGGGTCCAGTGGCTCTGCCTCCCTAATTACCTGAGGTGGACACTCTTGGTGCACCCCTTTGTGGGCTGTGTGCACAGTCTTGTTGTAGTTAAGCCTTGATTGATGTTGGTATCTCGGGAGGAATTGACCTCCAGGCCAATTGGCTGTGAGGACCAGTTGTTTCTACAATGGGAGAACTGCTGTGCTGGAGACACCCTTATGGGATAGGAATTGCTTCAGTGGGGCTTTGGTGCTCACTGAGTCTGCCCTCTGAGTGTGTCTCTTATGGATGTGAAGAGTTGTAATCTGGATAGTCTCTCTCTGACCATGGGGTGTGCTGGTTCTTGGATCTCCAAGGAGGTACAAAGTCCACCAGTGCCTGAAGCCACCCAGCAGGAGCTACAGAGAGATCTGCAGATTCCTCCTCTTTGTTTGGGGTTTGGAGATGCCCGATGAGGCCCAGCTGTGAAACAATGCAGGGTGCTGATGAGCCTTAGGCCTTCTTTTGGAAGCTCTGGGGTTCTCTGACCCAGCTACAGTTTGACAGGTTTTTAGGCGGAGAAAGGCCAGGCCATTTGTATGCAAAAGCCTCTGCACACAGCTTGGGTGGGGTTGTAAATTGGGTAGGGCGGGGTCTCAGGGAATCACCAGGGCTGAGCAAACAGTAATGGCTGCCAGTCTGCTCTGCCCCGGATAGGTCCCGGGGTCTATTCCTGCAGCCCTGTGCAGGAACTATGAATGCTGCAAGCACCTCAGCAAGAAAGCCACCCTCACGTTCTGGCCCAATGCCAGACAGTCCAGTTTCTCTCCGTATGAGTCTGGGTCCCCAAATTCTCACCCAGAACTGGAGTTCAGAGCAGTTGGGCCCTTGTTTCTCCCTCCCGATCGAAAAAGACAACAGCGTACCCAGCTGCCAGCCCCTTTTGCTTGAGCCTCCGTACCTCCACACTTCCACACCTCTGCACCTCCTTCCGGACTCAATGTGCTTTTCTCTGTCCTTCTATTTGTAGAATTTCCACTCAGCCAGCCTTCCCATGGTTCTGGATGCTATTCATTTTGTGTTTTAGTTGTAGTTTTAATGTAGTTGTGCCCGGCAGCAAGTTCAGGTGTTTACCTATGCCGCCATCCTGGTTGTCCAAGGGTTATATCCTCTTGTTGGATTGATCCCTTTAGTATAATGTTGTGACCTTTGTTGTCTTTTGTGATCGCCTTCATTTTAAAGTCTATTTTGTTGCATATGTGTATTGCTACTCCAGCTTTTTTTTCTTTTCCTGTTGCATGGAATATTTTTTTCCATCCCTTCACTCTCATCCTCTGTGTGTCTTTTGTTTTGAGGTAGGTCTCTTGTAAACGGTATATAGTTGGGTCATGTTTTTGTATACATTCAGCTACCCTATACCTTTTGATTGGAGCATTTAATCCATTTACATTTAGGGTTATTTTTGATAGGTACTTATTTATTGCCATGTATGGCTAGGTTTCTCTCTCTATTTCTTCTTCTCATTACAGCAGTCCCTTTAGCATTTCTTGTAATGTTGGCTTGGTGGTGATATATTCCTTTAGCCTTTTTGTGTCCGGGAAGCTCTTTATTTGATCATCTGTTTTGAATGATAGCCTTGCCGGATATAGTAATCTTGGTCTCAGATCCTTGCTTTCCATTACCTTGAGTACTTCATGCCATTCCCTTCTGGCCTGTAGAGTCTGATGAGAAATCAGGTGTCAGCTTTATGGGAACTCCTTTGTAGGTAGCAGTTTTCTTTTCTCTTGCTGCCTTTAATGTTCTCTCTTTGTCTTTAATTTTTGGCATTTTAACTATGATGTGTCTGGGTGTGGGCCTGTTTGGGTTCTTCTTGCTTGGGGTTCTCTTTGCCTCCTGAACTTGTGTTACTTTTTCCTTTACCAGGTTAGGGAAGTTTTCTGCCATTATTTTTCAAACACATTCTCTGTTCCTTTCTCCCTTTCTGCCTTTTCAGGCACACCTGCTATTTTAATATTGTTACGTTTCTCGTTTTGCCACAGCTTTCTTAAGCTGTGCTACTTTTTAATTTTTTTTCTTTTTGGTTCTCTGATTGAGTGATATTTTCAACTCTGTCTTCTAATTCACTTATTCAATCCTCAGCTTCCCCTAATCTGCTGTGTATTCCTTCCAATGTGTTCTTTATTTGTGTTATGTCATTCTTTATCTCAGATTGTTCTTTTTTCATAGTTACTATATCTTTTTTCATGCTGTTGAGCATCTTTACCATCATTACTCTGAAATATGTTTCAGATAAATTTCTTATCTCTGCTTCATTTATCTCTTCTTTTGGAGAATTCTCTAGTTCTTTCATTTGGGGGTTGTTTCTTTGTCTCCTTATTTTGGTTGTCTGTTTGGGGTTGTGACTATGTATTAGGTAGATCCTCTACACCTCTCAATCTCTAGTGCAGAACATTGTTAAAGGCTGTTTATGACTAATTAGATCAGGCAAAGACTCAAAGTCTCCAGAGACTGCCTCTGCTTACACACTGATAGGATTCTGACTTGAATTGCCCCCCAGGCAATCCTCCTCAGGTGTGGTGAGAGTTTTTTTTTTTTTTTAATAACAGGGTGGGGCAGTTGCTTTTGCCTAGAGGCTAATTGTTATCTCTTAAGTGACCTTGGGGCAAGGTGTTTTCCAATAGGGTGTGTCAACTGTCTTCCCCCCCAGGCAAGGCAAATATCTATGTGGGAAAGATGTCTTCTGCTTCATGAGGGAACTACTCAGCCCAGGAAACTTGGGGTGTCTGCCTTCTGAGCTCTATCTCCCAAGACCCTAGTCCTGGCTTCTGCTTTCATAGCTCCAGTCCACTTCACCCCCCCTGTGCTGGAGAACAAGGGGCGTGGCTCCACAGGGAATTTTGTGCATTGGCCCTTTAAGAAGGTGCATGAATTTTCAGCTGTCACTCCATGGCAGACAGCACCCCACTGCTTTTCACAGCCAGATGTTATGTGGGTACCCTTCTCAGTTTTGGTGCTCTCTGTGGGGGGCCTAGCTTGGGGCTTAGATCCCAGAGTTATCAGTGGCAACCCCACACAGCTGAGATATCTCTCTGGGACTTCAGTTGCTGTCTGTGGGTGCCTGGCCAGTCCTTTGTGCCTCTGCCCCTCCTCAATATCTAACAAATATTTCTTATCTTCATTTCATTTAGCTCTTCTTCTGGATAATTCTCTTGTTCTTTCATTTGGGGCTTGTCCTTTGTCGCCCCATGTTGGCTGCTTGTTTGGGTTTGTTTCTTTGTATTAAGTAGATATGCTACAACTCCTAGTCTCTAGTGCAGGACAATGTCAGACACAGTTTATGATCAGCCCTGAGTACCCTGTTTGGAACTATCAGCAATCCACACCTTGTGGCTCCCTCTGTTGGGGCTGGGTGCCTTAGGAAAGCACTAAGATGTGCACCAAGGTCTGCTTTTTCTAGCCCCGAGTCTAGAAGCAGATCAGACAAAGACTCATAGCCTTCAGAGATCCACCTCTGCCTGGAGTCTGATTGTTATTCAGTCTTGATTAGCCTCAGGCTACTGCCCACAGCAAATTGTAGTCTCTACAGCAGTGGTTCTCAACCTTCCTAATGCCGCGAGCCTTTAATACAGTTCCTCATGTTGTGGTGACCCCCAACCATAAAATTATTTTTGTTGCTACGTCATAACTGTAATTTTGCTACTGTTATGAATTGTAATGTAAACATCTGATATGTAGGATGTATTTCCATTGTTACAAATTGAACATAATTAAAGCATAGTGATTAATCACAAAAACAACATGTAATTATGTATGTTTTTTCCGATGGTCTTAGGCGACCCCTGTGAAAGGGTCGTTTGACCCCCAAAGGGGTTGCGACCCACAGGTTGAGAACCCCTGCTCTATAGGGTGGGGCGAGAGATTTTCCAACAGGGTGAGGTGATGGCTTTCCTCCCAGGCAAAAGCTGCCTGGATGGTAAAGGTCTGCTGGAGAAAGATGCCCTCTGCTGAATGAGGGAATGACTCAGCACAGGAAACCAGGGTGGCTGCCTTGTCCTTGCTCTAACCTCAGAGTCCCCATCCCTGGATTCTCCTCACACAGCTCTAGTCCACTCTGCCCTTCCTCTGCTAGAGCCCAAGGTGAGTGCTGCACATATAATTTTGTGTGTTGGCCCTTTAAGAGGATGCCTGCATTTCCAGCTGTCTTTCCCTGGCAGATAGCAACCCTGCTGCTTTTCCCAACCAGGTGTTGTGTTCTGAGTTCTAATGCACAGGGCTGGGGAGCCCAGCTTGGAAATCAGACCCCAGAGTTCTTGGTGGGAACCCCCCACAGCTGAGATATTACTACAGAACTTCAGCTGCTGTCTGTGGGAGCCTGGCCAGCCCTTTCACACCTCTGCATTCCCTACCAGTCTCCATGTGGTCTCCTCTTTCCGTCCTTGGCTAACAGAGTTTTCTCCAGCGAGGCTTCAGTTGATTATTCAGGATGGTTTTTCTATATTTTAGTTGTAATTCCAGTTTCGTCCTGGGAGAGTGTCAGTGTAACTTCCACCACTCCGCAGCCATTTTGACTGAGATCTGATCCATTAACTTTTTAATTTCAATTATTATTCTGGAAAGACAATTGTAGAACTTTTTACAAGTATCTTTTTAAAAATAAACTTTCAATTTTATAACACTTTTAATTTTGAACAGATTTACACCAAAATGGTGAACATAGTACAAAGATTTCCCATATTCCCCATACCAAGTTTCTCCTATTGTTAACATCTTATAGAAATATGGTGTATTTGCTACAATTATTAAAGTTCTTACTTCACTCAGATTTTATTTGTTTTTTTTTTTAGTTGTTTTTACCTCCTGTCTTTTTGCTGTTCCAGAATCCCAACCAAGCTACCACAGTACATTTAATTGTCATGTCTGTCTTTTACAGACTTTCCTTGTTTTTTATGATCTTGACAGTTGTGAGGAGTACTGGTCAGGTATGTTGGATACTGTCCTTCAACTGAGACTTGTCTTATGTTTTTCCCATGACTAGATTGTGGTTATGAGTTTTTGGGAATAAGATCATGGATATAAAGTGTCATTCTTATCACATGTATCAAAGGTATATTATTGCCTGGCCAGTGTGGCTCAGTGGTTGAGCATTGACTTATGATTCAGGAGGTTATGGTTCCATTTCTGCTCAGGGAACATGACCAGGTTGTGGGCTTGATCCCCAGTAGGGGGTTTGTAGGAGGCAGCCAATCAATGATTCTCTCTCATCATTGATGTTTCTCTCTCTCTCTCTCTCTCTCTCTCTCTCTCTCTCTCTCTCTCCTTCTTCCTTCCTCTCTGAAATTGATAAAAATATATTTTAAAAAAAGTATACTACCAACCTGATTATAATGAATGGAATGTTTGTGTTTCCCAAAAATTCGTATGTCAAAGCTCTAACCCACAATGTGATAGTATTTGGAGATGGGGCCTTTGGGAAATAATTAGGGTTAGACGAGGTCAAGAGGGTAGGGTTCTCATGATGATATTAATACTTTAATAAGAGACACTCTAGAGCAAGCATGTCAAGCTCAAAGGCTAACACGGCCAAATAATCAAGGTTTAAGTTATGTGGGCCGCAAAAAAACAAAAGCTTCAATTTTCATAGAAATGTAGGTTTATTTCGATAGAGACTTGCTGAAATACATTGTTCACATAAAATAATAGAATATTTAAATAAAAATTGATATTTTTTCTTGAACATTAACTTACCAGACACTGAATAACTGCACAAATTAATAAGCATAATGCAAATAAACTATTTTTCTTGTTCTCCAAAAGTGAAATATTTCCTCTTGCGCACACCAAACAGTCAGTACAAGATTAATGATGTGGCCATTGGCTGCTAACATACTTGCTGCTAGTATTAGTGGAGAGAAATGGTGTGCCTGTGCTTTGGGTGGGTAAGGGAAATGAATGCAACACGATTATAGTAATCAGTCATTAGCGAACGTTATAGTTCGTTATTAATAATTACGTATAACAGGATATTGTAAAAATTAAGTTACGAAATTTTTATTAAAATGTTTCTTACATACTGTTATATTGGCTGGGCTGCAAAAATATTCATTGTGGGCCACATGTGGCCCGTGGGCTGCGAGTTTCACATGCTTGCTCTAGAAAGGTTGCTCTTATTTTTCTCCAGGAGCATGCACAAAGAAGAGCTCATGTGAGTCCTGGCCAGGTGGCTCAGCTGGTTGGAATCTCATACACCAAAAGGTTGTGGGTTTGATTCCCAGTCAGGGAGCATACAAGAGGCAACTGATTAATGTCTGTCTCTCTCTCTAAAAAATTTAAAAATCTATAAAAACATATCCTCGGGCGAGGATAAAAAAAAGAAAAAGAAAAAGAGGTATTATGTGAACACATAGCAAGGAGTCTGCTGCCTACAGGCCAAGAGAGTAGGTCTCAGAATGAAATTAATTTTTTGTTTTATTGGAGCACTATTTTGCTTTATGGTACAATAAAATGCTCCAGACTCATCTTATGTATTTTCCATCTCAGTCCTAGAATCAGCTATTTTTTCCAAAAAGCTCTGGTTCTTTTTATTGGAGAATTGTATTAGAAATCAAGAACTGGGCAGTAGGTGTGTGAGGTATTATTGTTTCTAGGCCCTTTCATCTAAATTAGCAAGGAAACATATGTAAAATATATGTCAATATGCACATATTTATAAATATTTTACTATATAACCATGTGTATCTATATTAAATTAAACATTTGGTTCATATTAAAGTCACTAACTCTAATCCATTACCATATGGATCATTCTATCCTCCTCCCCTTGCTTCTTTCTCTGTAACCTCCCACTCCAACAGTGAGAAACCTGACTCCCACCATCTGCCATCCATTTTCTTAGTTGTTCAGTTCTAACATACACGCATGGTTTCAGAATTGTTAACCTATTCTCCCATAGGAAAGAACGTTATTATCCTCTGTACCATACTTATATACAGCTCCTGTTGCTTTTAGTCTGGCAGACTCAATTCAGTTCAAAGTCATTTAGGTGAGCATCTCCCCCCACCCACACTCCCTTCAGTGAGGTTGTAGATTTGTAATACAATTAGACTCTTGTTTTAGTCTTCATCCCATCCTGGATCCTACAACATCCTAACTGATACTTTAAAAGTTGTACACATGAAGGTTCACACCTTGTGCTGTAAAATTCTATGTATTCTGACAAATGCAAATTGAAATTGTGCAGTTAATAATCCTTGAGAAAAGGAAATGATAAGCTCTGCTTAGCCAACTCTTAACCTGAGGCACATCGTGAAAACCCAAGAGCCCCCATGGCAACATTTCAAGCAGTGCTGTTTCACGGAAATACAATGGGAACCACATATGTAATTTTATATTTTCTAGTAGACACAAATTGAAAAATAAAAAGAAACAGGTAAAATTAATTTCAAAAATATATTTTATTTAACCCAATATCTCAAAAATATTATAATTCAATAAGTAATAAATATAAAAACTTATTAATAAGCTATTTTACATTTTTTATACTTTTTACATTTTTATCAAAATCCAGGATGCATTTTATACCTGTAGCATATCTTAGTTTGGAATAGCCACATTTAAAATCCTCATTAGACAAATGCATTAGTGGCTTCCATGTTATATAATTGAATATTTATAAGGATCCTTGTATTCAGTACCCTTATTTCAGAATGTGCTTGAAATGAAACTCAAGATTTAATGTTAAGGATATCAGAATTAGCAGAATGAACACATAGGCTTGACCAGTCTCCAGGATCTTGATAGAGAAAGAGTGCTATCCTGATACCTCAGATGAGACATTTTGATGGATGAGCCTGATAATATTTAACCTGAAATTATCCTGAACCCACCAGGCCAGCAGTAGCATCTCCCTTTTCCACTCAGGAAGAGAGATTTCTCTTTAAAAATCTTAGAGACTGCAAAAATCTCATCCAAGGCAGGTGTATTATTCTCGACTTTAGATCTGCCTTACCTCATTGCCTTCCAAACAATAATCCAGGTCAAAGTGCAGCAGAGCCTTATTGGGGAATATCGTTCTTGCTCTAAACAACACACTGACTCACGGGATTACATGACCAGGCAAATATATAGCAGTACGAACTGCCAATACATAGGTGGAAGTGGATCTTGAAAGTAGTGCATGAATGAAGGTGAATTATGAAGTTGATGAGGGGTGAATTTACTGCCATGGGACTCCCAGGACTAGGCGTTTAAGGTCCTAGCAAGGAGTGCTAGGGCCGGTGCTGATATACCACGTGGATGGCTCTCTGAATCTCGCACACAACGCTTGTCTATTAGAGTTGGAGATGCCAGAACTGCCTTGGCAGAGTAGTGAGGCAGGAATCAGAAGGCTCAAGGAGGTGTGTATATTAGAAGGGATATATTACAGGAGACCAGAGACCCCACTGCCCGACTACTTTCTCCAGGAATGTCTAGCAGACCCATTCTTCACAAATGCACTGACAATATACACTTTGTCTTTTCTGTCTGTATTTCTCCATACTATTATTTTTTAAACTTTGTCTATAGTATCTCCTACTACAAGGAAATTAAATTTTCTTTAAGTACTCAAATTTGCTCATATCTTCCACATCTGGCTTCTAGATTTTGTACTGTTTATAAATAACCTCCCCACCAAACTTTATAAGATAATGACATTTTTAGAATTGATAATGGATTTGTATTTGATATGACAACCAAACAGCCATGCTTACATAGGACCTTTTTTATCCTGCCATTCATTTATTCAAAGGTTAAAAATTGTCATCCTGGTTCTCTTTTCTAAAGTTGGCCTGCTTCCATTGAAGCACAGGCCTCTCTCTCTTCATCCATACCTTCAATATGTCCTAATAAAGACCTATATGGTGTGGACTATATTACACTTCTCTCCGTCTTTGCTTGACCATGTGGTGGTTTCTCCAATGATTATGATCATGTTTGAACAACAAAGATGGCAGAGCATGCTGAATCTGCATACAGTCCACCTAGAGGCAGGATTTTGTTTTGTTATTCATTCCAGGAACACATTGTACCTAAAAATGGGAACTTTTTTCTAATTCTAATACTTAAAACTTTATGTTGGAAGTCTTTGATGCTGTGTTAAAAGTGCCTTTATCCAGACTGTATTTGTATTTTTTCTTCCAGTCAGTTGGGCTAAAACCAACCTGGGCCACTTGTAGTAAATTGTATGCTTGAGGGTTTCTGGATGTCACTGGGAGTGAGAATTCTGGCTGCAAGATTGCTTGAGATCTCAGAGTCTTTGGGGATATTATTTTCTCTCCCATCCAATTGTCCTTGTATTGAAGAAACAAGTATATGCCTACATTGCAACATTTATAATCAACATATGTTGGTGGTCAAAGAGAGATGTGCCATTCATGTCACTGGAGTAAGCATGGGTTCACAGGGCACATTGACCAGGGGTTGCAGTTTCTTAGCAGTCATGGATCTGACAGTGGGGTCTGACCTTAGCAATCACACTCTCGGACATGAAATATGGTTGCACTCATGGTACAATATTTTAACGAGGACTTTAAAAAAATTAAAAGAAAGCATTACACTAATAAAGTAAACATTAAATGAGAATTATCTATTTTTATATATGTGGAATAAGATTTAAAGAAAAATAATTTTGAATAAGATCTATGTATCATCTATCTATCTATCTATCTATCTATCTATCTATCTATTATCTATCTATCTATCTATCTATCTATCTATCTATCTATCTATCTATCTAAAAGGCTAATATGCAAAGTATCCCCACGGGAGTTCAACTGGGAGACCAGGAGTTCTATATCTCACTATGACGTGCACTGACCACCAGGGGGCAGGGCGGAATGAAGGAAGGCCCCGGCCAGCAGCTGGAAGGCCCCAAACGGCCCTGATTGCCAGCCAGGCCTAGGGACCCTATCCGTGCATGAATTTCATGCACCAGGTCTCTAGTTAAAAAAATAACAAGGCAAATGAGTGGATTCTTAAACTCAAGTCTAAATAGCTCAGACATCTCATCATTAACACTACTTGTGGAGTTTTGAAAGTATGCTGGGTGACTAGTACTTTTGTATATATTTAGAATTGGAGAAAGGCTATCTTTTTGCTTCCAATTGATTGTCTAAAATATTTCTTAAATATTCAGGAAACGTTGAATTATGAAACTTTGAGTTGCTACTATAGTTTTTTATTTTTATCTCATTGTTATGGTACTCTCTGGCTCACCAGGTCCTGCACTGTTTTTTAGTTGGGTAGCTGGTGTTTAACTTGGTCAGTCATCTCTGCAGCTTAGCTCAGCTGAGCATTTCACACCATCACATTGTGGGCTGGGCAGGCCACACCATGCAGGCAGCCCTCTCGCTTACGAATAGAGATGAGAGTCGGAGGTATCCAAGTTCATTTTTCTTAGTTATTTTACCAGCTGCATGACCTTATTAGCTGTTTTGGGAGAACTTATTAAATTTGTCAGCTCTTCCTTTTTTATTTCAATGGAATATGGTTCGATTCCATCATTTTCTTTTGTGCCTATTAGAAGGTTTAAAAGTGATATTTATAACATGACTCTTTGTCACCAGAGAATGAGACCTTTGCCTGCCCATCAGGATCTTGTGGTCGTACAAGGAAAGAGCAGCCATTTCTCCCAACAGAGACTCCTGGGTGTCATCTTTCCTGGTTTTAAAGTGATTTTTTAAATACATTTAACAGATTCCTCTGTTTGAAGTGTCATTTTATCAGATATATATTTTTTTCTAATTATAATTTTGAAAGATGTGATTATATGTCAAGAACATATGCTGCGGCAGCACTGAGACAGCCCCGATGTGGAGGCTGGGCTGGACACAAATGCCATCGATTATGTGAAGACACTAGAAAGTGAGCTGGGCTGGAACCACAAAAGCCACCACACGAGTGTGTCCTCTCTCCCTTCTCCGTCCTGGGTGAGGCTGGGCTCCAGGACAATCTAATAAAAACTATCTGGATAGACTTCCTTCCGTTTGTGGGTATAAAGAGGCTCCTGATAATAAACTTTTGGAAGTCAGTCTGTCTAACCGTGGCAAAACAGTAAATCCAACATCACTGATTACAACCAGTAAATTCCTGACCACCATGAATCATTTATTAACATGGAATGGAAATGATTACACTCCTATAGGCTGTGTAAATAATTCGAGTATTTACTTCTCTAGGCCTCAGTTCTCTTATCTATAAAGTAGGTATAACAATATTTACCACATGAGAGCTGTTGAGAAGAGCAAGTTTGGTGTTGTATTTACAAAGCTCACTGTGGGGCATAGGATTGGGAAGAGAGCAGGCCTGTCTTCTATGTTTCAATTTTCAGACACAGAGGGTTCTCCACCCCCCCCCCCCCGGCCCCCCGCCCCATCGCCCTCACACTCAGGGAGCATTAGTGCAACACTTTTTTCTCTCTGCCACTCAGATCCCTGAGCTGGTGTTTTTTCCTTTTGAAACACTTCTCCCAAGTGAGTCAGGTCGCTGTGCTGTTGGTCAGTTCTTATGCTGGGTGACCTTCCTATACTGTGTTTCCAGGAGCCTCTGAGGTTGGCCTGTGGGCCACTTCTGAACAGCTTGCTATGTCTGTGAATTTGGAATCCACTCTGCAGCCTGCTATCTCTCTCTCCTTCTAGAGACACGTGGGTGTGGAACATCGGTCCCAAGATTTAAATTTGGAGTGGGAAGTGGGAGGCCCATTTTGGGCCTCAAATTAAGCATCTTCTCCACTTCTGTTTCTGTCAGAGGTTTGCCATGAGGTGCTGCGTGTTTGTCCAGATTAATGACTTTTCTGTTTCCCATCAGTTTTGTGTCTATGAGTACACGCTGTTCAGAAGCTTGGGCAAAAGGAGGGATGAACAGAACCTTAAACCCCTGAAACATAGGACATAGTCACTGCTCAACATGCCGTGCACATGCGTGTGTGCATGTGTGTGTGTAAAACATGTAATCCTGGGTGAACCTGGGCCCTAAGGTATTTCCAGGGAGAGCTGAATAAAGAATCTGAATGAGCTTGAGATGGTCAAATCTGGATTGAATGGTTGATGAAGCACTATTTCAAAACAAATAGCTCAGACATTAGGAAACAGATTGATGTTAAACTACAGTGTGATTGTCTTGTTGAGGTTATAGGGTATCATGGGCGGAATTGTGTCATACTAAAAAGAACTGTCGAAGTCCTAGCCCCAGTACCTCAGAATGGGACCTTATCTGGAAATAGGATCCTTACAGAGGTAATCAAGTTAAAATGAGATCATCAGAGTAGGCCATAAAGCAATATTACCCGTGTTCTTATAAGAAGGGGGCGTTTGGACACTGAGACACACAGGCAGAGAGGGACGATCATTTGGAGAGGGCCAACAACAATGGAGTCAGAACTGGAGTGGTGCAGCTATAGGCCGAGGATTGCCAAAGATGGCCAGCAAACCACCCGAAGCTAGAGCAGAAGTCTCTGGAGCAGATTCCCCCTCACGGCCCTCAGAAAGAACCAACCCTGCCGAGAACTTGGTCCAAGTCTTGGTCCCCAGAACTTGTGAGACACTACATTTCTGTCTTTTAAGCCACCTAGTTTGTGGCACTTTTAATGGCAGCCCTAGCAGACGAATCCACAGGGCTTCACTAGCGGGGAGGGTGTTCCTGGGAGGAATCTGTCTCGGAGCAGGAAGTGAGGTGGGCCTTAGAGTTACCTGAGGGAAGAGCCTTCTGCCTTCTCTGTGGCCAGAGGCCTGTTGGGCCTAGACTCTAGGTATTGGGAAGCCAGAAGTGCTTCCGTTTGTGGTGGAGGCCCGTGCGCTGCTCTGGCATGGGAAGGTGGGCTGGATCGAGCCAGAGCCTCGGATAGTTTTGAACTGGGGCCATAGTTGTATATTGTTTTCTGTGTTGTATTTACCTTACATTATTCCGTTATTTTCTCAGAAAAGGCTCACAAAAGTTTATAGCTCAGTGTTTACCCTGTTGTGATAAATGACACCCCATTCAGGATGAAGTAGACAAGAGGTCAATACATGGCACCAGAAGAGACACAAGGACTGTCCTGGGGCCACCCCAGGTGCAGCCAGTCCCCAGGGAGTGTTTGAGCAGAGGAGTCAGAGGGGCACGTTCCTGGCCCATTTGAGGTGGACCTTTGGGAAATGCTCAGACATATCTGGGGGAACTCTTGGGGAGTGGTTATTGGATAATTCACAGCGATAAATCCTGCTGCAGTTAAAGTGTGTATAACTGAGACTCACTCCATTAATGAGGGAATGGTATCACTCAGATGCTATCTAAGGAAGGCATGTCTAGGCTTAAGCTGCTTTTATTTTAATTAAACAAAAATACTACTGAACAGTGACTAGCTGCAACAAGCCACATGCTTTCTTCTGCATGTGAGGGAAAGCTCCTTCGGACCCTCAGCGAGGCAGGCATAGGCAATCTAGGGCTGCTGCTCAGAGCAGCAATCTATTGGCAGCTGTTAGCATATGCAGAAGGTACCATTTTTGCATCTGAAAAACCATTGGTGGCTGGAGGTGGTGAGCTGAGTGATTTCTAAGATCTTTCCAGCACTATAATTGCATGATTCTGGGAGGATGGAAGCACTAGTTGGTTTCAGACAGGCAATCTGGGATTATTTGGTTTTAGGATAAACCACCACACACATAAAGAGCCCAAAAGAGTATGAAATATTAAAGCGCCATGTGTAGAACTAAATAGCCTTGATTGAGTACCTTCTATAAGACAGGTGCGTTCCAGGTAAGTGGACCTGCTTTCTGATTTCATGCCTCTTATGGTCTAACTAGAGGCCTAGTGCATGAATTCATGCACCAGTGGGGTCCCTCGGCCTGGCCTGCAGGATCGGGCTGAAACCAGCTCTCTGACATCCCCCGAGGGGTCCCGGATTGCGAGAGGGTGCAGGCCAGGCTGAGGGACCCCACCTGTACATGATTGGGGCTGGGGAGGGGTGCGGGAGGTTGGCCAGCTGGGGAGGGACCATGGGAGGGCTCCAGGGTGTGTCTGGCCCATCTAGCTCAGTCCTGATCAGCTGGACCCCAGGAGCAAGCTAACCTACTGGTTGGAGCGTCTGCCCCCCTGGTGGTCAGTGCACGTCATAGTGACTGGTCAACCAGTTGACTGTCTGCCCCCTGGTGGTCAGTGCACATCATAGTGAGCAGTTGAGCAGCCTAGCATATCATTAGCATATTATGCTTTAATTGGTTGTACGGACGACTGGACACTTAGCATATAAGGTTTTTATTATATAGGATGGGAGAGACACAGGTAAACACATTAAGGAATAATTACAAACTGTGCAGGAGCTCGCTTCCTCAGAGTGTGAGAAAGAAGAATGAATGGAGGAACTTACTTTATATTGGTGATTATATCAGTTTACTAGAGTTGCTGTAACAAATTTACTGTCGCACAGTTCTGGAGGCTAGAAGCCTAAACTGAAGGTGTTGCAGGGCTAGGCTCTCTCTGAAGGTTTTAAAGAAGAGTCTTTCCTTGCTTTCTTCTGGTTTCTGGCTATTCTTAACATTTATTGGCTTGTAGTTGTCTCCAATTTCTGCCTCTGTCTTCATATAGTCATATTTTCTCTATTGTGGGTGATTGTGTCTCCAAATCTCTCTCCTTATAAAGACACCAGTCTTTGGATTTGGGGCACACTCTAATCCAGCATGACCTCAATTTAACTTGATTGCATTTCCAAATAAGGTCACATTCATAGTAGGTATGTAGGTTTAAGACTTCACATCCTTTTGGGGTACACAATTAAACTCATTACAGTGATCACGGATGTTTTCTCCATGGAGTTGATAGTTAAGTTGAGATCTAAAATATAAAAATGGTCAGCTGGACAAGAGCCAAGGAAAGAGCATTCCAGGAAAAAATAAAACCTGTTATAGAGACTTGAGGTGGAAAGGACCTTGCATGTGTGAGAATCTGAAAGGGCTTGGCCAGTGAAGGAGTGGTATGTAGTGAAGGGGACAGTGGTACAAAATGAGTTTGACAGAGACAAGGGTTAGATCAGGCAGGGCCTTGCAGACCACCTTAAGGAGTTTGGGTTTTCTTCTAGGAGCCATTAAAGGGTTTCAGAGGAGGGCAGTATCATGTGAGGGTAAAGACAGGATCTGATCTGGTCTGGATGCAACAATGAATATCTCTGTGGGGTATGGATTGAGTGGGGGGTGGGGGCAGGGAGCTCATACAAAGAGCTATGCAATAAAGGGTAGGGGTGGCCATGGATATGGAAAGAGGTGGATGGATTCCTGTGACAGTAGGAGACTGACTTAACAGGACTGATTTGGATGGATTGATTTCTAATACAGGTTTTAGTCCAGAGGTACGAGTTGAACTTTTAAGGACTTGCACATAGCTTAACACAGCTCATCAGTTTAACTTACTTGAATTAAGTAGTATCCATGTAAGAGCGTGAGTCCAATGCCTTTTACTAGGTGTTGACAAAAGATGGCCTTCAGGCCACATTTTATCTGAGACAACTTTTGTGTGCTTTAAAATCTAGATTCCTAGCTGCTCTCGCAAAATCAGGAGAGCTAGTGACAGTGGTACCTGGGACCTTGCTTGGCCCAATGGGCTGAGGTTGAATAACAGCTTTCCTCTTTAGACATTACACAAGCTCTCAGACTGTTACAGTTTGCAATGGTGTTTTGCTTTATATCTAACATTAGAGGCCCGGTGCACGAATTTGTGCACAGGTGAGGTTCAGCGGGCCTGCCCCAATAGGGCCAGGCTGGCCAGGGGAGGGGCAGCGGGCATTTGGTCAGCCGGCCCCGCCCCCTGGTCGAACTCCTGGTCGAGGGGACAATTTGCATATAAGCCTTTTATTATTTAGGATAGGTCCCTTATTTAACTTGACCTGCCTGGCCCTGTTGGACTTGAGAGTGCTCCTCTGCCCAATTATGATCAACAGAGTGGCCTGCTTTGCATGGGCCCTCTGCATACTCCCCTTGTGAGCTTGTATGGCAGAGGGTGAGTCCTTGAGTATTTGGGATTCAGACTAGATGTCTTTCTCTCTAGAAACTTTATAAACTTGAACTAGAAGGAGTATGACAAATCCAAAAGATGGTCTGAGTGATTCTAACATTAGGGTTCAAGTATGGAATTCAATTGGGCTCTTGCTTCTTCTTTAGGTTTTAGTCATTCCCCCTGGGACTATCTGGAATCAGTCAAAGCTGACTTTCAAATACCTGTGGACAGTAGTTTATGTCCATATTCTGTTTAAGAAGGCCGGCAACTATATCATACATTTTTGGTGGGATTTTCAAAAACATGATATCCTAAACATTGATCTTTGAAGAATATGGCATTTCTTAGTATTGTTGGAAAGACAAGGCATTTCAGTAATTATAAGTGCCTTAGAAAATTGATTTAGATATGTTCCCCACAAACTGATCTATAAATTATGAAACCACGAGGAACTGTAAATTGCATAAAACTTCAGCTATGAGAACAATGTTTTCTTAGCAAAGGCTGCCCAAAGTCTAATATTTCTTTCTTTAGATATATGGCTAAGGCTAAAGTGAAATAATCTTTTACCCAGTCTTTTAGAAACATACTGGCTGAATATCTAAGTGAGATTTTATTCACAGGCAAGCAGCTAAAAGGAAATTCTTGTTTCCGTTCATGAAAAAGTAACTACCATTTCTAGGGTGGTTGCAGAAAGGAAATTGCTGTTTCACTTACATTTTCTCCAACTAACAATAAAATATTTATTAGCAGCAAAATAAAAGGACAGGCTACTCTTTAGATGCCTAGGACTTTACTGAGCTTTAATTCCCTGTACCCTTTGGTCTAATTGTTTGTTATTTGGTTACAAAATAGGATAAAATGTACCAAAAACTTGTGACAGATTGTTCCTAGTTATAATCTGCCTTGAACTGAGCCTGAGTTTGAGTTGACATTTATAGTCCTTATGAAATGAAGGTGAGGATGGCACTTTAATGGAAAAGTAGGAAGTGAGTTTTATTAATGCATGTATTTCATTTTTATTGAGAACTACTTAATAATGTTGGTATTGGAAAATGGGGTCTGCCTTATTAGAGTCCCTTATGTTCTTGAGGGATCATGTGGAGAGAAGGCAGGAATGGCACAATTTGGCAAGCCATTTATCCAAGTTTCTGTCATTCTGTGGCATCCAGTGAATTGCTGATGATGCTCTCTTAGCCTGACTTTGGTCATAAGGAGACATCTTTTCGTTCTTCCTTTCTTTAATATAATGCTTGAGTTTTATTATATGAAACACAGGACAGGTGAATAAATAAATGCCAGCTATAAGGAAAACTGATGTGTCCTAGAAATGTGTCTTAAGCAATATGTCATAAAAGTGGATGCCCAAGCAACAATTTCATATGGCACTGACCAGCCACCTCAGGTTAGGCAGGCGAGAAAATATTCTTGTCCTTGTTGGCAAAAAGTCAACACTAACTTGACATTTGTTTTTTTAAAAATATATTTTTATTGATTGATTGAGAGAGAGAGAGAGAGAGAGAGAGAGAGAGAGATGTGTGAAAAACAGTGATTGGTTGCCTCGGTTGCCTCCTATATGCACACCAACCAGGGACTGAACCTGTAACCTGGGCATGTGCCCTGACCAGGAATCGAACTAGCGACCTGGAATGACGCTCAACTAACCGAGCCACACCAGCCAGGGCTAACTTGACATTTAGACCAAAAGACCGTGGACACCTGTGTGCACTCTGGAGGGTCCAAAGAGATGGTTTTGCAGTAGAGTGCTCCCCTCTGCCAGGAAGCTGCTCATGTCCCAAGTGATCTGCAAAAGCAGTGGTTGCAGCTTGGATTTCCTGCTGTCTTGTTCTGCACCACATTTACTTTAACTGAACAAGATATATCATCCATTTCTCTTGGATTCTGCCCAGTGGTTAGAGAACAGTGTTTGAAATTCTTTAGTCAAGTCAACTAGTGTAATAATGTTGGAGCAGCAGACTGAGGGTGGAGGCAGGAAAGTGGTGGTTGTAATGAGCATTTTCTTCTGCACAGATGACAAAATGGTGCTTACCTCCACTTGGCAATGTGGGTGTATAAATGTGCTGGATGGGTAAGTGACATTTTGGGATACTGGGGACGCCTACTAAATGAGACTCTAATTCCCTCTACTCTCCTTTAATCAAAAATAGAAATACTTGCCTCAAAGTATTGACATTACACTGTTGCCCACTACTGAGCATTTGCTCAAAGGCCATTACAAAATCATTAAAACATGGGTGCACTTCCCCCAGTCTAGGGGAATAAGATTGCTCAAACAATATGCAGTTATTGTGCTCCTCCTCTTTTCCTTCTCCACCTCTTCTCCCTCCTCCAGCTTGCTTCTTTTATTGTGGTATCTCTCACAGTGCTCAGCATTGTGAGAGACATAGAAGAATGATTTTTTAATTTTCTTTAGATGACATAATAAAAGATTGATGTTTTCCATTTTTTTAACTCTTTGTGAACACTAGAAAAACTTAACAAATGACATGAGACAGGATATAATTTAATTCTTAACAGGTGACATAAGCTGTTTAATTCAAAAAAGAGATAGTTTACCATAGGCCCACATAGTTGGGAAGACTTTTCTTCTCCAGACTTTTTCCTCTCTCCTGCCACTCACAGGATAAGATGCTCATCCTCTGGGTCCATCTCATCCCTTCACGTGACACATTTCATAATGATTGTATAACTGGGGTAACTCAAATCCCAGTTTGACCAACACAGTCCTGGATTATGTCTGTTATTCCAGAATAATTACTAATAGTTCTTCATTTGCTCCCTAAAGTGTTCCAGTATAGATTATAAATATAACTCAAATATAAACTGAGGATCAGTTTAGTCCAGGCGTTTTTATGCTGTTGCAGTCAAATGAGCAATCTAGTAATTAA
This sequence comes from Myotis lucifugus, assembly GCF_000147115.1. Lineage (NCBI taxonomy): Eukaryota > Metazoa > Chordata > Mammalia > Chiroptera > Vespertilionidae > Myotis > Myotis lucifugus. Next base: position 513,819 of record NW_005871307.1, read on the forward strand.
ACCAGCAATTTAGTAGCTAAAAGTAATTAAAAATATTTCTTGTGTCTTAAGAAGAACGTGAAAGGTGATGTAAGTCATTCCTATGGCAACACTCTTCAGACGCCTACCTCTTCTCTTCTCTACGTGTTCCTGGGGTCAGTGGCTGCTTGAAAGCCTTTCAAACACCCCTAAGTTTCCTGACATTCAACCCAAACCTTTTATTTTGTCTCTCTTGCTTCTCTCAGCTCTTTTTGCCCACACGGCTTCTTTTTTCTCTACCCATTCTCTATCCTTTGTAATTCTGTTTTACAAAGCCCCTAAGGCCAATCTGGCAAAGACAGAACTATTTGGAGGGTGAGAGAAAGACAGAACCTGAACTGGCCAGAAGAAATGGTCCCAGTGTGCTGAACGTGGGAGGAAGGCTGGGAAGTCTCCTTGATGACTAAATCTTTCTGTGCCACAAGTTATCTGAGAGCTGCGCTGTGAGTTTGTATCTCAGTGGGCAGCACAGTACTTGGCTCAAAGTGTTACCAAACATGTGAGTTTTGAGAAGTGAATTAAGGAGGACTTTTACCTGGCTTTGAAGAAGAATAATATTTGAGTGTAGAGGCAGTAAGAAGGGATTTCAAGGAGAGGAGATTAAGGGCCTGTGTAGTGGTGGGTTTACTAGTATGTGGTGGGATGTGAAGAGACTGGGGGGGGAGGGGGACACACAGCACTGGAGCCTCTCAGAGGGGAAAAGTGGAGAATTTATTGGCTTCCAAAGGGGAGACAGCCCGAGGGGAGCTCTGAAAGCCTTGGAGAGAGCTGTGTGGTAGGGAGCCAGGGTTGGTTCATGAAGTAGAGAGTGACATGTTAGAAATGATACTTTAGGTAAACTAATCTGTCAACTTTTGGAATAGTGTGGTTAGTACATTGGATGGCATTGTAATGGATCAAGAACATATAGCACATAGATGTAACAAACAAATGATAGCTAACATAATCACCATCACCATTGGCATCATCCTCACTGCCATCATCATCATCACCACCACCACCATCATCATCCTCACCTCCTCTCATAATTTTGATGCCCAGGCAGAGAGATAAACTGGTGGGTTGTTTAAGGGAGCTATTGTGGAAGGAAATAGAGAAGGTTCTCTGGGAAGAAAAGACTCCAAATATTAGAAGGGCTGTGTGGTAGAAGAAGGAGGAGGCACCTTATATAAAGCTCCCTTGGGTAAACTTGAGGAGGAATCACAGGGAAGCTGATTATGGCTAAGCAATAATGAACTTTCTCATATTCAAAATGTCTAACCATTAAATTGTTATGGGAAGTGAACGAGCTCCTTGATGTTGGAAGAGTCAAGGAGAATTTGGGTGATCACCTGCCAGGGATGTTACAAGTGCTTTAATAAACATGTGGAAGACAGGATTTATTTCCTGTGAGATTCCTTCCAACTGAAAGATGCAAGGATGTGTAGACCTTCAGGGCATGGGCCAAGTTGGTAGCAGATGGAATGGCAAAAAAGGGTCATGGTCTATATTAGAGGTTCTCAATTGGGGATAATTTTGCCCCTAGGAACACTGGCAATGTCTGGAAACATATTTGGTTGTCAAAACTGTGGGAGGTGCTAATGGCAACCAGTGGGTAGAGGCCAAGGATGCTAATAAACATCCTACAATGCTAAAGTCAGCCCCTCAACAAATAATTATCCAGCCCAAAATGTTGATAGTGGCAAGGTTGAGGAACGCTGGCCTATAGTTTAATAATCCATTGAATTCTTCTGTTGAAGAATGAACAGAGTTGCTAGATGGATAAATGTTGACCCACATTCATCAGGTAATATTTTTCTAAGCAATGAGCAAGAAACATGGCAAAATGTGCCCTTTATGCTCTGGCTTTAACACATAGCTTAAAGATTCCTTTTTTTTTTTTCCAGAGTTTCTTTGAAGTCAGTAAAACTGGTTAAGAAATGCAGTAGGCAATAAGGACAACTCACTCTTCGAATTTGTTTGAAACCTACTTCTGGCTGCGCTCTAGGAGGCTCTGCAGAGTGCTGTATTTATTGTACTTCCTGGAGGGTAACTGACTTCCTTGAAGGCTGAAGATGAGTAAAGAGGATTCAGGTTTTACAGATTTTTCTTGGTCATTTCCTCATTTTACACATGGCTCACAGTAGGTAGGGTGATCATATCCAGGTTGGTCTGAAACAGTCATAGTTTGTCCTGGGATGACTAATAGTACCCCCTTTACCATAAAAAGTGTCCTGGCTTAAACAATAAATTATATGTCCACCCTACTATTAAATGGCCAGAGGATATTTTGATGATACATTCATAACATTTAAAAGCAGTATGTATTTGCTATACTGTTATCAGCTTAAAATAACTTCCTAGTAATAGCTAATTTGATTCATCATTATCACCATCATCATAACAGCTAATTTAAATAACTTGTCAAAGTAGTGATGACCTCTGTTTCTCAAGCCACACTTTGGCCCATTTCCTTTTATGATTCACAACCCATGTTTGTGACTTGTTTGTGTAGATGATATGATTAAATCTGTGGCCACAGATAAAAGTAAGTAACTTACATAGGGTCATTTGACCTTGCTCTGAATCATTGCCCAACCCAGAAATATGTTCTATACGATAAACATATATTTTCTAACCTTTCATGCAAATTCTTTCTAAATCATGCCAATTCTATGCTAATTTTTTCATCCCATTTTGTCTTTTCTATTCATTTCTCAACTCCATTTCCTAAACCATTGTCCTTTTTTCAACTTTAATACCCAAGGAACTGATTTTGAAACACAGTTTCATTGGTTTCTTGAAGCACATACAAATAATAGATCTGATTAGGTAAATTAATAATTTACAAGTACAATGTACAGGGTTTCATTATTGAATACTAGAGGCCCAGTGCATGATTAAATAGTGCACGTGTAGGGTCCCCTAGGCCTAGCCTGCCATCAGGGCCATGTCTGCTGCCCTGCAACGCCTCGCACACTCCATGGACGCTGCCAGCACCCTGCCCCGCGACACCTCGCATGTTCCGTGGATGCTGCCGGCACCCCGCCCCGCCCGCTGCAAGAGCCGCTGCTCATTTGGTTGTGACACCATTACGGCATCACGACCACAGGCCTTTTATGATATAGATAAGCAGGCATATCTTGGAGATATTGTGTATTTGGTTTCAGACACTGCAATAAAGGGAGTATCACAATAAACCAAGTTGTGATCTTTTTGCTGGTGGAGGGTTTGCCTTCAATTTTTAAGAAAACACAACATCTGTGAGAAGTATTTATTTATTTATTTACTTACTTATTTATTTGAGAAGCACTTATTAACAAGCTCAATAAAATGAATTCTGGAGGAGAACCAAGATGGCAGTACAGGTAAACGCTGGTACTCACCACCTCCCATAGCCACATCAAAATTAAAACTAAAATACAGAATAACCATTATTAAGAATCGCCTGAAATCTGGCTGAATGAAAGTCCTACAATGAGACAAGTAAAGAAAAAAGTACATCAAGACTGGTAGGAGGTGCAGAGTCACAGAAAGGGCTGGTCCGACACCCACGTGTGGTGTTTTTTTTAATCATGAAGGATATCTTGGCTGCAGAGGCCTCCCATGAGAAACAAGGGGTCCCAGCCTCCACCAGACCCCCAGTCCAGGGAAAGAGAAGTCCCTGTAACTACAGGCTGTAAAAACCAGCAGGGATTGTGGCTGAGTGACACGGAAGCTGTTGGAGACCCAGCAGTTCCTCTTAAAGGGCATGTGCACAGACTTACTCTCACTTGCTCCCTTTGGGCTCCAGCACTGGAGCGGTGGCTTTGGAGGACCCAGGGACACACGGGGTGGAACTGGATTGTTTGGCATTGAGGCAGGAACTCAGGGGTGTCTTTCTTCCAGACAGGGGTGCAAGCAGAGGTCATTTTTTCTGTGCTGGGACCTCCCCCATTCCAGAGCTGACTGGCAGTCATGTCTGAATTTCCATCAGCTTGGCCCACACTGTTTGCCCACCCTGGTGTTTCCCTGAGACCCTCCACCCCACGCTCGTTGCAGTGGCTTTTCCATATGAACGGCTTGTCTTGGCTCAGGCTTCAGACTTTTCTAAAATCTTTCAAAAAAGCAGTAGCTGACATCAGCATGCCCTAAACCTATCAATAAGAGGTCTAAGACCTGGTACTAACACCAGCCTGCCTTGCTTCACACCTGGGCCTTTCCTGGGCACTTCCAAACCCAATACAAATAGCAGCCATCTGCTGATCTCTGTAGCTCCTGCCAGGTGGCTCCAAACAGTGGCTGACTTTACAACTTCTGGGACGCCCCAGCATCAATGAACCTGATGGACAGCTTCAGGCCATACAGATTACAACTCTACACATCCACAAGTGACATACTCAAGGGGCAGACTCAGTGAGCACCAAAGCCCCACTGAAGCAAGTCCTGCTCCATAGGGGTGTCTCCTACATAGCAGCTCTTCCACTGTAGTCGCAGCTGGTCCTCACAACCAATTGGCCTGGAGGTCAATTCCTCCTAGTGATACCAACAGCAATCAAGGCTCAACTATAACACTATGCACACAGCCACAGGGGTGCACCTAGAGGGCCCAGCTCAGGTGATTGGGGAGGCTGAGCCACTGGGCCCTACAGGACACCTACTATATAACACCACTCTATCAATCCAGGAGACATAGCAGCTCAACCTAATACATAGTAACAAATACAGGAAAGCAGCCAAAATGTGGAGACAAAGAAATATGTCACAAATGAAAGAAATGGAAGTAAGAAAACTACTGGATACAGAGTTCAAAACCGTGGTTATAAGGTTGCTCAAGGATCTTAATGAGACCTTCAAGGGACTTAGTGAGACTTACAAGAATCTTAATGAGAATTTCAAAGACATGAAAAAGGACCAGTTAGAAATTAAGCATACACTAACTGAAATAAATAATAATTTACAGGGATTCAACAGTAGAGTAGAGGATGCCAAGAATCAAATCAACAATTTGGAATACAAGGAAGCAAAAAGCAATCTGAAGAGCAAAAAGAAAAAAGAATCTAAAAATATGAAGATGGTGTAAGAGCCTCTGGGACAATTTCAAGTGTACCAACATTTGCATTATGTGGGTGCCAGAAGGAGAATAGAGAGAGAAAGATATTGAAAACCTATTTGAAGAAATAATGGCAGAAAACTTCCTTAGCCTAGTGAAAGAAATAGATTTACAAGTCCAGGAAGTGCAGAGAGTCCCAAACAAGAGGAACCCAAGAAGGCCCACACCAAGAGACATCATAATTAAAATGCCAAGGGTTAAAGACAAAGAGGGAATATTAAAAGCAGCAAGAGCCGAAACCGGTTTGGCTCAGTGGATAGAGCGTCAGCCTGCGGACTGAAAGGTCCCAGGTTCGATTCCCGTCAAGGGCATGTACCTGGGTTGCAGGCACATCTCCAGTGGGAGATGTGCAGGAGCCAGCTGATCGATGTCTCTCTCCCATCGATGTTTCTAACTATCTATCTCTCTCCCTTCCTCTCTGTAAAAAATCAATAAAATATATTTAAAAAAATAAAAAATAAAAGCAGCAAGAGAAAAGCAGTTAGTTACCTACAATAGAGAGTCCATATAACTGTCAGATGATTTCTCAACAGAAACTTTGCAAGCCAGAAGGGAGTGGCAACAAATATTCAAAGTGATGAATAACAAGGATCTACAACCAAGATTACTCTACCCAGCAAAACAACCAAGATTACTCTACCCAGCAAAGCTATCATTTTGAATTGAAAGTTAGATAAAAGAGCTTCACACACACAAAAAAGCTAAAGGAGTTCATCACCACCAAACCAGTATTACATGAAATCTTGAAGGGTATTCTTTATGAAGAGGAAGAAGAAAAATAAAAAAATAAAAAATATGAATAAAATGTCAATCCTATCTAATAAAAGAATAATATGCAAATTGACCATCACTCCAACACACAAGATGGCCACCTCCATGTGGTCAAAGATGTTTGCCCCCATATGGACACAAGATGGCTGCCACAAGATGGCCTGCAGGGGAGGGCAGTTAGGGGTGACTGGGTCGACAGAGGAGGGCAGTTGGGGGAAACCAGGCCGGCAGGGGAGGGCAGTTAGGGGCAATTGGGCTGCCAAGGGAGGGCAGTTAGGGGTGACCAGGCCTGCAGGGGAGAGCAGTTAGGGGCGACCAGGCCTGCAGGTGAGGGCAGTTGGGGACAATCGGGCTGCCAAGGGAGGGCAGTTGGGGGCAACCAGGCTTGCAGGGGAAGGCAGTTAGGGGCAATCAGGTTGGCAGGGGAGCAGTTAGGCGTTGATCAGGCTGAAAGGGGAGTGGTTAGGGGCAATCAGGCAGGCAGGCAGGTGAGCAGTTGGGAGCCAGCAGTCCTGGATTGTGAGAAGGATACATAACTGCCTATTTAGGCCCAATGCCACCAGGACCGGGTCTAAACAGGCAGTCGGACATCTTTCAAGGGGTCCCAGGTTGGAGAGGGTGCAGGCTGGGCTGAGGGACAACCCTCTCCCCCCCGTGCACGAATTTCGTGCACCGGGCCCCTAGTAAATACATATTTATCAACAATTGAATCTAAAAATAAAAATAAATGAACAAGGAATCTAATGAACAAAATAAACTGATGAATAAAATAGTACCAGAGGCATGGAAACATGGAACAATCTAATAAATCTCAGAGAGAAGGCAGGTAGGGGGAGTGGGAAGAGATTGACCAAAGATCTTACATGCATATATGCATTACTTATGGACACAGACAATAGGGTGGTGAAGGCCTGGGGTGTGGTGGGAACCAGGTGTGGAGAGGGGTAATTGGAGGAATAAAGGGGGACATCTGTAATACTCTCAACAATAAAGATTAAAAAACATAAAAATATAAAATAAAATAATAAAATGAGTTCTGCCTGAATATTAAACAGAGAATGATATCTTTTTGATGAAGTTTACTGATGATAAAGACCACAAATTACTTGTCTAGATTATATTTTCCTCGCATTGTATTCTTCTGTATTGAAAACCTTTTTCTTCCTCTTCTATATTAACTCAGCTCTTTGTGGGTGGGAGTTGTTTGTTCAGAAGGTGCTATGTATAGTAAATTGTCACATGCATTTAAGTTGCTATGTAAATAATGAACATTTTTGCATTCACAGACATTTTGACCGCCACAGTGATAATATACCTCCTTTATCTTAGAGAAAAATATACTCAAAAGCATTTTACATTGCTTCCACAGATAAGAGATATCAGGTTGACACATGACCTTATTTTTCTTCTTCAAAACCATATTATAGCAATTCATGAGATTGCTCATAAAATATGCCAATTGCTCAGAATGCAAAAAACCATGATGTTTACCATACTCGATCTCAGAAATCATCCTGTTTTGTCTTCCCAGTAGACCCCCAAGTTTGGGATTTGTAGGTTACATAATTAGGAGATTTCTTTTCCTGCTTCTTCTCTCTACTCTCCCAGCTTAATATGTGATGATAGCACATGTATAGTCAGAAGTGGGGGCTTGGGAATCTATCATGAATTAGAAAAGTCAGAGTAGCTGCATGGACCCTTTGGGCAAGTTACCTAATCTCTCTGGGCCTCATTTGCCTCATATGCATTGGAGGGATAAAAAAGTTCCTCTGATATGGTTGTTGTGGCACGAGATAGTGTATATACATCTCTAGGCAATCAATAGCACCAGGAGTAACACACAAAATAAAGCAGCAATTATTTTTTGCAGGTTCTCCCATGTCTACCATTACACAGCCTATAACTAAACTGTCCTCACTAAATGGTGAGAAACTCAAGGGTAGGGGCAAGGCTTATTCATCTATATAGCTTCCAAGTCTAGCATAGCATAAGTTAGGCACTCAATTCATATTTTCTGAATCAGTAAAACAATGGAAGAATTTGAGAGTTTCCAAGGGTGGCCATGTATTGTGTTGCTCTCTCTTCCTACATTAAAATAATACCCCCTAGGAGAAACCAAGATGGAGGCATAGGTAAACACCGGAGTTTGCTGCCTCACACAACCACTTCAAAAATACAACTAAAAGACAGAACGAACATCACCCAGAACCACAAGAAGGCTGGCTGAGTGGAAAATTCTACAACTAGAAGGAAAGAGAAAAGCATACCGAGACTCAGAGGAGGTGCGGTGCGGAAGTAAAATACTAAGGTACAGAGGCATACGGGGAGCAGGCTGGCGGCTGAGGGCGCGGTTGTCGTTTTCAATTGGGAGGGAGTCTCAGGCTCTGAGCTCCAGTTCCGAGCGAGTCTCTGGGGACCTAGACTCATACGGGAGAAGTGGGACTGTCTGGCATCAGTCAGAACTCGAGGGCAGCTTTCTCTCGGAGGGGCTTGCAGCAATTGCTGGGACACTGAGAAGTGGGGCCTCTGAAGGCAGGACTGAGAGCAGCCATAACTGCTCGCTCCGCCCGCCCTGTTGATCCCTTGGGACCCACCCTGCCCAAGCCTTGCACTGAGGCATTTGCTGGATAGCCTCAGGCAGAGGCTAGATTAGCACCTCCCTAGAGCTCCAGGACAAAAGTTCTCTCATTGCAGACACAGCTGATTCTCACAGCCAATTGGCCTGGAGGCCAATCCCTCCCAGTGTTACTTACAACAATCAAGGCTTAACTACAACAAGACTGTGCACAAAGACAACAAGGGGGAGTACCAAGAGTGTCCTCCTCAGGTAATTGGAGAGGCTGAACCACTGGACCCCAGAGGACACTTAGCACAGAAAACCACTTTATCAACACAAGGAAGCATAAAAAATTCGGAGACAAAGAAACAGGACACAAATGACAGAAATGAAGGAAAGCAAACTGCTGGATATAGAGTTCAAAACCACACTTTTAAGCTTTCTCAAGAATTTTCTAGAAACCGCCAATAAATGTAGTGAGATCCTCAAGAAATCTAGTGAGACCCTCGATGTTGTGATAAAGGACCAACTAGAAATTAAGCATACACTGACTGAAATAAAGAATATTATACAGACTCCCAACAGCAGACCAGAGGATCGCAAGAATCAAGTCAAAGATTTGAAATACGAAGAAGCAAAAAACACCCAACCAGAAAAGCAAAATGAAAAATGAATCCAAAAATACGAAGATAGTGTAAGGAGCCTCTGGGACAGCTTCAAGCATACCAACATCCGAATTATAGGGATGCCAGAAGAAGAGAGAGAGCAAGATATTGAAAACCTATTTGAAGAAATAATGACAGAAAACTTCCCCCACCTGGTGAAAGAAATAGACTTACAGGTCCAGGAAGCGCATAGAACCCCAAACAAAAGGAATCCAAAGAGGACCACACCAAGACACATCATAATTAAAATGCCAAGAGCAAAAGACAAAGAGAGACTCTTAAAAGCAGCAAGAGAAAGAAACTCAGTTACCTACAAGGGAGTACCCATACGACTGTCAGCTGATTTCTCAACAGAAACTTTGCAGGCCAGAAGGGAGTGGCAAGAAATATTCAAAGTGATGAATGCCAAGAACCTACAACCAAGATTACTTTATCCAGCAAAGCTATCATTCAGAATTGAAGGTCAGATAAAGAGCTTCACAGAAAAAAAAAAAAAGCAAAAAAAAAAAATAAAAAAAAAAAATAAAGAGCTTCACAGATAAGAAAAAGCTAACGGAGTTCATCACCACCAAACCAGTATTATATGAAATGCTGAAAGGTATCCTTTAAGAAGAGGAAGAAGAAGAAAAAGGTAAAGATGAACAGAATGAACTGGTGATTATAATGGAATCAGGGGCATAGAAAGGGAATCGACTGACTATTCTTGGGGGGGAAAGGGGTGTGGGGGATGCGGGAAGAGACTGGACAAAAATCGCGCACCTATGAAAGAGGACAGTGGGTGGGGAGTGAGGGCGGAGGGTGGGGTGGGAACTGGGTGGAGGGGAGTTATGGGGGAAAAAAAGAGGAACAAATGTAATAATCTGAACAATAAAGATTTAATATAAAAAAAAAGAGGAATGAAGCACTGACACATGCTGCAGCATGGATGACCCTTCAAAACATATGGTAAGTGACAAGCCCAGACACAATAGGTGACAAGAAAAAAAATAGGTAGTGATGATGGTTGCATAATATTGTGAATGTACTTAATGTTAATGAATTGTACACTTGAAAGTGGTTAAAATAGTGGGTTTTATGTTATATATATATATTTTTAATTTTTTTATTTTTCATAAATCTTTATTGTTGAAAGTAAAAAAAAAAATAGAAAAAATAAAATAATACCCCCTAAATGTTTTGAACTAGAAGTGTTCAGGCTCTCCCATGGTTCTGAGTACATTTGATTTAGCTTTGGGGATAGATGTCCCTCCATTCCTCTAGCACTCGAGGTTGCTGTTGGCTACATCCAATGGAGTAGATGCTTTGGTGCTGTGCTCATGCACCTTTACGGGGCAGGAGACTTCCCTGTGTTGTCTGCTAACCATGCATAGCCACAGCTGTTTTTGGAGCTTTCCCCTCCATTAAGAGGAGCCCCTTGTCCATATATGTTGGGAAGTTATGCCCACCTTCCCTGTCAGGTAACCTGAAGCTACTAGTAATAACTGACTTACATAGGGATACAAAGCCTGGCTCCTTTGGTACTAAACTTATCCTAAAAGCAAATCAGATTGATAGTTTTGTGGATCTGGTCAATTATGAGGCATCAATGTTGGGGCTGTATGTCTGAGCCTCCAATGAGTGCACACATGTGGGGCAAAAACCAATGTCTTTCTGCAATTTTTCTTAGAAGGCCCTGGACATGTCTTCAGACCTATTGTAACCTTGGCAGGGCCCTTCCTCCGGCCCAGCTTTTTGTACTTTGCTCACATTTGGAAAAGATAGGTCATATTTTAATATTTTAGATGTGAAGGTTATTTGACTTGTGAAGATTTACCAATTTATAGCAAAAGGCTCAAATTGAGTGTCTCATGAATGTTTAATAATTCTTGACATTTTATTAAGGAAAAGAATATTAACAAAAAGCAGTCTTAAAAACTAAGTCCAGAATGCCAGAATAGGCTAACTGTATCATTAACAGAAGTACAGGTTAACTTATTTGTTACTATATCTCATTTCCATAATGTTTAGACTATAATATTTGGCAAGATAGGGAGAGGTATGACAAAACTGATTTTCTGAAGATTATATTTAAGCCTATCAAAACTAAACTGAGCATATTTCTCCTCTGACAACATCAAGATTTTGTAGGGCTTCAAGTTGGAAATTATGAATACTTGTTAACTTAGCATTAGAGATATGTAACAAAGTAATCTAACAATAGAGATTACGTATTACACAGTATTATAATAGAGAACTTGGAGTCAATGGGTAAACTGAGTTGACTTGATCAGTTTGCATGATGACCAGGAGGGTTCCAGAAATGGGTTCTGTCACCACACGTGGTATCTTCACCCAGAACCTTTCTGTATGATGGTGTTGGAAATGATGTTCAAGACCATTTATTTCAATTCTTCTGTTTTATTTTGCAGATGAAGAAACTGCTTCAGCAGATAAGACATAGCAGGTTGGCACATGACTTTAGTTTTCTTCATCAAAACCATAGATTGCTTGTGAACTGTTGCTCAGGAAATAGAGTGGCCAAAACTATACATTTTTTAAATATATTTTATTGATTTTTTACAGAGAGGAAGGGAGAGAGATAGAGAGTTAGAAACATCGATGAGAGAGAAACATCGATCAGCTGCCTCCTGCACATCTCCTACTGGGGATGTGCCCGCAACCTAGGTACATGCCCTTGACTGGAATCGAACCTGGGACCTTTCAGTCCGCAGGCTGACGCTCTATCCACTGAGCCAAACCGGTTTCGGCAACTATACATTTTTTAAAACATGTAATAGCTCCTTTCACTGTGCCCCTGAGCTAGAAAAGCTCCAAGTGGCCCTTGTGGAGTCATCCTGCACCGGTCAGGCTATGAATGAGCCGATGGACAGCACACGGGAGGTTAAGTGGAGGGTATGTTTTCCTCCATCCTCTGCAGTTTCAGGGAGCACGTGGTTTGAATTGCCATGGCCAAAGAGATGAGAGGGGAAGTAAGTTGTGACCTGATACCCTAGCAGAGTGGCACCCCCTCCTGCACACCTGTACTCTGTGCTTCCAGGTTTTCCAGGATCACCTGTGGCAACCCCGGGGCTGATAGCAGGCCATATGGCCCACACCAGGCTGAAAGTAGCTAGAGTAGAGGGAGAGGTTTGTATTTTGAGTTTTGTATGAATACCTCTGGGAGACTGTGTTGATTTCAGATTCTCCCCTCCTTTTAATCTCAGGAGAGCCTATCAGAAATAAGGGAATGTGGGAAAGGTTCAGAATCTGGATTTTTAAGGTCCATGTGCAAGGAGACTGCATATCTTGTGTGGTTCCATATGGGCATCACAACAGATTGTCTTGAAGATGTTGGGACTGAAGCTGGTTGGTATTCATAGGACCGTGTGGGTGGATCCCGAGCAGAGCACGGGGGCTGGGCATCACTGCACCAGGCAGCAGACCACGAGGTGCTGCTCCGACCTGCTCACGCCCTGCCCACACCGATGACCAGAATATTTCGGAGGGTTCAGAGATCACCAAAAGAGGAGTAAGCCAGGCGAGGCAGTGAAGACTGCAGAAGATAAAACTGAAGTCTAGTATGGGTCTGTCTGTAGATCAAATCCAAAATTCGGGGATTCCCTTATTTGTATTTGCGATCAGGATGGTGCTGTAGATTGGAGCCAACATGTCAGTAAATTTGAGACAGCTACAGAGGCCTAACTGTTCATGCAATAACATGTGTGTCAAAGGGCAAAAGAGTACCAATATACAGAGTGGAGCAAAATTAGACTTAGAGTTGTTCCTAAGGAGAATGCTACAATAATTAATAAATAATAATACAAGAATAAACTCTGTTTCATGTACTCATAACTGTAAACCTACTTTTGCCTCACCCTGTATAAGTATTCCCCAAGCAAACAAACAAATTCCCCCACCATCCCCCCTTGAAATGGCCTCATTTTTAAGAATAACAAACACAGAAGTAAAAAACAAAACAAATATATTCTCCCTGTGCCATTCTCTCAGGAATTATAAGCAGCTGGAGGAGATGGAAAATAGATTGTGTTGGTAACAAAACAATTGCCCATGATATTTTTCATGAGGAATGGAATATTAGCTGAGAAATAATACAGACAGCTGTGAGAAAACACAATGCTTAACAGTTCACATTTTTTTCATGAACTTATTTTTAATACTAGCAGACAGAGATTTTTAAAAATGACTCTGTGCCCTTCCTCAGCTCTGAAGTTACATTACTTAAGATGGATGGCAATGAAGGATCAGGACAGTCATTGTCATCACCGTAGGCATGCAGACAGTTGGAGAAGTGCAGTCGGAGTCCATGAAGCAAGCATCTGTGGTGCCTGTCCCACCAGACCTGCAGGGAAGTGCTCCACCACCAGCTCCCATCGAAGGTCGGATCAAGGATCTCTCTGCGCACGACCCTCCTAACTCTCTTCAGGTGACAATCTGACATGTCTCCTTTTTGAAGGCCTTTGAAATAAGTGTTTTGATGTAGCAACGTTGGCATTGTTAGCCATATTTTGATGGAGGGGAAGGAGCTGTAGAATTTCAGCTTCCCAGAAGCCAGCAGCGGGACGGGGACTGAGGCCGAGATGGCAGATGGACAGCTCTGACCTCCGAGAGTCAGACCAGCAGCAGTTCTCCACCTCGCCCCCTCTCTGGCTGTGCACACACGAGGGCTGCTGTTCCCGGGCACAGCATGTTGCTGTGCATATTTCTGGATTTTGATGAGTCCCCACAACATGTTTCAGAGAATGTAAAGCAAATAACATTATAATTTTTGTGGCATTCATAAAATATATTGTATAAGCATGTGAGTAATGACTCAGCCTTTTAGAGATCTCAAAACTTGTCCTTTTACAAAGAACATATGTTATCTAATTTTGGAAAAATGATTGAACTTCTAAAAAGAGGCCTGATGCTTCTAGATTGTCACTCTGTAAGTAATATTAACAAGCTAGAAAGTATTGATGTTAAAGAATTTTAAAAAACCAAAACTTATGCAGAAATTAAATGTAGATTTATCAATTTCCAACATACTCTGTTACTCTGAATAATAACTATTGCTAATTTCATTTGTAGGATCATTTTGTCTACCTTTGACTTTGAATTAGCAGTTGGCATTTGACTAACCAGCAGGTTGGTAGCATCCTGCTCACTCATGTGCCCTGAGGATATGGATGTACTTACCAGTCATGTTCCTTTCTTTACCTGATGTTGCATTTTTCCTTAGGGCAACAGCAAAATCAAACAGAATTAACTGTAAAACCACAACTCAGAAGCTCTATAAAAATGCACAATTCCAAAATAAATTTTAAAATGGGATTAAATTATTTGGTGCTTTTATTATAAAAAGCAGTTATATGGGTGGGTATTGCATGATCTAAAGACCAAGTGTATAATGAAGAACATTGACTTTTCCCCTGAATAAGCACACCCTACAAATAAAACACAATGCATACTGCATATAATGGGATCATCCTGTAACCTACATTTAAAACTTAACAACACAGCGTGGGTGAGTCTCCATGTGGATACATACAGAGCTACCACATCATTTTAATCCCTGCTAAGCAGCAGTTTGAGAGGAGGCCACTGAAGCAGGCAGGGCCAGCTAGTGCAGAGCCTTAGAGCAAGAATGTCAAACTCGCGGCCCGTGGGCTGCATGTCTCGTTTATTTGGCCTGTGTTAGCCTTTGAGTTTGACATATTTGCCTTAGAGTAAGCCTAAACTGTATCCTAAAAGCAATGAGAAGCCGTAGAGCAGCGGTTCTCAACCTGTGGGTCGTGACCCCTTTGGCAGTCGAACGACTCTTTCACAGGGGTCGCCTAAGACCATCCTGCATATCAGATATTTACATTACGATTCATAACAGTAGCAACATTACAGTTATGAAGTAGCAACGAAAATAATTTTGTGGTTGGGTCACAACATGAGGAACTGTATTTAAAGGGCCAGAAAGTTGAGAACCACTGCCTTAGAGGAATCAGAGCAGTGACAGGATCAAATCTGCATTCCAAGGACCATTGTGGTTGCAGTGCAAAAATGGATGGAAAGTGGAAATGAACAAACTTGGAATGGATGAGGCTATTGCTGTTTCCATAGTGAGATGATGGTGCCTGAGACCGCAGGTAGAGGTAGATAGAAACAGATAGATTCAAGATCTATTTAAAGGTGGAATACAAACAACCCGACTCTCAATTGGCCGTGGGTCTGAGCAACAGGCAGGTGTGGAGAATTCCTTGGAGGTTTCTGGCAGGCTGGCTTGGCTGAAGGGAATTCTGTTTGCGATTGGAGGATCACGTTGCGGGAGGCAGTAAAGTCATGAGTTCATTTTGACTGCGGAGTCTGCAGTGCCTGTGGAACATCCAGGGAATACCTACCAATCTGCAGCTCAGAGAAGTGGTTTGAGTATTAGGTTTTGTTAGTGCTGGGTGGAGATTAAGTCAGTAGACATCCCCCACCACCCCC
>NW_005871307.1:529456-544314 GCF_000147115.1 Myotis lucifugus
TACAGCATAAAATGTCTTTTTATTGATTAAGCTCTTCCATGTCTTTCAGTCAAGTTTTATAATGTCTTTCTTCCCCTATAGGTCTTTTATATTTCTTGAATCAATTTCTAAATATTTTATGTACTTTTTGTTGTTATTAAGAAGGGGAAGGGGAAGGGGAAGGGGAAGGGGAAGGGGAAGGGGAAGGGGAAGGGGAAGGAAGAATAGAAAACCTACAGGTAGCTCTTTTCAGTTAGGCACCAGGTATGTTTTTGGTCACACTTTTATCTCTAGAGCAGTGGTTCTCAACCTTCCTAATGCCGAGACACTTTAATACAGTTCCTCATGTTGTGGTGACCCCCAACGATAAAATTATTTTCGTTGCTACTTCATAACTGTAATTTTGTTACTGTTATGAATCGTTATGTAAATATCTGATATGCAGGATGTATTTTCATTGTTACAAATTGAACATAATTAAAGCATAGTGATTAATCACAAAAACAATATGTAATTATATGTGTTTTCCGATGGTCTTAGGCGACCCCTGTGAAAGGGTCATTCGAGTCTAGAGTTTAGCACAATTCCTGGGATATATAAATGTTTTTAATGAACAAATGCTGTCATGTAAGCCAAAGAGAAAGGTGTGGCAAAGATACACACTGAAAAGTGATCCTGAATTAAGGGACGTGGGAGTCATTAGTAATTTTAGCAGGAGCAACTTAGGTAAAGAGAGTGGAGTTAAAGACAAGTCGGAGTGAATCACCCATTTTATCGCATCACCAACTGTGTGAGGTATTGTTTTACTCACATCCTCATGGACCGTAGGTATCACCAGTTTTCTGTAGGTATTACCAATCTTGCTGATATGAAAGACAAAAAACCCATTCCTTGACTTTGAATTTCTCTAAGGCTTTAAGCATTTTTGGGGGGAGTAATTTGTTTATTTATATATTTTGCTTGCTTCTATTTATGTTTTTAATTTTTCCCTTCTTCAGAGTAGATAGCTTTAATGTATATCCAGATGACAGACATTTCTTCTCTGTTGTTTGTCTATTCAATTTGTTTGTATGTTACAAAAATATTTTAACTTTCATTATATTTATTTCTCTAACTTGAAAATTTTTTTAATTTATTGATTGTTTTAGAGCGAGAGAAAGATTTGTTGTTCCACCTATCTATGCATTTATTGGTTGAATCCTGCATGTGCCCCAACCACGCAATCTTAGCATATGGGGATGATGCGCTAACCAACTGAACTACCAGGCCAGGGTATTTCTCAAAGTTTTGAAGTGAATGATACATTCACATAATTCAAAAATAAAAAATAAAACAAAATTATAGAGTGAGCCCTGGCCAGGTGGCTTGCTTGGTTGGAGCATCATCCGGAGCATCAAAATGTTGCTGGTTCCATCTCCCAGTTGGGGCACCTATGGGAGGCAACTGATCCATGTTTCCCTCACATATAGATTTCTCTCTCTCTCTCTCTCTCTCTCTCTCTCTCTCTCTCTCCCTGCCTCTCTCTGAAAGTAATAAAAACATGTCCTCAGGTGGTGAGGATTAAAAACAATTGTAGAGTGAACAAGTATTTTCCCACTCCTGTGCTTACCCCCCGCCCCCCATCAGTTCCTATACTCCCAAATGGTGGCAGGTTTTATTATTGGTGACATATGCATTTTTTTCAGAGTTTACTTATTTTATTCCACACAAATATGGATGTCTATTTACTTTATTTTTATACACAAAAGGTAGAAAATTATACTCACCCTTCTGTTCCTTGGTTTTTAAGATTCGATAGTACCCTGGAGTGCTTTCCGTTTCAGTGTGTCGGAGAGCTTTCTCATGCTCTTAAAGCGGAGTGTAGAAAGGCTTTCTGTTCTGTAAAATAATAGAAATAATTTCTCATATTTGTTATACTTTGATAGTTTTTCATTTATATACATAATGCCTAGAAATTAATTTTGTAAGGTTTGAATTTAACATTATTTCTTTTGCAAAAGGAGATCCAGTTATTCCAACAATATTTATTGAATAATCCCTCCCTTTCCCACTAATTTAAATGCTGTCTCGCCCTACAATAAATTCTTATAAAAGCCTGTGTCAGTTTCTGAAATCTCTACTGTTTCACTGATTGATTTGTCTGGGCAGGAAGAGCATTTTGCTGTTTTAATTTCTCCAGCACTGCAACGTAATTTGTTAACTGGTAAGGCAAATATCCTCTCTTCTTAATTCTTTAAAAAATGTCCTCATTATGTTTCAATCTTTTATTTTGTGGGCGTTATAACTAATTAGTCAAGTTAAAAATATCTTGTTAAAAGATTGATTGGAATTGCATTAAATTTATGGATTAATTTGTGAAAAATTACATCTTGAAATGTCGCCTTTCCATTTACAGCATAAAATGTCTTTTTATTGATTAAGCTCTTCCATGTCTTTCAGTCAAGTTTTATAATGTCTTTCTTCCCCTATAGGTCTTTTATATTTCTTGAATCAATTTCTAAATATTTTATGTACTTTTTGTTGTTATTAAGAAGGATGCTTTTCTCTCTCATTATATCACCTACCTGTTTATTTGTGGATTAGAGTTTGCACCGAATTTTAGAAATGTATCTATTTTTGTTTGTTTTGGTTTTATTATAGAAAATTTCAAACATACACAGAACAAAAGGCAACATACAATAAATCCTTCTGTTCCCACTACCCAGCCCCAACAGCCATCATCCCACAGACAATTCCATTCCATGTATATCGTTTGCATGATCCACACCAACTCCAGGTTATTTTGAAACAATTACCAGATATCACATTTCATTATACACTACAGGCCCAGTGCATGGATTTGTGCACTGGTGGAGTCCCTCAGCTTGGCCTGAGCCCTCTCGCAATCTGGGACCCCTCGGGGGATATCAGACTGCCGGTTTCAGCCCAGTCCCGATTAGGCCGAAACTGGCAGTCCAACATCCCCTGAGGGATGTAGTAGTGCGTGAAGCAGCAGGTGGCCGGGGAGGAGCGCAAGCCCAGGCTCGTGCCACTTCCACTCATGCTGACCCTGCTGCGCCTGCCACTGCCGCTCGGTAAGCTCGCTGAGTGGCGCTCCCGCTGTGGGAGCACACTGACCACCAGGGGGCAGCTCCTGCATTGAGTGCCCCCTGGTGGTCAGTATGCATCATAGCAACCAGTTGACTGGTCTTTCGGTTACTTAGGCTTTTATATATATACTAGCATAATAATAAAAGGGCCTAATTTAGGAATATTAGGTATTTTATGAAGTTTTATTTTAGAAGTTCATTAATATCTCAGTTACATAGCAAGTTTTAAACAAAATTGGAATCTGAGAAAGTGCTTATCTCTTGAGATTCTATAAATGCTGTGGAACATGGGCTGGAAAGCATTACTGTTGAAGTTTCTTCTAGTTTGTGGAATTGAGTTACATTTCTCAAGTATTTGCTGAAAAAAATAAATACAAAGATTTGGAACCTAACGGCGGAGTAGTAGTAATCTTCAGACCTTTTCGTAAAAGGAGCTGGCATTGGTAGCTTATGGATCATAGAAATAGCCTCAGTGAAGAATTATAAAGTTTATATTGATTTTTCATACTGGGGGAGGACGAGTAGGTGGGTTGAAATAATTGTAATATTTGCTGTAAATGTTTGATTTTCAGAAGACATCTCTATGAAAGAGAAACCTGCTGAAAAAAGTAAAGAGAAGAAAGTGGTCAAGCCAGTTCAAAAAGTCCAAAAGGTAGCACAGTTTTCAAGCCCAGAATGTAAAACAGGTTAGTTTTCTCAATATCACGTACCTCCTAAAGTTAGATATTACTGAAATGGCATCTACATGGAAATAAATGTTTGTTAAGCAGATGTTCTCATTGTTTGGCACATATAAAAATGGAATACAGTTTACATATCACTAGAGGCCCAATGCACGGATTCATGCACTGGTGGGATCCCTCAGCCTGGCCTGCGCCCTCTTGCAATCTGGCACCCCACCAGTGCACGATCGGGGCTAGAGAGGGACCGTGGGAAGGCATGTCCAGCCAGTCTAGCCCAGTCCCGATTGGCTGGACCCCAGCAGCAAGCTAACCTACTGGTTGGAGTGTCTGCCCCCTGGTGGTCAGTGTGCATCATAACTAACGGTCAAACAGTCAAATGGTCACTTAGGCTTATATATATATATATATATATATATATATATATATATATATATAATTAAAATATTTGAACTCTCTCTCTCTCTCTCTCTCTCTCTCTATATATATATATATATATATATAATTAAAATATTTGAACTCTTTAAAAAAAACTGTTTAACCACAATACCATTATCACACACCTACATAATTTTAATACCAATCCCTTAATATTTAATATCATTAAATATCCAGTGTTCACATTTCCCCAATGTCTCTAAATTATTTAAAAAATTTGTTTGAGTTGGTATACAAGTAAGTTCCAATGCATTGTAATTATTTGATATGTTACATAAGTGTCTTTTATCTATAGGTTCACCCCACCCCTTTATTGTTTATTGTTGGTGTTGACAAATCTTTTGTAGCATTCCCCACATGCTGATTTTTTTCTATTTGAACTCAATCATGTCATTTTTTTATGTTCCTCTGTTGCCTGAATTCCTTCTAATCCCATGATAAAATCTCTTGAATCACTTGGTTGATTGTAGCTCATACTCTTGGGGATTCCAGGGAGGGCTCATGGGAACACATTCCCTGAGCTCTTGTATTTCCATAACAGCTTCTCTGCAGACTTCATGTTTGAAGGTCAGTTAGGCTGATGTAAAACTCTTGGCGATTCTTCATTTTGAGACTGACAAATACCCTGTTGTCTCCCTCTGCCTCCTTCTCCACAGTGGCTAGTACCACTTGGATCTGTGGTCTTATTTGTCCCCACCTGTTCCTGTTTGAGGTTCTTGGGAATATCATATCATCTAGTTTTGTTAAACATGATTATAGATGACATTTATAATGGTTACTTATTATTGGTTATGTTTGGTTTTGACTCAATAGTTATTTCTCCAATTTCACTCCTTCCTTTCAATTCAGAGGGCACATATGATTAGGAGTAATGGCCTATAATCTTGACTGCTTTAACACACACACACACACACACACACACACGACAATGTAGAAATGTGGCCAATACAGAAGGCAAACTATTTTAAAAACCAAAGTACTTTAATAATTAAATGTGACAAATTATTTGTGATACATCTCAAAATTAATTTTGACAAGCCAGGTTTTTAAATAACACAGCATCTTTGGTGAAAATCAATGATTTCATGAATCACAATGCACTTCCCATAACACATTTCATATGTTGTGTCATGATGACATAAATTAAAAAAAACTTTTAGATTATTTTGTTGAACCTGAGTGTAGCCAACAGTAAGTTCTAAGTTGTATAACTTACAACTGGTTTATCAAACAAAACTCATTAGTTGGTTTATTTTGAGTTTGATCAAATGGGATATTCACTAGGTCCTCCTCTTTATTCATGCGATGTACCCAAAGCTCAACTATGAGAAAACATCTTCATATGCCCCTTTCAATGACTTGGTGAGGAAATTTTAAGGACAGAGCTCATTTTAAAAATGAATATGTTGCAATTGATGACAATGAAGTTTGTTCACGGTTGAATTAAGAAGGTCCTAGTTAGGGCTATTGGCTGTGAACATTCTCACAGCTCTAATTTGATATACACTTTAATTATGATCCACAGTTTTTAGAGTATTTAGATTCTGTGGTAGAACTCAGCTCTAAAAATATCTCAGTAGATGTTCTCAAAGCAAAGTAGGAAATTATTCCATATGTCAAGAGGGAAGAGAGAAGTGTGCCTGTGGTCCTCCTGGGTACCAAACTGATATGCAAGTGGTGCATGAGAAGGGCACACTTTGACCATTACCCCTTTCTCTCCAGTTTCTCCAATTCTCCTTCTCTGGAAAGGCTGATGAAATGAGGACATTTTATTTGTCTTTAAACCAGACAGTATGCCAAGTGTCGTTAAAGATGGCTCCGCTCCTGAATCATTAAAGGGCACTAGTGAGGCTGCAATGAAATATGTTGTTTTTTGACATTCCGTAACATTGCCCTTCACTGCAGCTGCCAAAAGTGAGCAGCTGCTTCTTACATTCCCCTGCCATTTCCTAGCTTTGCTGAAAGAGGTCAGCTCTGTTTTCTCATTACTGATCTTTCCATCGGCTGGGCATCTGGATTCATAGTCCTCCTGTATCCTAATTCAGTACTTTATTTACCTCATAAATGACATGGTGGACAGATTGGGCAACCTATGGCAGCAAGCATTTTTAGTTTGACCCCAGTCACTCCGTCCCAGCGTTTTCACCAAAGAAATCCAGCCAGTGATGCAAGAAACATTGTACTTTTCCATTGGGCTGAGACAGGAGAGTGCTCTTCGGGACACAGAGAGAAAAGGAAAGTGAGGACACAGGTTTGCCATTTGTTCCTGCTGCCCCCAATTTGCAGACATTTGACAAAAAATGCACCTGAAGATGAAGAATAAATAGAGGGCTCTTCTTCTTTCGGTTACAGCAAAATATGACATTCTAGAGCTGTTTAGATTTCACCTAGAGGGCTTTCCAACTCTGCTCACTGCCTCTGTAAACATAAGTAAATGAATTTGAGATTAAAATTTCTCATTTGATAATTTGAGTTAAAGAACAAAAATATAATTCCTAATAAGCATCACAAAACCAATCCTGAGGTGTCTGTCCAGGGGCCTGCTTAGACCGTGGTGGCCCAAGGCCAGCGTTTGGACTGCTCTAGGGATAGAAGCTTCTCCTGGGGTAGGTGTGAGGGATTCCTGGCCACAGGAGGGTCTAGAAGTAGACGCAGGAATGGTGGAGCAGACTTTCAGGTCAGCCCCAGACCACTGCCAGAAAGGCCTTAATGCATCCAATGCTGTTTTCTCACCTCTCAATGGTGTTTGGAATTCTCCCACCAGACAGTCATTCTTTCCGCTTAGGTTAACACCTCATGAAGCTGTTGTTATTTACATGTGGATGAGTTAGTCAGATTTTTCTCCTGAATAATATTTTTTTTAGATTTCTTTATTGATTAAGTTATTACATATGTGTCCTTATCCCCACATTATCCCCCTTTCCCCCCCACTCATGCCCTCACCCCCTTGTTGTCTGTGTCCATTGGTTAGGCCTATATGCATGCATATAAGTCCTTTGGTTAACCTCTACCCCTTACCCCCACCCTCCCCTACCTTCCCTCTGAGCTTTGACGGTCTGATCGATGCTTTTTCCTGAGGAATATTTTTATGGGGAGGGAGATTAGGGAACAGGACTGAGAAACACTTGATTCAGATGAAGGTGGGAGGTAGAGTTGGGGGAATGGATGATGACGGAGAAGGAGGATGGGTCCCATGAAATGGGGAAAGCATACAGAAACGAGCAAGTACAATGCTAAAAATAACCCCCTTTGTTATTAGTTTGCTTATGAGTAGCCTTGGTGAACAGCTGTGTAAGAAGTTGTGCTCCATAACCCACATATGGTTCTAAGAGACACTGGTGTAAAAAGAGATAACGGCTCATCTCAGAGTTTCTGGAATGAGTCAGCATAACTTTACTGGCTTAATGTCTCTGCAGCCACTGCAATATCTTAGAAACACTGCTGTTTTAGTTTCTGAATATGTTCTAGAGTCATTTGGTAGTCACAGTGTGGTCTGTGGGCCTGCAGTATAGGCATCACCTGGAGGCTTGTTAGAGATACAGTCTCAGGTGCCTCCCCAGACCTGGAGAATGAAAATGCACAAGATCCCCAGTTTGTGAATCATGGTCCTAGAGCACCTCGTGTAATTGAAGCACAAAAATTATTAGTCAGAGCAAGAGGAAGTGGCCTTGCAGAGAAATCCACAGGAGGTTGTGTTGTCTCATCACCAGAGCTGAACTCCTCCTTGACGTGGCCCCGAGTGGGATTTGGCTAATGGGGTTCATTTAGTACACACCAGGCCTCACTGGTAGACAGGACTAAGAGCTTCACAAGAGAAATCGCATCACAATATGTCTGCTACTGAGACTCTTTTGTCCTGGAGCATTACCAAATTCTTGTTTCATTTGTGATTTTGTTGAATCGAAAAATGACTCCACTCGTGGCAGCTGGAAGGTCCTATTCGCTATTCCAGCTCAAGAATGATTCACAGCCCCTGCAGCCTGGCCAGCTGATCTAGGACCCGACTCTCTCATTGGCTCTCACAGTAAGGGGGGTAATATTAGCTGAGGACTCTTAGATCCCCAAGACAGGATATTGCAGAACCTTTGATTTATGTAAAATGCAGACGCTTTTCAAAACATATAAGCAATTCTTTGTACTTAGGAAATCATATACCTATATCTTTAAGATCACGTAGTAACTCAATACTCATTATTATCAAAGAATTGAAAAAAGGGATTGATTAAGTAAGTTACATTGTGGTCAGCATTGTCAACAATACTGTATGGAAGATGCCCTTCTTCCTTTCCAGAAGCTGCCATTTTTTAAAGCGAGGAAAGGCCTAGGGCAGCTTTTCCTTGTGAAGAGAACAGAACTTAAAGGCAGCAATGCCTCTGGATTTTGCTCCCAAGCAGTTCTACTCATGGTATTGAGATGCTAAAGTGGGTGAAGCCCATAAGATGGAGACTTTCTCACCAAAGGAAGACTTGAGGCAAGGGACTCTATCACCCAGGTCAGGACACCCTATGGTTAGATGGTCATCTGGGTCACCCCGGATGACCTAGGTTTATGCCTGCTATCCCAGCATAACAATTACTCGGCCTGCCTCTTCCTCCCCACCCTGACTCCGCCTTGGTTTGGACCTTAAATTAGATTTACCAAATGGCCCACTTTGACAGTTATAAAAGTCATTACATAGTCATTTGTACATTTTTTAATGGTGAAATAAGTTCCTTATTTTTTTAAATATAAATTTTTATTTGTTTGATAATTTTAAAATGAGAGAATGTTTAAATGTCTTGACATCTTTTCTTTTTCAAGAGGTGGATTAGATTACTTTATCTTCCAAGGTTTTTCTGACTTCTTTTTTTAAAAAACAACAACAACATAGTTTTGTTTTCAATTACAGTTGAAATTCAATATTATTTTATTTAAGTTTTGAGTGTATAGCATAGTTGTTAGACATTTATATAATTTACAAAGTAATCCCCCAATAAATCTAGTACCCCCTGGCACCATAAAACCATACATAGTAACTACGATATAATTGATGATTATATTCCCTATGCTGTACTTTACTATTCTGTAATTACCAATTTGTACTTCTTAATCCCTTCACCTTTTTCTCCCAGTCCCCAATACCCTATCCCATCTGGCAATGGTCAACATATTCTCTGTATCTATGAGTCTGTTGTTTCTGTTCTGCTTCTTTTTAAAAAAATATATTTTATTGATTTTTTACAGAGAGGAAGGGAGAGAGATAGAGAGTTAGAAACATTGATGAGAGAGAAACATTGGTCAGCTGCCTCCTGCACACTCCCTACTGGGGATGTGCCCACAACCAAGGTACATGCCCTTGACCGGAATCGAACCTGGGACCCTTCAGTCCGAAGGCTGACGCTCTATCCACTGAGCCAAACCGGTTAGGGCTCTGTTCTGCTTCTTGCTTATTTTGTTCTTTAGATCATTTGTGCATATTTTATAACATAAACTCCCACTCACTGCTGTGATCTATGTGGCCCTTCATGGCTAGTCCAATTTCCAGCATCTCCAATTTCCAAGACTCTTCCACTGTCTTAGCTGCATGGGGCTGTTGTTTTCACGGAGGGGAATTTATTTCCCCCACAATTTGCTCGGTCAATTCTTCTTTCTTCCAGGCTCTTCTCACGTCATTCCTCAGTGAGGCCTCACTTAGCAATGTCCACCCTTGGTGCTTTCAGAGCACTCCGGTGCATTTGTTGAGCTATGTGTGGACTGTGCCATCGAGCCCAGAGTGCCTAACACGTGGTGGACACTCAATACACATTTGTGCAAGGAAGAGAGAGAAGGATGGAGGAAGAAGATAGAAAGGAAAGAATGAATAAGCAGGAGGAAAGGAATAAAACAAGCATTATTGCTATAGAGTCAATAGCTGCTAACAAGAAACACTGAATTTTGGTAGTAACTTTTCTATGAGGCTGTCAGATTTCTCTCTAGATCTTGGTCCATATATTTTTCCCTTGTCTTTTCCTCACTGTTGCTTGTAATAAAACTTCTGCGAAAACCTGAAATGTCTTGTGCCCTTTTTAAGAGACACGAGATTGCTTTCTTTGCAGTGTTGCAGGGAGAAGATGCTGGCCAAAAAGAACAGCTGAAAACAATTTTAAGGAAGGAGCAGAAAACCAATTCCTGCAGCTGGTGCATAAAATAAAAAGCATGGTGTGGGGCTAGTCTAGGACTAAGAAGTATCTCGGGGGTGTCTACACTGTCATGTATACTGTCATATGGTTGAACCTTAAAGTAATAACTACATTTATTATAATACTGTTTATATAAGGGCAAAAATGAGTACAAGCAAGTTCTTATTCCACAAGGATCTCATTAAAAGATGGATGCTCATAAAGAGGAGGGCTTGAGGTGCCAGTGCATTTGGCTGAATATATGATTGTTTCCTCACATCCTCAGACAGTGTTTCTCAGGTATGGTCCAAGGACCACCTGTACCAGAGTCACCAGGGCTGCCTGCTGAAATGCAGATTCTTGGGCCTTTCTCCAGACCCACTGAGCCAGACTGTCCAGAAGCAGCTGTGGACTCTGGATTTTCCAAAGGCCCACCATAATCACTGTGGGGCAAAAACCACTGCCCAGGGAGCGGTTCCTGGGCCTTCCTCACCCTCTTCATCTTTGGAGGGGAGCTAGCTTCTGAGGAGAGTCAGCACTTTCATGTGATGCTTGAACTGTAGAGCTCAAATACCACACAGAGGCACCTGAGCCATCCTGGGAGACCTGGGCAAGGGTTTCCTCCAGCCACGGCTCTTCTTTTGGGGCCGATCCACAAGGTTCTGCTCCATGTTACTGACAGGGATGCTGAGACTCTAGAAATTTCTCTTCTGTGTTTCTTTGCAGCAGAGATTGGGATGAGACTGCAATCAGCCTGACATCTTCTCTTTAAATGTCCTGCATCAGGGAGACAGGCATCTGATTTTCCAGCCAGCTCACTTTGGGTTGTGAACTTCCATAATAAGCTCTGTCCAGCTTCTGAAAATCTGTACGAGGTTCTTTGCACTTGGTAGTCAGGAGATAAGATCCAGATCAGGACAGGGTCACATCAGGGGGAAACACTGACATTTTCAATGTTATGGTGAGAAGACTCTTACAGGCAATGGTAGCCCCAATATTTTAAGAATCCTTCTGCTTTCCAGCTGTCCCTCAGTGTCACACACATGTTAAATTATAGTGTGTGGTGTTTTGAAACTACTATTCTTATTTTAAAACTAGAGGCCTGGTGCACGAGATTTGTGCATGAGTAGGGTCCCTAGGTCTGGCCAGTGATCAGGGCTGATCCAGGCCTTCCTTCACCAAGCTGTCAGCTGCCGGCTGGGGCCTTCTTTCGTTCTGCCCCGCCCCCTGGTGGTCAGTGCATGTCATAATGAGCAGTCAAACCCTTGAGGGGACAATTTGCATATTAGCCTTTTATTATATAGGATATTTTCTAATATTTTTAATAATTTCCCATGAATCCCTAAATCCATTGTTATTCCCAATTTTCAAGAATCCACATAAGCAAAATTATCAGCATTTTGGGGAACAAATATGTCTTTTCCATGGTGTCTCTGTACTGCTAAGAAAAAAGTATTCAGAATCATCATTTCTGTATTATTTGTCTATGTAAAGTTACTTTTAAAACAATAGTTAGCAATTTGCATAATGTCTTGATTTGTCCATCTTTTTTGAAAATGGATACTGTGCTTGAACCCATACTTAAAATTACATCTGAATAGTTCCAATAGCACACAATAAAGAAAGTTTATTTTTGGTTTGGGAATTACAGAGTCTGGATTATTTGCTTAGTCGACTCAAATCAATCAATCACTCACTCAATCAATCAATCAGATTTCCCCTCACTTTGTGTTGTGTACTGTCCCCCCAACACCATAGATAATAGCACAAGTGCATTTGTAGAGTAAATTTGAAAAATCCTTTTGAACATGAAGGATTAGAACAAGGTATACTAAGCAAGCATCATTAAGAAAAAACAGTGTATGCCAGGACATTGTGCTTGTTGCTAGTGTGAGCCAGAGAGGAAAACACCTGACATGAAGCATCGCCTAACATGAGGTGTGGATAGTCACTTGAAGGAAAGTTAAATTAACTATTGTAAGAGAGGCCAATCAAGTTGAATTGATCCAGTAGAGGGCACTGTATCTCTGTTCTTATTATATATTTATTTGTACTAGTATATTATATGCAGTACTATTAAATATGCCTTCTATCACAACAAACTCTAGTATTATATTTAACAATACTTTAAGAATTTATCTTTTCTCCTCCCCAAAGGATGAGAGATTACTGATAGCTGCAAACCTGGCTTGCAGATGAGACATAGAAGATAAAGCATTGAAATGCAAAGCAAGCTCTGTACTGTTGTATATTTACCCACTCACTGTAGAGAAAACAAACAGGGGCTTTTCTTTTCCTTTTTTTTTAAGCACCCTTGTTCTTGATTCTGGCTTTTAAGGGGAGGTATTACTGCATTTTTTCCTTTCCAGGGAGAAGAATGCTAATTTCTTGACAACGACTGTGATTGTTAAAACACCAGATTAAAGAATGCTGACTCAAGTTTTTTTTTTTTTGTTTTTTTTTCTTCAGTTGTGCCTGACCAAAAAGCCCTGAGCTAGAGGCCACCAGGAAGGTCGCTTTGCAGCGGCACCAGGGCGGGGAGGTTCCTGGGGACGGAGCCGCAGCGTCGCCGCCGGCGCCGGTCTGTGCGCAGTGCGGTGAGACTTGCTGGCAGAGGTCCTTAGGTTTTCCCACGTCGTCCTTTAATTTCAAATGACCCCTTGGAAAACATCAGAATACGATTTGGGGCGGGAAGAACACTTCTCGCTCTTGCTCATTGTCTTGGTGATTCTTGCTCACTGTTCCAGTTTCCGATCATCCATGTTCAAATGTGCAGGCTGAGTAGCGAGTTGAAGGGAGCAGAGCATTAAACTCAGCCAAGCAGTTCCTTTGAGTGCAGAGCACAGAGCAGAGGCTTTGCAACGCAGGGATCAGTTACCTCTAATGACTCCCGCGGGGAAGTTAACCCGGAACAGGCATCCCTCTCCTCAGGGTAAACATGATGACTCCTACAGAATAGGATTTGATTACTGAAGTCTCCCGAATTTCAGCCCAACTGGAAATGAATGTCTTTCCCTGTCTTTTTTAAAGCACTTGCTTTTTAATTCTTCTGGAAGAGTTTACTAAACACCTATGAGAGAACCCACCGCTGCAAAAGGGCTTTAAACCATGACACTTTCAGAAAGTGTTAACAGGTATGTTGGGTACCATTGGCCTGGATAACTGCTACCTTAAAAGGAGCATTTTCCCTTTACTTTTTCTTAATTTATCCGGAAAAAGCTTCAGTTAGCTACTAATATACATTTTAACAGCGAATAGCATTAATATCCATGGAAATATAGAGGCTCTGGGCAAATAAATATTCACTAAATGAGTGAGTTCTGGTAACACAAAACTAAAGAAATTAGCTTGTTTCCCACCGCTGTGCCTTTGCTGAGGCCTTTTCTCCACTGTGAATGTTCTTCCCTCTTGCCTGGGCCAAGTTCAATCTATTTACCTTTCTTTCTACATCACATTTACAAAAGGTTCAAAAGACAAGAATGACAACCCAGTGTTGGCAAGGGTGTGTGAAAAGGGCACCTTGCCCTTACTGCACAGAATAAGCTGTTTTTACTTTTCTGAAACACAATCAGTATGACCCAGGAATTACCCTTCAATAAATTTACTGTAACAAGGAACGTGAGCAAAGACTTAGGTACCAGTGAGTTTACTGAAATGTTGTCTCTGTAATGGGTCTCGACTAGGAAATGAGTGGAGCTTGAACTAGATAAGCAGGCCCTATCCTGGCATCTATTTAACATCTGATTAAATGGAAATTGAGACACTTACTGAAGAAGCAGTGAGGATAAAATAAAATAAAAATTATTGTGAAAAATTTCAAACAATAAAAATAAAGTCATAGAATATATTTCCATATACTTATCACTCAGATTCAACAAGCATCAAAATTTGGTATTATTTATATCCCTTTATTTTCTTTGCTGAAATATCTTCAAACAAATCCCATTGATCATGCCATCTTATCCCTACAGACTTCAGTATGCACCTCTAAAAATATTAACTTTCTTATATTTACAATGCCACTGTAATCCCTATTCCATTTTTAAATTAGGCTTTTATTGATTTGAAAGAGAGAGGAACCAACAGGGAGAGAGAGATAGAAACATTGATGAGAAACACTGATTAGCTGCCTCCTGCACACCCCCTCCTGGGGATTGAAACTTGGCATGTGCCCTGACTGACTAGGAATAGAACTTGGTGCATGAGACAACTCTCAACCAACTGAGCCTCTCCAGCTGGGCTAACCCCTATTTCTTGGTACTTCATTCTTAAATAATAATAAAAAAATATTTGGTTGCCCTAGCTGGTTTGGCTCAATGGATAGAGCATTGGCCTGTAGACTGAAAGGTCCCAGGTTCAATTCCGGCCGAGGGCACATGCCCAGGTTGCAGGCTCGATCCCCGGTGGGGGGTGTGCAGGAGGCAGCTGATCAATGATTCTCTCTCTCTCATCATGTTTCTATGTCTCCCTCTCCCTTCCTCTCTGGAATCAAAAAAGAAATATTTTATATATATATATATATATACATATCCATA
>NW_005871307.1:544414-553110 GCF_000147115.1 Myotis lucifugus
CCGGGCAGGGGTTGAGATCTAGCCCCCCAGGGCACCTATGTGAGCAAGGGTGGGGTAAGACCACCATAGCTCAGAATCCAAAGATTCCATTGGGCGGCCCTATTGTCAGAGTCTCCCTTCCCCTTCCACCAGGCCCACCGGTTTGGAACAGCAATACAGCCAGCAAAGACAGACTTCAAGCATGAAGAAGGCAGCCCCGGGGCTGGGCTCCAGACCACAGCAGAAGCCAGGACAGAGGACAAAAGACAAAGCAGCAGGAGGGCCCCTGACCTGTTGGGCTCAGTGGATAGAGCATCGGCCTGCCGACTGAAGGTCCCCAGGTTCGATTCTGGTCAAGGGCATGTACCCTTGGTTGCGGGCACATCCCCAGCAGGGGGTGTGCAGGAGGCAGCTGATCGATGTTTCTCTCGCATCGATGTTTCTAACTCTCTATCCCTCTCCCTTCCTCTCTGTAAAAAAAAATTAATAAAATATATTTTAAAAACATCCAGAAGGGCTGCAGACTGATGCCCAAGGAACACGCAGGGCTCAGGTCACACTGCACTGGCTGGGGCAGGAGGAATGCTCCAGACCCGTCCGGAATCGGCAGAAGAGAGCGAGCTGGCACCATGCAGCCCAGACCCGCTCCCCACAGTCTGAAGGCAGCGCTGTACTGAAGCTGTCCCTGGATTGTGGGGACACTCCCATCTCCCTCTCCGAGCGAATCGAAGGAATATAGACCTCCATGAAGGGTCAGCACAGAGTGCACCCCGGAAACATCAGTTATCATCTGGAATGTCCAATTGGAGGCACCCCCCCTTTTTAATCTATCTACACTAATATAAGAGAAACATGCAAATTGGTGTCACTCCGCTACACCCACCAGCCAATCAGAGTGACTATGAAAATTAACCCAACAAAGATGGCAGTTAATTTGCATACACAGGCACAGAGAGAAGACTGAAGGCTCCAGCGGGAGTGAAGACTGAAGACTGAAGAGGCTTGGCTTCTCTGTTACCGCTGGACCAAAGGCCTGGGTCCTGGGTGCCGGAGGAAAACCGGTGCCAGCAGCTAGGGGAAGGAAGGCCTATTGCGCAAATCTTCGTGCAACGGGCTTCTAATATATATATATATATATTTGGAAGGGAGAGGTCAGGATCTGAACCAGATCCATGCATCCATTACAATCTGGTTGTTAGGGGATGGAAGTTGTAATGGTATTTTCATTAGGGGTTCAGACATGTACAGACTTTTCAGCTAAACAAGATGGGTGTGATATTCTCAAGGTTCACCCATATTGTCACAAATGGCCGTATTGCATCTTTTCTTATGGCTGAGGAGTATTCCATAGTATATACAGGTACCACATCTTCTTTATCCAATCATCTATTGAAGGACACTTTGATTGTCTCCATGTCTTGGCCACCATGAATAATGCTGCAATAAACATAGGGGTGCATATATCTTTGTGAATAAATGTTTTCTAGTTTTTCAGGCTGATACCCAGAAGAGGGGTTGCTGGGTCATATGATAACCCTATTCTTAGTTTTTTGAGAAACTACCATACTGTTTCCCATAGTGGCTCTGCCAGTTTACATATGTTAAACAAAATAATTCATCCAGGAAAAGCTAAGAAGCAAATGATTTCACTCATTTGTGGGATATAAAACTGAAACTTAGACATAGACAACAGTGTAATGGTTATCAGAGGGAAGGGGGGATAGATAGTAAAGGGTAAATGTAGCCAAATATATGGTGATGGAAGATGGTTTGACTTTGGGTGATGAGCACACAATGCAATAAACAGATCATGTATCACAGAAATCTATACTCAAAACCTATATAATCTTATTAACCAATGTCACCCCAATAAATTTAATAAAATATAAATTTATGCTATATATTTGTATGAAGAAAGAAGTAAAACTGTTAAATAAAATTTTGTCATAAATTAAAAAATAACAACAAGATAGGTGGAGGGCAATGGAAATGAGATTGAAGGGAAAGGTCTACAACACCACTGAAAGAGAACAGAGAGAGAATCTGGTGGTGTGTGTGCATGCCACAGGAACAAATGTGTCTACCTTTGTGATCTGAAAAGCTTGCTTGCTCATTATGTAACAATTGGGGACTTAAGCAAACCTGATATGGGGTACCCTCCATTCCCCTCCCCCTCTGTTTCCCAATTAAGCAAAGAAGGAGAGAATGTTCTCTGGCTTCTTTCTCAACAGACTATGGAGTTGTGGAACCAATAAGACCTAGATTGTTGATGGAAGGAGCATGACAAAGACTCACATGGGGGCAGTCAAAGCTGCAACATGGCAAAGCTCAGAGAGGACAGAGCCAGGGAAGCAGGTGAGGCCAGTGGGTCTTTTTGTCTGAGAAACTCTATTTTTCCTTCACTTTACAAGGATAATTTTATTAGATATAGAATTCTAGGTTGATGTTATTTTTTTCTTTCAAACTGTATATGCTTTACTTCTCTCTCTTCTTTTTTTTTTTATATTTTTATTGATTTTTTACAGAGAGGGAGAGAGATAGATAGTTAGAAACATCGATGGGAGAGAAACATCGACCAGCTGCCTCCTGCACATCTCCCCCGTGGGAGATGTGCCCGCAACCCAGGTACATGCCCTTGACCGGAATCGAACCCGGGACCTTTCAGTCCGCAGGCCGACGCTCTATCCACTGAGCCAAACCGGTTTTGGCACTTCACTCTCTTCTTGTTTGTATAGTTTCTGAAGAAAATGATTTATTCTTGTTCTTCTATAAGGAAGGTGTTTTTCTGTGGGGAAAAGAGGGGAAAGCTTCTTCAAGATTTTCTCTTTGTCTTTGGTTTACTGGAGTTTAAATATGATATGCCAATTTTTTTTTGTCTTGTTCTCCTTGGTGCCTTCTGATCTTCTTGGATCTGTGATCTGGTGTATTTCATTCATTTTAGAAAATTCTGGGCCATTATTCCTTCAACTATTTCTTCTGTCCCTTTCTGTTCTGTCTTTTTTTCTCCCTCTTTGCATTTCAGTTTGGGAAATTTCTATTAACATATTTCAAACTTATGGATTCTTTCCTTGGTTGTTTTCAGTCTATAGATGAACCTAAAGATTTTGTTAGTTTGTTTCTAACATTTCCTTTTGATTCGTTCTTAGAGTTTCCATCTCTTTGTGTTATTGTTTTACCATTTAACATTCTGCATTGCCTATCTGTTCTTGCACCTGTCCATTAGAGCTCTTAACATATCAATCATAGTTTATTTTAAATGCCCAGTCTGACAATTTCAAATTCTCTGCCATATCAGGACTCAGGTTCTGATGCCTACTTTGCCTTTTTAGATTGTGTTATTTGCCTTTTAGCATGACTTGTAAATTTTTGTTGAAAGCTGGACATAATGTATCAAGTAAAAGGTAAACTAGATAAATAAGCCTTACATGTGAAGTTTTATGTTTATATTGCTAGGAGTTAGACAGTGTTTACCTCTGTTGCAGCTGTAGAGGCTATAATATCCTCTAGTGTCCTTGCTGTTGTCTTTGAATTTCCCTAGAGATTCTGTCTTAAGTAGGGTTAAACAAAATTAGTCAGATTTTATTTTGGTGTCTCAAAACATTCTTAGAAGTGGTAATAGCAACATTATATGCCAAAAAATAATCCTATGTAATAAAAGGCTAATATGAAAATTATCCCCTCAACTGAGACTTTGACTGAGAATTTGACCAGGGGGCAGGGTTGGCCTGCCAACCTTCCGTGTCCCCTGCCCCCTTCCCCCCCACCCCCGCCAGCCAGCCTGACTGCACCTGTGCACAAATTTGTGCACCAGGCCTCTGGTAAAAAATAATAATTTGTTCTGCTGAATGCTTGTCATCTCTAGATTTAATAGAACATGTATAAAAGATAAGATCATTTTAAAATTTTCAAAATAGAATGTTGACTTTATAAAGAGCTTTTTGAAATAAAGGCAATCTAATCATTTAGGATTTTTTTGAGGATTAGGTAAAATTGATTACAATATTTGCTTTTATAATACCCAGAGGCAATGTATCTTTTACAAAAGACTATTTTTGTCTAGCATATTTAATACCTTTTAAATCAGTAAAATAGATTTACTTTTTCTGCTAGACATTTTAAGGTTATTAGTCTAGTGAAGTGCTGATGCCATATTTTACCCACTAGGTATGAATGATATTTGAGTTAGACAAATGACATCATGGAAGGAGACAAACCATCTGTTCTCTAGGCAATTGTCATATAACTAAAGCAAATAATTACATAGTGCATAGGAAATTTTATGAAACAATTGATTTAAAAAAGAAATAAATGGAAAAAACTCAAAAATCTTTATTAATCATCCTTGAAAGATGAAACTGAATATTTTAACTAGATGTGCAGAACTTTTGAAAACAAGAAAGAGAAACACATTCTGGATTTCTACTCTCATGGCACAGAAGCCATAGACATTTTTTTTCAGTGAGTATAAATTTGAACCAATTTATCCTTCAATGACAGCCATAATTTAACAATTTCTTTCTTCAGTGTGCCATGTGACACAATATTAACTTATAAAGAGTAGAATCTCAGTGAAGGCTAAGTTTATACCTCAGTTGTATCAGAAATGAGGGCCCAGCTATAGAAAAAGAAACTCCCAACCTAAGAGATAAAATAGGATTATGAGATAATAAATATATGATGTTTATTTCATTTTGTTTTTATGAGTAATTTGTATAAATAATAGTGATAGCATATATGTCAGGAGGGTATATGAATGATAGAGTCCACATTCAAAGTTTACTTTTCTATAGTTTCTTGAGTCTCTGGCTTTTGAAATCATTTGGATTCTCCCCTCCTTCCTTTTCTAGGTTCTGAGAAGTTGCTTGTATAGGTTGGAAATTTTGTTTCTTAATAGTTTGAGAAATTTACTTGAAAAACATTCTAAGCCTGGAGCCTTTTGGGGATACTTCTTTTCTCAATATATTTCCAATGTTATTAATCTATGCTAGTTTCAATCTCTTCATGAGTCATTCTGGCAGCTTGTACTTTATCATAAAATGGTATATTTTGTTGTGATTTTAATTTTTTAAACATTGAATTGTACATTGTGTTCTATTATACTTTAAAAATCTGACCATATTTCTGTTCTGTGTTTACTTATTTATAATTTTATGGGGGTTTTATTTTTAAAAAAATATTTTTATTGATTTCAGAGAGGAAGGGAGGAGAAAGAGAGAAACATCAGTGATGAAAGAGAATCATTGATTGGCTGCCTCTTGCATGACCCCTACTGGGGATCGAGCCCGTAATCCCAGGCATGTGCCCTGACCTGGAATTAAACCATGACCTTCTGGTTCATAGGTTGATGCTCAACCACTGAACCTCATGATATGGGCTAATTTTGTGTTTTTCAATACAAAATTGGCAGCATTTTTATTTAAATGTAAGAGTTAAGACAAACCTAGGAAAAGATACCTAAACATTGGTAGCAGGTATCCCTAGGTTGTTGGATTATAAGTGATTTCTTCTTTATTAATATTTTCAATGCATTATGAATGTATTAGTTTTTTAAAGAAGGGAAACCTAATTTTAAATATAGTAAATATATCCTGGCTATTCAAATTGTTTTCCATTGGTAACTTCAGTTGCATATTGTTCTGTTTCCAAATCAGAGGACACTATCATGGAGAAATGGCACCATTAGTCATTGCTGTGGAAGTTTAAATTACACAAATTTCTGGAGGCCAGTTTGGCAATAAGCTAAAATATATTATTTGTATGCTCCTTGTTCAGAAATTTTATTTCTAAAAATTAATTATAATTTAATAATAGAGCACTTGCACAAAAATACGTTTTAGAAAAATGTATATCTATAAAGGGATATTTAGAGTTGTGCTAGTCCAGTATGGTTGCCATTAGTCTTATGAGACTGTCAAGCACTTTAAATGTGGCTAGTCTGAATTGAGATGAGCTATTAGTATAAAATACAGACTGCATCTAAGGGCTCAGTATAGAAAAGAAATGTAAATAATCTCATTAATACTTTTTATCTTGGTTAGATATTAAAATGTTAATATTTTGGATTGATTACGTTAAATAAAATATATTATTAAAATTAATTTCAGCTGTTTCTTTTAATGTGGGCACTGGAACATTCAAATTTGCATGTGCAGCTCAAATTTTATTTCTATTGACAATGCTGTTTAGAAGCTTCACGCAGGTCTGCCTTAAGGGGCCCCTCATCTCCTTAAGGCTCTCTTGACATTGAACTGAAATTAGATGGTCTGACAGAGTGGAATAAAATATTCTTTTTGCTTGTTTTATTTTCCTTATGAAAAATTTATTATTTTTGTGTATGCCTAAGGAATTAAAAAAATGATATGGTCTTGCTGCTCCTGCTGAATGTATTTTAACATTAAGAATCAAGACTTTATCTGTCCAGGCCTAGCCTGTTTGGCTCAATGGATAGAATGTTGGCCTGCAGACCGAAGGGTCCCGGGTTCCATTCTGGTCAAGAGCACGTACCTCGACTGCAGGCTCCTTCCTGGCTAGGGCCTTGGTTGGGGCTCGTGCAGGAGGCAACCAATTGATGTGTTTCTCTCACATCGGTATTTTTCTCTGTCTTTTTTTAAAAAATATATTTTATTGATTTTTTACAGAGAGGAAGGGAGAGGGATAGAGAGTTCGAAACATCGATGAGAGAGAAACATTGACCAGCTGCCTCCTTCACACTCCCTACTGGGGATGTGCCTGCAACCAAGGTACATGCCCTTGACCAGAATCAAACCTGGGACCCTTGAGTCCACAGGGCTGACGCTCTAGCCACTGAGCCAAACCGGTTAGGGCTTCTCTGTCTTTTTTTCTCTCTTCCACTCTCTATAAAAATCAATGGAAAAATATCCTCTGGTGAGGACTTAAAAAAAAAAAGACTTTATCTGTCCAAATGACTGCGAGTCTTCTCTATGCCTCCCATCATGGTGACACACCATGCTTTCTATTTCTCTATATTTATAGAAATTACTGCAACAGATTCGTATAGGTTCACTCTTTCACTAATTCACATCTGGTGTTGAGAAAATACTTTTTAAGGTATTTTTGTTTATTTCTTCCTAAGGAATTTAGTTTAGGAATTTTGTCTCAAACAATTGAGAGCCTAAAAGTTCTTTAACAATTTGTCATCAGTGTGGAATGTACCTGTTGCTTCCTAACAAAAGTGTGTGCAACTTTGCTGAAACTAAGCAAAGATTGGTAGTGCACCATGAGTGAAAAAGTTTGTTAACATAGCTTTTTTTCTGGGTTAGTTTCAATTTTCCATGATATTATTTTTAGAAATTGTTGATACTAAGAAGATATATGTATGAGGAACTTCTGTCTCTGGCAATATGATGAAACCTTTCTGCTACAGACACCTAGAAGTGGATAAAAATATAACAACTAATCTTTTAAATATATCAAACAGAAAAAAGCCCCAGTGCAAGACAAGAGAAAGAACTACAAGTTCTGAGTGATATGATCTGAACAGATGAACAGATGCTTGTGATGTTGCGGGTGGGTGGGAGTGTATATTGGTTTTGTTAATCTAGCCGCACAGGTGTCATTGCCCATATGGGTACAAAAGATGAAGCCTGGGGTCTGTGAGGCAGACATTTGGAATTGAGGAGCGCTAATATAATGCTAGAATTTTTGAAGGCCTTCATTCTCAGTTAAAGGGTGAATTAGAACAGGAAAATAAAGCTTGTTTGCATTGAATGGATTCTGAGTAGAAAAAATAGGTCTCTTCTGAGATTTCTAAAGCCCAAATTTAAACATCACAGAAGTTTGGGGTTTCAGTTTTACTACTCCTGTAGTCAGAACCTTGGGCCAAACCAAGGAGTTTGCTGACACCCCTAGGGTTGTGTCAGAGCCAAACCCAAAATCACTTTGTAAGGACGCATCCACAGACAATCCACAGGGAAAAAAGTCCAAATTAAAATGAGTTCACATAAAAATTATAAAACTAATGAGGAAATAATTCACCATGGACAAGAGTCAGCAGACATAGACAGTAGACTTAGAATTCTCAAGAACTTAAGATAATAGATTATCTGAGGAAGAACACAAATTGGTACAGAAGTCCTTTCTTATCCATAGAGATATATGTTCCAAGACCCCCAGTGGATGCCTAAAATCACAAATAGGATTAAACCCTACATTATTATGCTTTTTTTGTATACATACATTCACTTTACAGCTTCTCTGGCATATCCAAATTGCCAGCATCACTACTCTTGCTCTTTGGGGTCATTATTAGGTAAAATAGGGTTACTTGGACACAGGCAATGCAATACTGTGATGATCTGATCACTTCAAAGGCTACTAAGCAGTGTGGACATGCTGAACAAAGGATTGGTGTATGTCCCAGGTGGGATGGAGTAAATAGTGCAATATTTCATCATGCAGCTCAGAATGGTGTGCAATTCAAAACTTATGAATTGTTTACTTTTGGAATTTTTCATTTAATATTTCCAAGCCACCGCTGACCATGGGTAACTGAAACTGTGAAAAGAGAAATAAAGGGGGACTGCTGTATGTTTTTAAAAAATAAAAGGTATGAAAAACAAGTGGTGTCCTAAGCAAAGAACAAGAGTCTGAGAAAAGGATAGGCAGATTTGAAGAATTCTACAATTTGAATTTAGTTCTAGAATTGAAAGATATAGGCAGCCTATATAATAAGAAAGGAATATGCTAATTAGCCATTA
>NW_005871307.1:553279-618216 GCF_000147115.1 Myotis lucifugus
CTGAGAGCTACAGGAGGGGGCAGGCCAGCAAGCTATGGGGGGGAGGGGAAGGGGGAGGGGTGGCAGGGGGAGCTACATGAGGGCGCGAGGAGCAGGCAGAGAGCTACAGGAGGGCTGCAGCAACCTACTGGCTACAGCAGGTGGCAGAGAGCTATAGGACTGGGGCAGGGCAGCAAGCTATGAGGGAGGGGTCGGGGGAGCTACAGGAGGGTAGGGCAGTGGGACAGAGAGCTACAGGAGGGTGGCAGTGGGTGGAGAGCTACAGGAGGGCAGCAGTGACCTACTGGCGCATGGATTCGTGTGCAGGCTACTAGTGTAATATAAAACTCTTTGTATATGTTAAATATCAATTGTGACAATTATGAAGATAGAATTAATGAAGTACATGATATTTAAAAAAATTATACAGAATGCAACAAAAAGATAAAAAGAAGAAAGACATAAAGGCAAAGTTTATAGACATAGAGAATAAAATAAGAAAATATGCTGTGTCTAATTGAAGAACAATTAGCTTCAGATTAAAGAAATTCTATCTCATCCAGGTGAAATAAAAGTGAATTCACATGTAGAAACATATTAGTAAAATTGCATAGTACTGAAATCAAAGAGAAAATCTTAAAGCAACCATGGAGAGAATGTTACCTACAGAAAACAATAGAAGACTGCTAACAGACTTCTCAAGAGGAGCAATAGGAGCTTGAAGTTAATGGAATAATAAGTTCAAAGAGCCATGTGAAAATAAGGGTTAACCCAAAATTCTATACCCCCAACATGTGTGAATAAAATGAACCTATTTTTCAAATGAACAAATTCAGGGAAAATAAGTTGAATCCCAAAGTTAGAAGTGATACGAGCAATGATGATTAAAATAACTGGAAAACATGTCATTAAAAATAATCTCTACCACAAAGACAATAAAAGCAAAAACAATAATAGCATGACTAGGAGAATAAAAATAAGGTGAAAATAAAACTATAAACAACAATACTATAGATAATGGAAGGGAATAATCATAATCCAAGCTAATGTGGTCTAAAATCTTTGCATTGTTTACAAGTAGAAATGTTAACTCTAATCTTCCTTTTTAGATCAATTATACATTTAAATAAGACCACTAAAACATTAAAAATAGAACACATAACTTCCAAGTAGGTAGAGGAGAAATAGGGAATTAAAAATGTAATCAGCTCTAGGCCAGTTTGGCTCAGTGGTTAGAGTGTCGGCCTGTGGACTGAAGGGTCCCAGGTTCGATTCTGGCCAAGGGCACATACCTGGGTTGTGGGCTCAATCCCCAGTAGGGACATGCAGGAGGCAGCTGATCAATGATTCTCTCTCATCATTGATGTTTCTATCTCTCTCTCCCTCTTCCTTCCTCTTTGAAATCTATAAAGAAATATATTAAAAAATGTAATCTATATATGTAAAAGACAAGTGACCAGAACGCCTGAATGACTGGAATGACCAGAACGACCAGTCACTATGACATGCACTGTGGCTGGCCAAAGGGCCTGATTGGGGGGGCGGGCCCTCCCTCTGCCTGGCCCCAGCTGGGATCTGGGGGCAGGGCTGCCAGCAAACCTCCAGCATTGCCTCCCCCCCACTGGCCCGGACCAATTGGCCCCCCATCAGGGCAGGCCGGGCCTGGATCCCCACCTGTGCATGAATTCATGCACTGGGGCCTCTAGTTTATAATAAAAAGGAAGAGTAGAAGAGAAAAAATAAAATAAAAAAAGCATGTTTAAGTAAAAAAAAAATAAAGATAATAAAAATATGTTGAAACTAAGTAATAAATACAAAAATGTGGAACTAAAAAGATAAAACATATCTATTAAATTAATATATTCTTCGGTTAGATTAAGAAAATAACCACCAAATCCAGCTATCAACTGTATGTAAAATACATACACATAAATATTGATGATAAAGAAATGTTAAAGAATAAAGAATAAAAAAGTATCTCAGACAAATGCTAACACAACCAAAGCTAGTTCAGCAATATTGCCAGACAAAAGGTACTTTCAGGCAAAAAAATATTATTTGAGATAAAAAATAACTATTATTTAAAGACAAAAGAAACAATAAACCAAAAAGCAGAATATTCCTGAATTTGTATGCAACAAAATACCACCAAAAATATAAAGCAAATATTGATATAGTTGTAAGAAGTTATACATACATTCACATATAAACTGATTCTAATGTTCTCTTTTAGAAACTGGCAAATAAAATACACAAACAATAAAAAATATATGAAATATTGGAATTGTATACACAGAACCTTGTATTCAATATTTAGAGAAGTCACATTATTTTTAAGCACATTTACAATAAACTGAATATTTAATAAGCTATAAAACAAGTCTCAAAAATGCTAAGAAACTGATATCAAACAGATATTTGATAAAAATGTTCTGTCATCTTAATGCAATAAAATTAGAATTTGGTAAAAGGAAGATACTAATCTTATGTATTTAGAAAATAAA
This sequence comes from Myotis lucifugus, assembly GCF_000147115.1. Taxonomy (NCBI): domain Eukaryota; kingdom Metazoa; phylum Chordata; class Mammalia; order Chiroptera; family Vespertilionidae; genus Myotis; species Myotis lucifugus. The sequence continues at coordinate 555,763 of NW_005871307.1, forward strand.
AATCACACTTCTAAATGATTTGGTTCAAATAGAAGTCAGACCAGAAATTTTAAAATCTTTAGAAATGAATGATAGCACAATATCAACATATGAAAACTTTGAGGCTATAAAAATAAGCAGTATTTAGAGAAAAAATTCATATTCTAAATGCACATAATTAAAAAAAAGAATAGAAAAACTCACAAGGTAAGCATATAACTCAAAGAGTAAATACATAAAGTAAAATAAAGATAAGAAAAGAAATTAAAGAAATAGAAAATTAACCATAGAGAAGACCAACTCTACCAAAAATAATTTCTTAGAAGGAAAAAGAAACAATTAAATATGGAAGGTTTTAAAGTTAGGGAAGACACACAAATGACATTACAAATAAAAAAGCTTTAACTATAGTGAGTATATAGACTTTTAAAAAATTATAAGATAATCTATGCCAATAAATAGAAAACTTAGTGGAAATAGACACTATCCAAAATTATAGTTTTCCAAAACTTACTCAAGGAGACATAAAGTCATAAAGTCTACGAAGTTTTTAGAAAATCCTCACTGAGGATATGTCTATGGATTATAGAAAGAAGGGAAGAAAGAGAAAGAGAGGGAGAGAGAGAGAGGAAGAGAGAGAGAGAGAAAGAAGAGAGAGAGAAAGAAACATTGATCGGTTGCTGCTTCACCTGGGATCGAATCCACACTCTTTTTGATGTACTGGGCAACTCTCCAACCAACTGAGCCACCTGGCCAGGGCAGTCATTATGACTTTTAAAAAATTGAATAGATAATAAATATATGTTTCCCTAAAAACACCAGCCCAAACTATTTCATTAGTTATTTCTATCAAATATTAAGGAACTAATAACTTTTCTTATGCAATGTTTTCCAGAGAAAAAAAAGAAGGCAAGCTCTCCAATTCTTTTTATGAGGCTGGTTTCAAATATTTGGCAAGGGCATTATGCAAAATGAGAATTATATGACATTCTCACTTATTAATATACTAGACTAGAGGCCCGGTGCACAAAAATCTGTGCACTTGGGGGGTCCCTCAGCCCGGTCTGTGCCCTCTTGCAGTCTGGGACACCTTGGGGGATGTCCATCTGCTGGCTTAGGCCCGCTCCCTGGGGGATCGGGCCTAAGCTGGCAGTTAGACATCCCTCTGGCAGCCCAGGAGCCCTCGGGGGATGTCCACTTGCCAGCGGGGACCAGGCCTAAGCTGCAGTCAGACATCCTTAGTGCTGCTGAGGAGGCGGGAGAGGCTCCCGCCACTACCGCTGTGCTGGCAGCCGTCAGCCTGGCTTGTGGCTGAGCAGAGCTCCCCCTGTGGTAGCGCACTGACCACCAGGGGGCAGCTCCTGCATTGAGCATCTGCCCCCTGGTGGTCAGTGTGTGTCATAGTGACCAGTCATTCCAAATCATTATGCTGTTAGGGTCAATTTGCATATTACCCTTTTATTATATAGAATAGAGGCCTGGTGCACAAGTGGGGGCCAGCTGGTTTGTCCTGAAGGGTGTCCCAGATTAGGGTGAGGTCCTGCTGGTGTGCCTGGCCAGCCTGGGTGAGGGGCTGAGGGCCGTTTTCAGGCTGCCCACAGCCCCTTCAGGGTGGGGGAGTCTCGCTGGGGTGCCTGGCCAGCCTGGGTGAGGGGCTGATGGCCATATTCAGGCTGGCCACACACCCCAGTGACCTAAGCTCTCAGCCTCTCCTTTTTCTCTTTTCTTTTTTTTTTTTTGGTGGGCTGGAAGCAGGTATCTGGGATTTATTTATCTTCTATAATTGAAACTTTGTAGCCTTGAGTGGAGCCCAAGTCTGTCTGGAAGCAGGCAAGAAGCTTGGCTTCCTCCATCACCAGGGGCAACCCAAGCCTCCTGCTTGCTCCAGCTCCTTGGCCGCTGCCATCTTAGTTGGGTTAATTTGCATACTCATTTCTGATTGGCTGATGGGCGTGGCTGGTGGGCGTGGTTTGAGCATAGCAGAGGGACAGTTAATTTGCATGTTTCTTTTTATTAGGATGCCTGGTGGCATGAAATTTCGTACACGGGGGGTGGGATCCCCCTCAGGCTGGGCCTGGGTCCTCTCACAGTCTGGAACCCCTTGGGGGATGTCTGCCTGCTGGCTTAGGCCCGGTCCCCCTGGGGATCGGGCCTAAGCCTCTGTTAGTCTGGGGCTCTCACAGTCTGGGACCCCTCACTCCTTACCGCCCGCCTGCAGCAGAGGCGGGAGAGGCTCCTGCCACCACTGCTGCGCTTGCCAGCTGTGAGCCCAGCTTTTGGCTGAGTGGTGCTCTCTCTGTGGGAGTGCACTGACCATCAGGGGGCAGCTCCTGCATTGAGTGTCTTCCCCCTGGTGGTCAGTGTGCATCATAGCGACCGGTCATTCTGCTGTAATGATTGCTTAGGCTTTTGTTATGTAGATAAGAAAATACCCTAGCCAAAACCGGTTTGGCTCAGTGGATAGAGCGTCAGCCTGCGGACTGAAAGGTCCCAGGTTCAATTCCAGTCAAGGGCATGTACCTGGGTTGCGGGCATATCCCCAGTAGGAGATGTGCAGGAAGCAGCTGATTGATGTTTCTCTGTCATCAATGTTTCTAACTATCTATCTCTCTTCCTTCCTCTCTGTAAAAAATCAATAAAATATATTAAAAAAAAAGAAAATACCCTAAATAAGATATGAGCACTGCAAATCAAGGAATGGACAAATAATCTAATATTAATGATCTAACATAAATGAAAATAAATCACATGAATAGATTAAAGAAGAAACTATTGATCATCTCAAAATATGTAGAAAAATATTTGTTAAAATTCAACAGTCATCCAAGATCAAAACTTTTAATAAGCTAGGAATAGAAGGTAACTTCCTTCAGAGTATTCATTAGAATAAGTTGATGACAAGATATGGATGTGTGCTGTCACTCAATCTATTAAATAGTGACTGAAGGTCCTTACTAGAGCAACATGCCAGACACCAGAATAAACATACAAGGACTGGAAAGGAAGAAGCAAACTGTTATTTTTTTGCAGATGACATGAATGTCCATATGGAAAATACAAGAAACTCTACAGGTAAACTCTACAGTAGGAACTATTAAGAATATTTGGCAAAGTTCTTATATAGGAAAATCAATAGCATTCTTAAACAGCAGTACCAAATGATGGACAATGCAATTTTTAAAAAGATAACATTTATAATGTTATCTCATAGTGTAAAGTTACCAGGAATATTGTTCTAAAAACATGACACCTTCATGGAGAAAATTAAAAACTTTTACTGTATGACATACAGGATGATGTAAATAAATGTTGAATCATGCCACATTCTTGGATGGAACTCATATGTTTATCCTAAAATTCATGAAACAGTAAAAGGCCAAAAACAGTAAAAACAATTTTTGGAAAACAGTAGCATAAGCAGTAAAAGTGAAAGAAGAAGCAACAGGAGCTGAAAAAGATAAAGGAGGTGCAGAGAAAAATGACTTTATCTATCTATAATAATAAAAGCGTATGCCGAAACCGGTTTGGCTCAGTGGATAGAGTGTCGGCCTGCGGACTGAAAGGTCCCAGGTTCAATTCCGGTCAAGGGCATGTACCTGGGTTGCGGGCACATCCCCAGTAGGAGATGTGCAGGAGGCAGCTGATCGATGTTTCTCTGTCATCGATGTTTCTAACTCTCTCTCTCTCTTCCTTCCTCTCTGTAAAAAATCAATAAAATATATATTTTTTTAAAAAAGCGTAATATGCTAATTAGACCAGACAGCTGAACGACCTTAGGATGTCCTTCTGGAGGACCTTCCCAATGAAGCCCCGGCTGTGAGGGCTGAGGCAGCCTCCACAGCTGTGAGAGCCAAACCCCTTGCACAAATTTCGTGCATCGGGCCTCAAGTATATATACATAAAAACCTAATATGCTAAGGCTATATATATAAAAGCCTAATATGCTAAGTGTCTGACCGATTGGTCAACTGTTTGGTCGACCACTCAACCAGTCGCTCTGATGTGCACTGACCACCAGGGGGCAGACGCTCCAACTGGTAGGTTAGCTTGATGCTGGGGTCTGGCTCACTGGGACTGGGTGAGATGGGCTGGACATTCCCTGAAGCCCTCCTGCAGTCCCTCCCCAGCTGGCCGGCCCCCATCGGCCCTGATGGGGACTGAGCGAGATGGCCCTAATCACTGGCCAGGCTGAGGGACCCCACCCATGCACAAATTCATGCACCGGGCCTCTAGTATATAGTAATTAAAATGGATGACAATGTAGGGTGGCCTCACATAGACAGATAATGCACCAGAAAAAGGAATCTAGAAACTGGCATACAAATATCTGGTGACTTAATGATACGGATGGCATTGCAAATTATTGGGAAAATGAATTCATTAATATATGATAAAGCTACAATGGATTATTTACTGGGAAAAGATGCAATTATATCTCTACCCCCTATTTAAAAAAAAACAACAACACCCCCCCCCCCCCCAAACAAAATCCTGGTGGGTTGAAGACCTATCATGAAAAATAAAGTGTATGCATTTTAGGAATAAACCAAAGATGTTTGTTATTTTTAGCATTTTTCTATGTTCTTAAAATATTTCAGTTAAAAATTATTTATGAAAAAAGTATGTGAGCCAGATGTTTGGAAAATTATACTATTTTGTGGAGACTTTTAGAAAATCTAAGGTGCATAATATTTATGATAACCATAAAATAGGCATTTTCCCCATGGTTAAAATGACACTGAAGGCCAAATGTGAATACAAGACTGGTAAAGAATATTACTGGCTTCACTAACTCCCTATAAAAATGAGGAAAATAAAACATACTTCATATTATTGTGTCTTTTATGTCCTTTATGATCAGGTCTTTTATGGCAAGTGGACAGGAACCCAACTCAAATTTGTCTCAGCAAAGAGAGGAAATTTGGCTCACATAACTGGGAAGTTCATGGGCAATAATAACAAACATGTGTGCAGTCCCAGGCACAAGTATAAGGGCTTCACATCTATCCACCCATTTAATCCTCACAATGACCTAATGAGGTGGATTGTGTTATTTTCATCCTGCTGATGAGCAATCAGACACAGAGAGGTAAACAGCGAACTGAGAGATAAGCAGTTGTGTCTGTGTCCATGGTCAAGAAAGGACTTAGGAGCCTGACTGGATGGCTCAGCTGGTTGGGCATCATTCCATATGCCAAAAAGGTTGTGGGTTCTAATCTCCATTAAGGCACATATCTAGGTTGCAAGTTCAATCCCAATTGGGGTGCATATGGGAGGCAACCAATTGATGTTTTGTACATCGATGTCTCTCTCTCTCTCTATCTCTCCCCCTTCCTCTCTCTAAAATCAATATAAAATATCCTCAGGTAAGGATTGAAGAGAGAAAATAAAGAAGGACTTAGGAAACAGAGATATCTAATACAGATTTCTAACATGTTTGTTCAGGATATGCAATGTAAACTCCTGTTCCACATATCCTATGGAATCACCAACACTTTGGAATGTTTGGTGTATTTGGTGAAACCCGAAGAAAAGCTAAGCTCTTATTTTTTTGAGGCACCATTGGTTAATAACATTATATGTAAATTTCAACTGTACAGCATTATAATTTTACTAGAGGCCCGGTGCACGAAATTCATGCATGGGTGTGGCCCCTAGGCCTGGCCGGCCATCGAAGTGTGAGCATCTGGCGTGGAAGGGCAGGTCTTAGCTGACCTCTGGTTTCTGGGAAGCACCTGGGCAGCCAGGCCCCCGTGCACCCCCTCCACCTGAGTCACAGCTCCTGAGTCCCCACACAGAGATGCAGTGAGTGCGGCTGGATGCCACAGGCCAGGGTGCAGTGTGGGCCTCTGGGCCACCCAGTGGTGCCTCATGGAAACCGGGCTGGCATCATGCTCTCTCCCGGCCAGCCTTGCAGACCAGCTCCTGCGTGAACACACAGGGAGCCTGACTTGCCCCTGATGTCCTGGTGGCTACAGCCTGGCTCACCAGAAGATGCCATGCAGATGTGGGCCAGGCTCCACGTGGGCATCTGGCATCTGAGTGCGGATGCTTCCCCGGCGCACAAGCCCTGGTGTCCCAGGGAAGGGTAGCAGGGGAGTGAGAGTGAGCTCAGTGGACACCATGCATTCTCACCACACCTGCATCCCCATCACCCCCACCACCAGGTAGCGGGCAAGAGATCACAGTGCGTTGCCTATGCCTGCCAAGTTCCGCGATTCCCTCTGGTAGTCAGTGCACATCATAGCGAGTGATCAAACCCCATTCTACCAGTCAAACTCCCAAGGGGACACTTTGCATATTATCCTTTTTTATATATAGACTAGAGGCCCGGTGCACGAATTCGTGCATGGGTGGGGTCCCTCGGCGTGGCCTGCGGGGATTGGGCCAAAACTGGCAGTCCAATACCACCTGCCACTCCTGCCTGCTGCTCCCACTCATCCTGGCCCTGCTGTGCCTGCTATGGGCTCGCGCCCAGTCAGTCCTGTTTGGGAGAGGCTCTTGCCACTGCAGTGGCTCTTGCCAGCTGTGAGCCCTGCGTCTGGTGCTTGTCCCAAGGGGGAGGAGGTGGCAGGATGCAATCAGCCCTCCAGGCTGGTGGTAGGATGCCCTTGCTGGCCCGGAATCTGGATCAGGGAGATTAGATTGGTTATTAGCAAAAAGACAAGAAATACATGTTGGAGTTGGTGTGGAGAAAAGGAACCCTGGTGCACCATTGGTGGGGCTGTAAATTGATGTGGGGCAAATCTAAATCTGTCTTGCTGAAGTTCCCAACGGTTGTCAGGAACCACCTGGTGGCTGCTTTTATATCGTTTCTTTCTTGTGGAGCATCTAGGGAAAGGAAGAGGCCGCGGTGCCTGAGGCCAACTTCCAGGGGGCTGGTGCACTGTCAGGATCGTGCCAGCGGCACCGGTCCATCAGTGCCTGGCCTGTTCTCTGGAGATTGGACCTGCAGGACAATTGAGGGAGTGTGTGGCTGCCACTGGGCTGGTGGGCCACCAGGACGGGTTGGCCAGCTGAGCGGCACTCCTGCTGTGGGAGTGCACTGACCACCAGGGGGCAGCTCTTGCATTGAGCGTCTACCCCTTGGTGGTCAGTGCGCGTCATAGCAACCAGTCGACCGGTTGACCTGTCATTCGGTCATTTGGTCTCTTAGGCTTTTATATATATATAGACTAGAGGCTCGGCGCATGAAATCGTGTGTGGGTACGGTCCCTAGGCCTAGCCTGTGATCAGGGCCATCCTTCTCAGCTGCCAGCAGCTGGCCCCACCCCCCACTGCCACCCACCCTGGTTCCCCATTCGCCATCCAGGGGTGGGAGCCTGACAGCCAGGGGAGGGGTCGAGAGGTTGGCCATTCCCACCCGCTCGCCAGCCCCACCCCCACTGCTGGTCACCCTCTGTGTGTGGGGTGACCAGTGGGGCGGGGGCCTTGGCCTGGTGCCGCCCGCATCCCCCACCACCCATCCTGGGTCCCCATTTGCCATTGGCGGCAATCGGAGCCAGTGGAGTGGGGGAGAGGGACCAAGAGATCGGCCCATTCCACCCGCTCTCCAGTCCCCCCCCACCCCAGTTCCCTGTTCCCTATCTGGCAATGGGAGCCTGATGGCCAGGGAGGGACCAAGAGGTGGTCAGTGTACCTTATAGTGACTGGTCAAGCAGTCGTTCTGGTCGTTCTGCTATTATGGCCACTGCGTTTTTATTATATAGGATATCTATGTACTCTATTGGGTACCAATAGTCTAGTTTCCATCTATCACCATACTTTTTATCCACTTTACCTATTTTGTGCCTCCCCCACCTCACAACTTGCCCTTCCTAGTAAAGTTGCCTGTATCTACTAGGTTTTTTATTTTGGTTTGTTCATTTGTTAATTTTTTGTTTTATATTCCACATATAAGTGAAATTATATAGTTTTTATCCTTTTCTATCTGTCTTATTTTGCTTACCAAGATAGCCTCAAGATGCATCCATGTTGTAACAAATGTAAATATTTCACCTTTTTAATGGTGAGTATTGCATTGAGGTCCATGAACATTCTTCATCCATGTATTTGCTGACGGACACTTGATTTTTTCCCCATAGCTTAGCTATTGTGAGTAGTACTGCAGAGAATTACTATGAATAGAGATATATGTTTTTCTTGAAAAAGTGTTCAACCTCACTACTAATTAGGGAAATGCAAATCAAAACCACAATGAGCTATCACCTCATACCTGTTAGAATGGTTATTAGCAAAAAGACAAGAAATACATGTTGGAGTTGGTGTGGAGAAAAGGAACCCTGGTGCACCATTGGTGGGGCTGTAAATTGATGCAGTCACTCTGAAAAACATGGAGGTTCCTTAAAAAATTGAGAATTGATCCAGTAATTCCTCTTTTGGGTGTATAGCCAAAGAAAAAGCTCTTAATTTAGTTTGATGTGGGGCAAATCTAATTTTGTGTAAAAGGGGGAACCCAAGGGGACAAGGCCAGTTGGCTTCTGGGTTACACTAAACTCGTTGGGACTTACTTTGCAGTTAGGGAGCTCTACGTAGTTTTTGAGCAGGGCTAACCCAACCAAAACAGTGTTATGGGCATTTTAAGTGACAGGTGTTGGAAATGAAAGGTGGAAAACTGGAAAGCAGGGAGACCAGTTAGACTACTGCTTGCTGCATTAACATAACACTAAATCAAGTTAAATTAAATTAGAAACATAGGGTATGGTCCCATGAAAAACAAGAAAAAGATAGACGAGAAAGGCATAATCACAGAAATCAACATCACTTGATAATTGAATGGATGTTTGGGAAAGAGAGTGGAGAAAGTTAAAGATAACTCTGAAGTTTCAGAGATCTACAGAACGAGGCTTAAAGGTTCCCACCGTGGAACAATGCCCCTCACCAGGGCTCTGCCGCTGAGCCCTGGACACTGTGAGCGGCTGACCCTGGATTCTGCTTCCTTTAGCCTCTGGGACGCTGCTTGTCACCAGTGCTCCCAGGCTTCTCGGTCCCTGATTCCCTACATCATGAGCTCCCTGTTCAAGAGGCGGGCACATTCAATTGGCATAGCCCTCCCAGCTGGTGTTGCTCAGTGATTGAACATTGACCATGAACCAGGAAGTCACCATTCAATTCCTGATTAGGGCACATGCTTGGGTTGCAGGCTCAATCCCCAGTAGGGGGCATGCAGGAGGCAGGAGATCAATGATTCTCATCCTTGATGCTTTTATTTCTCTTTCCTTCTCTCTTCCTCTCTGAAATCAATAAAATTATATATTTAAACAGCATTAAAAAATACACACAGTTGGCATAGGCCATAGGGCTTGACCCCTGGTAGGGAGCATGCAGGAAGCAGCTGATTGATGTTATACTCCCATGTCGATATTTCTCCCTTTCTCTCCCCTTTCCTCTCTTGCTAAAAACCAATAAACTATTTTTTTTTAAATCCCAGGCATTCAAAAACAGTTATAGGGAAGTATTGAGAGAAGAAGGCAGGCAGGACATGTGGCTAATCCATTTATAAGCATTATGGAGAGCATTAACTATGCAGGCATACCTCATTGATTGTGCCTTGTTTATTGTGTTTCACAGAGATTGCATTTTAAAAATAAATTGCGGGAATACCTTCCACCAGCAAACTGGCTGAAGGCTCAGATGATGGTTAGCACCTTTTAGCAGGAAAGTAAGTTTTACTTCAAGTATGTGCATTTTAGACATAATGCTATTGCACACTTAATAAACTATGGGATACTGTAAATACAACTTTTGTGTGCAAAAAAATTACATCCAAAAATGTGTGCGACTCACCTTACTGTGATATTCACTTTGTTGTGGTGGTCTGGAACCGAACCCGCAATATCTCTGAGGTACACCTGTATAATTGCAGGCAGCGTTGCTTGTGCTGTAAAGTTATCTGCATGCTCCATTACTTGCCCCTTATGGAGAGCCCAGCTCTGGAGTGCTGTTTAGCAATTAGCGTTATGCATTTTCTTGAATAGTTAATGTTTTCTGGCCAGGGCCTGGCAGTGAGGGGCAAGCTTTATCAATATTTGAAATCTCTGGTTAAGTCTAGAAATTGTGCTTCTGCTGATGTCTGCTTGACAGTAGATCACAACCATGGCATATTAGAGATGGATTATGTGGGGGACACCTGATGCGCAGATGGGCAGATGAACTTCAGGGTCTGCAGAACCAGGTCAAGAATAAACTAGTTCTTCTGAATTCTGTTTGAGTCAGAAATTTCATTTGAACTTCATCAACATGAGGGAATGAGCTGTGCTCTGTGGCCGGGTCTGGGGTTGGTCAGGGCATGGAGGCCGGAGTGTGGCAGAGTGCCTGAGGGCCAGGCGGAGCCGGCTCCCAGGCTGAAACCACGGTGTGACTTCATTGCTCACAAATCCCTCCACTCTCTGCTCTCTGCGGTGAAAACTCAGACTGTAACAGCATTAAAACATAGTCAAAAGAGAGTACAGCCTAACTATCAGTACAGATCCCCGGAAGGATGGTTTGGCAGTTGGTGTCTGCTTTAAGAGGGCCTCAAACAGGGCCTTCGGCAAATTGAGTTACGAAAGTCATTAAAGAAAGGTGACATGGTGGGAACAGGGTTATCAGAGAAGTTGGGAAGGGCTGGGTGGGCCGGGAGGTTGTGTAACAGCAGTGACCTATCCGAGTGAGCTATCTTGAAGGGTGATTGGTTAAAGGTTTCAGCAGTGAGCTTTACTACCCATATTGCTATGAGGAGCCACTTGTGGCTACCTGGTCCCCCAGGTGAAAGTGATTGTTCTCTCTTTTAAAATTCTAAACTCGAAACCTATATTTTTGTTTCTTATAAATTTTATTGTTTTTCAACAAAGTCATTACATATCTTATCACAGCTGGCTGCACTTTATTAACTGGGAAGCACCATATAAATATTAGTTATTTATATGTGTAGTATAAAAGGATATCAAAATAGAACAATCTCAATTTCTCAGATCCCATAGGCCTTGACGCCAGCCAAACACACACTCCAAAGTGAGGCATGAGACACTCCGTGTGGGTTTGTCCAAGGTGATTTCTGAAAATGAGTTTTGTGACTGTTCACTCATCGCTCACCTTCCAGGCTATATAACTGAAAGCTAAGGATTTAGGGAAAGAAGTTAGAACTTAGAAGCAGGATCCTCCAGGGAGAGTTGGAAGGTTGTGGCATTTCCCTTCTCTCAAGCTACACGAGAGGGGCTTTAAGAGGAGCAAGAGCGACCTTTGTCTCCTGGGGTATGGAGGACCCAGAGATTGCTGACTTTTCCTACCCCTGGGAGGTGGAAAGCTATGAGGGACTCTGCCTGCCCACCTAGGGAATGAAGAAAGATGACTAGTTTGGATGTGAACATCACTCCCAGAGATGGTGGGCCAAAGGTGCAAGCTTTGCGTGGGGACTAAGTGGAGGATGCCAGTCTAGGGTCAGTTCTGCGATTTTCACCCCAAAGAATCACCTGCAGTAGTGAAGATGACCCCAAAGGAGGGGTCCTAACAGATACCAGAGGCTGGACGAAGAGTCCCAAGTTGCCAGGCAGTGCCCACATCCAGGAGGTTGAAGCTGGAGCGTTCCCAGGGGTGCCCAATAGCTTCCATCCCAGTCAAGTAAGACCCTTAGTATTCCTGCCTCTCCTCCTCCCCCATCCCTCCCCACCTGCCTGTCTTGCCAGACACAGCTTGGTGACTGGGGAAGGAATCACAGAAGAACTTGGCTGGAAATAAAGGATAAGTTTTATTCTCTTCTTTACCTACTTCTTCTTTGAAGCAAGGCAGTGATGGAAGGAAGGAGAGAACAGTGTATGTGATTTTACACTGAACTACTAGTAGATATTACTGAAATGAGACTATTCCTGTAACTAAAATGGGCCAAAATCTTTTTGTTCTCTGAGAGGGATGGGAGAATCTTGCACCCTGCAGGAGATTTCATTGGGGGTTGGGAGCACCCTAGTCCACAGTTGGATTTGAGCTGTCTTTATAGGGGTTGTGGGAGGAAGAGTAAAGTTTTCCGGTTGAACCCTGTAAGTGCCACTGGTTCAATGACAAAGACTCCTCAAGGGCAGGGGACAAGTTAGATTCAGCTGGTCATCCCTGTAGTGCTAAGAATGTGAGGTTTTTGAGTGGCAGGTTTCCTTGTGGAAACCTGAGGCTTTGCCTGAAGTGAAGGTTCTCAGACAGGTCAGAACTGCCTGCAGAGCTGGGTACAACTCAGATTGCTGGGCCCTGCTCAGATCACTGATTTTGCAGTCTGTTGGTTTTGGGGAGGGAGCATTTGCTTATGGACAAGTGTCCAGGGGAAGCTGATGCCGCTGGTCAGGGGACCACTCTTTGAAAGTACTGATCTAAATGAAATAGGTAAGGGAGGGCAGGGCTATTCATCAACTAATTGATATATTCATTTGTTCATGAATTAATTCAACAAATATTTACTAAGGGTGCGCTGAGTGTAGTGTGCAGGCACGGTCGGGCCTGGAGTTACTCAGCTATCTAATTGTCCAGAGAGGCTGTGGCATTTCCAGCAGGCGGAGGAACAAAGACGCTGGGCTCAGAGCAGCGCTCCTCTCTCTCACATCCATCTCATGCGATGGTTTTGCTTTGCTTGTTGGCCTGCTTCTGGCTGGAATAGAAGCCCTGCTTCATATTTAATAGAGGCTTTTGTTCCCCCTCACATAATATATTGATTCTTATAATTGGGCCTTTTTGCTTTTTCCCAAACTACATTACCTTCATTAACGGCTAGCTTAAAATGCCATTAGAAAACCATACGGGTCTTAGTGGAAGAGAAAAAGGGAAATGAACCTCTCAGAGCTCCATCTCTTCCAGTAAGGCGGGCCATGGATGGGGAAGTCGGGCAGTGTTTGCTCTTCTGCCTCTTATTGGACACAATCCCCCAGAGCTTTCTAGCTGGCAGGCCAACTGCTTATTCAGCTCTGCCCTGTAGACCAGAATGTCAGAATGTGGTGGGGGCGGGCCTTTATTTTTGAGACCTGTGAGTCGTGCATATACATTTGTGGACCTTCCTGAGCCTTGGCCTGTCTCACTGGGAACTCAAGAGGACTACACAGCCCTGTAGAAATTCCCAGGTTAGCAAACCAGACCTCATTTTAGTGGCTCTCTCTGAATTTAATGTTCTTGGGCTTATTTGGCCAAGGCCATTTTGGTCATTACAATCTCCCAAGTTGTGACTTTCACATTTTTGTTAGTATCAAGGAGATTTTAAACATACTTTTATTTGAAAGACTAGAGGCCCAGTGCACAGATTTGTGCACCGGTGTGGTGCCTCGGTCTGGCCTGTGGGAATCGGGCTGAAACCAGCTCTCTGACATCCCTGAAGGGTCCCAGATTGCAAGAGGGCACAGGGCAGGCTGAGGAACCTCACCGGTGCCTAATTGAGGCCAGGGAGGCACCATGGAAGGGCTTTAGGGTGTTTGGTCCATCTCGCCCAGTCCCTATCGGTCAGACCCCAGCAGCAAGCTAACCTACTGGTTGGAGCATCTGTTCTCTGGTGGTCAGGGCACATCAGTTGAACAGCTGAATGAACGGTTGGACACTTAGCATATTAGGCTTTTATTATATAGGATTCCCCCCACCCTCCATTTTTTACTACTTCCAGGAAAGTGAAGTGAGGAAAGAGGAGAAAGAATCAAAGGCAAGAGAAGTTCTGCCAAAGAACAGTTCCTCACAATCTCTCTGGGTGACAGAATGATTGTTTTTGGTACACACACACACACACACACACACACACACACTCATTTGGTGTCTGACACTTTGAATGCCTAAGATGACACAACCAGCAAGCCTTTGACACCAGGGAAATAGCTCTTGTTCTTGAGCGAAAGAGAGACTGGGGAAATGTCTCGACAGCATAGAAAAAATGATGTTTACAGTTGCTCACACCAGAGGTTCTCCATCTTGGCTACATATTGAAATCATCTCGGGAGCTTAAAAAACCTGATTCAAGGTTCTGGTTCAATTGGAACGGGGCATGGGTTGAGAATCAAGAATTTTAAGAAGCTTCCTAGATGACTTTACTGTGCAGCCCAAGTTGAAAACCATTGCTTTGGACCTCTGCTGTCCAGTTTGTTAGTTACTAACCACATGTGGCTACTGAACACTAGATATGTGGCTAATTGAAATGGAAGTGTGCTCTAAGTGAAAAATACACACCAAATTTTGAAGATTATGAAGATAGTATGTAAACAAGACTGTAAGATAATGTGTCATTAATAAATTTTATATTGACAGTGGCAGGCAGAATAATACTTCCCCTGAGATGTCCATATTCTAATCCCTACAACCTGTGAATATGTTCTGTTACATGGCAAAGAGATTAAAGTTGACGATGGAATTAAGGTTGTTAATGGGATTTTCTGGGTGAGAGTAATGCCACGTGAGAAAGACTCGACCAAACATTGCTGGCGTTGGAAATGGAAGAGGGATCACAAGCCAAAGAATGTGGTCAGCTGGAAAAGGCAAGGATATGAATTCTCCCCGAGAGCCTCCAGAAAGAAACACAGCATTGTCAACACATTGATTTAGCCCAATGAGACTCATTTTGGATTTCAGGTAATAAATGTTTTGTTTTAATCCAGTAAATTTGTGGTAATTTGTTATAGCTGCAATAGGAAACTAATCTGTTCCCTTACATATTGAAATGGTAATATTTTGGATTGGGTTGAATATGATATAGTAATAAAATTATTTTCACCTGCTCCTTTTTCCTTGTTTTTTAATGTGGCTACTAGAAATTTTACAACTTAATATGTAGCGTGAATTGCATTTCTATTGGACAGTGCTGCTCTGGACCCTCTCAACCTTTGGACAATATGGTAATGTGACTGACTCTACCTACCTTCAATAAATATGACACTAGCCAACATGGGAAGAGCAATGACTACAATGGGGATTTCTGGACTAACCAAAAATTGTTGATATTCCCAGCCCCTACTAGCTTGTAAATAATAGGAGGAAAACTTTTGTCACATGCCTGGACTATCCAATGCATAAATGGCCAGAGGTCATTTTGAGTGAGAGCTTTCCAAGTTTATGGAAACCATGAAACTGGACCAATCTTGTATATTGTTAGGGTTTTTGAGAGATGTGAACACAAATTAGTATGCCCATTCGCTATAGAACATGATGCTCTGAGTTTGCTCAACAATGGTGAAGCTACTATAGGAAGGCAGTGTGACTAGATCTGTCAACCCACCAATAGTATCACAGGCCAGACCCCTGGCTGACAAGTTTGCTTTTTGTAACAAGTGTCTTTTTGGTTACAAATAATAAATGTAATGTGTAGGGGATTGAGATGGTTGCTTTTGCTTTTAACAAACCCATTAGAGGAAAAGTCTCAATCTACAGCATCCAGAGGGGAGATAATAGGAGTAACATCAGAGTAAAATTAAAGCCTAATTACTTAGCACACTTTCTTGGCAAAAGAAAGGCCAAGGGGGATGAGTAGAAACTTCTTGAGAGGCCATTACAAGATAGAAATGGCCAGTCCTGGCTGCATTAGGTGTAAAGTCACTTCTTACCCTCAAGCACACCAATGAATACTTTGAAAGGAAAATGGGGAGAAGTTGACACATTGAGGCAAAGAGCCTTAAAATATAGCTGTCTTTTTCTTTTGCCATAAAATAATGACCCCCCCCCCAGACACGAACCTAGAGTATTGTAGAGATTGCAATAACATTGAACTTTCAACATTTATATTAATTATTCTGGATTTGAAGTACTGGGAATATTTGGAGATTCTGGTAACATTTGGAGCCATTTTATGAGTCACAGGACTTTTGTTTTACAACTGAAAAATGTATAAAACGATTCCAACAATGTGTAATGTTCACGGGATAAAATGACCACCCACTGTATGTGAAGCGCTTGGATAGTGGGCGCCGACTTTGCAAGCTCATCCCTGTGGGGCACTCAGAATGACTTCTACCCCCTCTTCCCTCCCCCCCTCGACTTTGGATGGAATCCACAAAAAGAGAAACGTCTTTACTTCTAATTTGAGCATTTCCCCCTCAAACCCTGATCACACTGTGTGAAAAAATGAAGTGGGGATGAGAGTGTTTTCTGTATTTTCTTCATGGTCTCATGACAGTATCTAACTTATTTAACACCACTTCATATTCCTGGCCAATCCCCATAATCCACTGTGGTAGATTTTCGAACTGTGGTTGCTGTGATGTCCTGCTTAAGCCCCAGCAGTGACAGATGTGTACTCCATGGGCAATAAAAACCAGAAGGGTTTGGGGACTATTTCTTCAAAGCTTTTCTGCTGAGCAGTCACCATACTTTGCAGGAAATACTATGACGATCTTACAGCCATAAATACAGTTCTCCAATGTGGGTAAAGTTACCTGCAGTAAATTAACTGTTTCTCTCCTAAAGACCCTTGCCTGCATTTACCCGTAATCATTTTGTATCAAATCACCGTGATGGAACTATGAGGGCATCCTCTGTGCTTTAATTCTCCAAGTTTCCAGACACCATCCAATCATGAAGGGCCCCTCACAGTCATAATGTTGAGGTTAAATGCCTTACAGCATTTTGCTGTTTTTTCTTCCTTGTCGCTAATGGATTAATGTTCACACAAAGCCCAATGTTTCTAGGGTCAACTTCCTAATGGAATTGAAGCAAAGAATTTCCTTTCACCCTTCTCCACTCTTCTGGGAAACACCTCTCCCATTTTATAATTCACCTTTTCTAACTCCCTTTGGTCCTTTTTAGGAAACTTTTCTTCTGACTCAGCGATCTATAGAAGGTTAGCAGGAGTCCCCCCACGTTACTGAATCATTCCTTCACTGCAAACATTAGTCATGTCTAAAGGCAAAAGTCACACTAGTTTAGGTGAACACATATGCACACTGACAAAGGAGGAAAGGAGAGTGAAAGAAAAGAATTCTTAATATTTTCTTTCTCTGCTTAGCCTTCAGACTTTAGTTGGAAAGTTTCTGAGTACTGATTTAATCTACTGACTATTGGTGTGTTCAGATTTCCTATTATATGCATACCTCATTTTACTGTGCCTTACTATGTGGCACTTCAGTCTTTTTTTGTTTGTTTGTTTGTTTGTTTTAAACAAACTGAAGGTGTGTGGCATCCCTGCATCAGGCAAGTCCATTGGTGCCATTTTCTTTCTTTATTTTAAAATTAAATCTTTATTGTTCATATTATTACAATTGTTCCTCTTCCCCCCCTCCCCCCATAGCTCGCCTCCACCCGGTTCCCACCCCACCCTCTGCCCTTACCACCCCCTCCACTGTCCTCGTCCATAGGTGTACGAGTTTTGTCCAGTCTCTTCCTGCACTCCCGACACCCCTTTCCTCCCGAGAATTGTCAGTCCATCCCTTTCTATGCCCCTGATTCTATTGTATTCACCAGTTTATTCTGTTCATCAGATTTTTTATTCACTTGATTTTTAGATTCACTTGTTGATAGATATGTATTTGTTGTTCATACTTTTTATCTTTACCTTTTTCTTCTTCTTCCTCTTCTTAAAGAATACTCCCCCAGCATTTCATATAATACTGGTTTGGCAGTGATGAACTCCTTTAGCTTTTTCTTATCTGTGAAGCTCTTTATCTGCCCTTCAATTCGAAATGATAGCTTTGCTGGGTAGAGTAATCTTGGTTGTAGATTCTTGGTATTCATCATTTTGAATATTTCTTGCTACTCCCTTCTGGCCTGCATAGTTTCTGTTGAAAAATCAGCTGACAATTGTATGGGTACTCCCTTGTAGGTAACTAACTCTTTTTCTCTTGCTGCTTTTAAGATTCTCTTTGTCTTTTGCTCTTGGCATCTTAATTATGATGTGTCTTGGTGTTGTCCTCTTTGGATTCCTTTTGTTTGGGGTTCTCTGTGCTTCCTGGACTTGTAAGTCTATTTCTTTCACCAGGTAGTGGAAGTTTTCTGTCATTATTTCTTCAAATAGGTTTTCAATATCTTGCTCTCTCTCTTCTTCTGGCACCCCCATAATTCGGATGTTGGTATGCTTGAAGTTTTCCCAGAGGCTCCTTACACTATCTTCTTATTTTTGGATTCTTTTTTCTTTTCTGGTTGGGTGTTTTTTGCTTCTTCAAATTTCAAATCTTTGACTTGATTCTTGCGATCCTCTAGTCTGCTGTTGGATCTCTGTATAATATTCTTTATTTCAGTCAGTGTATGCTTAATTTTTAGTTGGTCTTTTTTCATATCCTCAAGGGTCTCACTAGATTTATCGAGGGTCTCACTAAATTTATCGGCAGTTTCTAGAAAATTCTTGAAAAACCTTATAATCATGGTTTTGAACTCTATATCCAGTTGTTTGCTTTCCTCCATTTCTGTCATTTGTGACCTGTTTCTTTGTCTCTGCATTTTGGCTGCTTCCCTGTGTTGATAGAGTGGCTTTGTGTGCTAGGTGTCCTATAGGGCCCAGTGGCTCAGCCTCCCCAATTACCTGAGGTGGACACTCTTGGTGCACCCCTTTGTGGGCTGTGTGCACAGTCTTATTGTAGTTAAGCCTTGATTGCTGTTGGTATCACTGGGAGGAATTGACCTCCAGGCCAATTGGCTGAGAGAATCAGCTGTGTCTATGGTGGGAGAACTTCTGTGCTGGAGACACCCCTCCAGGGCAAGACTTGCTTCAGTGGGGCTTTGGTGCTCACTGAGTCTGCCCCCTGAGTGTGTCCCTTATGGATCTGAGGAGTTGTAATCTGGATGGTCCCACTCTGACCACTGGGTACACTGGCTCTTGGATCTAAGGAGGTGCTAATTTAGCCTCTTCCTGAGGCTACCCAGCAGGAGCTATGGAGAGATCTGCAGATTCCTCTTCTTTGTTTGGGGTTTGGAGGTGCCCAAATGAAGCCCAGCTGTGAAGCAATGCAAGCTGCTGTGGGGCCTTGGGCCTTCTTTTGGATGTTCTGGGTCTCTCTGATCCAGCTGCAGTTTGTTAGGTCATTTTAGATTGCAAAGGGCCAGGCCTTTCATATGCAAAAGCCTCTGTGCACAGCTTGGGTGGGGCAGGGTGTCAGGGAATCAACAGGGTGGAGCAAACAGCTATGGCTGATCCTCAGCCCTGCCCTAAGAGGCCCTGGGTCTCAGTGTCCCGGTAATCGCTGCAAGCACCTCTGAGAGAAAGCCGCCCTCAAATTCTGCCCGATGTCAGACAGTCCAGTTTCTCTCTGTATGAGTCTGGGTCTCCAGAGACTCGCCTGGAACTGGAGTTCAGAGCAGTTGGGAGCTTGTGTCTCCCTCCTGATTGAAGAAGACAACTGCATCCTCAGTTGCCAGCCCTTTCCACGTGTGCCTCCGTACTTCTGCACTTTACTTCCGCACCTCCTCTGAGTCTCAGTGTGCTTTTCTCTTTCCTTCTAGTTGTAGAATTTCCACTCAGCCAGCCCTCCTGTCATGGATGATGTCCGTTTTGTCTTTTAGTTGTAGTTTTGAAGTGGTTGTAGGAGGCAGCAATTTCAGGTGTTTACCTATGCCGCCATCTTGGTTTCTCCATTGGTGCATTTTCTACCAGTATCTGCTCACTCATGTCTCTGTCATGTTTTGGCAGTTCTCACAGCATTTAAAACTTTATCATTATTATTATATTTGTTATGGTGATCTGTGATCGGTACTCATTGATGTTACTATTTTAATGGCTGTGGCATGCCCTTGTAAGATGCTAAACTTAATACGTGCCGTGTGTGTTCTGACTGCTCCATGAACCAGCCATTCCCCCATCTCTCTCCCTCTGCTCAGGCCTCCCTGTTCCTTGAGACACACTAGTATTGAAATTAGGTCAATTAATAATTCTGCAATGACCGCTAAGTGTTCATGTGAAAAAAGTGTCTATCTCTCATTTTAAATAAAAAATCAAAAAATGATTCAGCTTAATGAGGAAGGTATGTTGAAAGCTGAGACAGGCCCAAAGCTAGGCCTCTTGCACCAATTAGTCAAGCTGTGAATGCAAAGGAATAGTTCTGGAAGGAAATTAAAAATGTAACTCCAGTGAACACAGGAATGATAAGAAAGCAAAACAGCCTTAACGGTGCTGATATGGAGAAAGTTTTAGTGGTCTTGATAGAAGACCGAAGCAGCCATGGCTTTCCCTTACACCGAAGCCTAATCCAGAGCAGGTCCTTAACTCTCTTCAAGTCTGAAGGCTAAGAGAGGTGAGGAAGCTGCTGAAGAAAAGTCTGAAGCCAGCAGAGGTTGGTTCATGGGGTTTAAGGAAAGAAGCCGTCTCCACAACATAACAGTGCAGGGTGAAGCAGCACGTGCTGATGTAGAAGCTGCAGCACCTTATCCAGAAGATCTAGCCAAGATAATTAATGAAGGTGGCCACACTAAACAGATTTTCATTGTAGATGAAACAGCCTTATGTTGGAAGAACTGTTTTTGACTTTTTAATAGAGAGGAGAAGATGATGTCTGGTTTTAAAGCTTCAGAGGACAGGCTTACTCTCCTATTAAGGGCTAATACTGCTGGTGACTTTAAGTTGAAGCCAATGCTCATTGATCCCAAGGCCCTGAAGAGTTATGCTCAATCTACTCTGCCTGTGCTCTATAAACAGAACAACAAAACCTGGATGACAGCACCTGTCTACTATATGGTTTACTAAATATTTTAAACGCACTGTTAAAACCTACCGCTCAAAAAAGGATTGTTTTCAAAATATTAGAGCTCATTGACAATATACCTAGTCATCAAAGAGTTCTGGTGGAGATGTACAGCAAGATTAATGTTTTTATACCGTTACCACACCATCCATTCTGTAGTCCATGGACCAAGGAGTAACTTGGACTTTCACATGTTATAATTTAAGAAATGTATTTCCTAACACTATAGCTGCTATAGATAACACTATTTCTTTGATTGATCTGGGAAAAGTAAATTGAAAATCTTCTGGAAAGTATTCACTTTCATGATATGCCATTAGGAACATTTTTGATTCATGGGAAGAGGTCAAATTATCAATATTGACACGAGTTTGTAAGAAGTTCATTCTAGTCCCCATGGATGACTTTGAGAGATTAAAGATGTCAGTGGAGGAACTAACTGCAGATGTGGTGGAAACAGCAAGAGAATTAGAGTTAGAAGTGAAGCCTGAATATGTGGCTGAATTGCCACCACCTCATGATAAATCTTTAAGGGATAGAAAGTTTCTTAAGATGGAATCTACTCCTGGTGAAAATGCTGTGAAGACTGTTAAAATGACAACAAAGGATTTATTTATTTTTATTTTTTAAATATATTGTTATTGATTACAGAGAGGAAGGGAGAGAGAGAGAGAGATAGAAACATCAATGATAAGAGAGAATCATTGATTGGCTGCCTCCTGCACACCCCACACTAGGGATCGAGCTCTCACCCAGGCACATGCCTTGACCAGGAATCAAACCAGTGACCTCCGGGTTCATAGGTCAATGCTCAACCACTGAGCCATACCACTCAAGCTATTAAAATATTATTGAATTTATTCCCTATGCTGTACTTTATATCCTTGTGACTATTTTGTAACTACCAATTTGTACTTCTTAATCCTTTAAACTTTTTCACTCAGGTCCCCAACCCACCCACATCCCATTTAGCAGTCATCAGTTTGTTCTCTGTGTCTATGAATCTGTTTCTGTTGTTTATTAATTTAGTTTGTTCTTTAGATTCTCATGTACGTGAAATCACATAATATTTGTTTTTCTATGACTGACTTACTTCACTTAGCACAATACCCTCTGGGTCCATCCATTCTGACACAAATGGTAAGATTTTATTCTTTTTTATGGACGAGTATTCCTTTGTATATATGTTCCACATCTTCTTCATTTAATTGTCTATTGAAGGGCACGTCATATCTTGGCTATTATAAATAATGCTGAAATGAACATAGAGGTGCATATATCATTTCAAATTAGTATTTTGGAATTCTTCAGATAAATACCCAGAAGTGGATTGCTGGGTCATAGGTAGTTCTATTTTTATTTTTGTGATACACCTAAATACTGTATTTCCCATGGTGGTTACACCAATTTTCAGTCCCTCTAATAATGCACAAGGGTTCCTTTTTCTCCACATCCTCATAATACTTGCTTTTTGGTGTGTATTGATGATAGCCATTCTGACAAGTATGAAATATTTTATTTTTAAATTTGTATTTCTCTGATGATCATTTGTTGAGCATCTCTTCATATGTCTATTGACCATCTGTATGTCCTCTTTGGAGAAGTGTCTATTCAGATCCTCTGCCCATTTTTCATTTAATTGTTGTTTGTTTTGTGTTAAGTTATATGCATTTTTTATAGATGTTGGATATTAAGCCCTCATCAAAGTATCTTTGGCAAATTTCTTTCCCCATTCAGTCGGTTGTTTTTGAGTGTTGTTGATGGTTTCCCTTGCTGTGCAAAATCTTTCCAGTTTGATGTATTTAGTTCCATTTGTTTTTTTTTCTTTAGTTTCTTTTGCCTGAAAAGATGTATCAGAAAAGTTATTGCTAACAGCAATGCCAGAGAGTTTTACTGCCTATGTTTTCTTCTAGGATTTTTATGGATTCAGATCTTCTATTTAAGTCTTTAATGCATTTTGAGTTTATTTTTGTATATGGTGAGAGAAGGTAGTCTAGTTTCATATTTTTGCATGTATTTGTCCAATTTTCCCAGCATCATTTATTGAATAGACTCTCTTTGCCACATTGTATGTTCTTGTCTCCTTTGTCATACAGGTATGACTTTATTCTGGACTCTCTATTATGTTCTATTGATCTATGTATCTGTTTTTATGCAGTACCATACTGTCTTGATTACTATAGCTTTGTGGTATAGTTTAATATCAGGTAGTGTGATACCTCCAACTTTGTTCTTTCTCAAGATTGCTGTGGTTATTTGGGGTCTTTTGTGGTTTGATATAAAATTTTAGATTATTTGTTTTAATTCTATAAAAATACGATTGGCATTTTGATAAAAATTATGTTGAATCTATAAATTACTTTGGGTAGAATGGACATTTTAACAACATTAATTCTTTTTATCAATGAACACTGTATAGGCTTTCAATTATTTGTATCTTCTTCAATGTCTTATAATTTTTCAAGTATAGGCTTTTACCATTTTGGTTAGATTTATTCCTAGGTATTTTTTGATGCATCCTCTTTCATTTTATGTAAATGGGATTGTTTTCTTAGTTTCTCTTTCTGATAGTTCATTATTGGTGTATAAAAATGCAACTGATTTTTGAATATTTATTTTGTATTCTGCTAATTTACTGAATTTGTTGATCAGTTCTAGTAGGTTTTTTTGGTGAAATTTTTAGGCTTCTATCTATATAGTATCATGCCATCTGAAAATAATGGCAGTTTTACTTTTTCTTTTCCAATTTGGTTGTCTTTTATTTTTTCTTCATGTCTGAGTGCTATGGCTAGAACTTCCAGTTCTGTATTGAATAAGAGTGGTGAGAATGGACACCTATCTTGTTCCTGATCTTAAGGGAAACACTTTTAGTTTTTCCCTGTTGAGTATAATGTTAGCTGTGGGCTTGTCATATATGGCCTTTATTATGTTGAAGTATGTTCCTTCTGTTCCCACTGTGCTGTAAGTTTTTATCATAAATGGGTGCTGGATCTTGTCAAATACTTTTTCTATATCTACTGATATGATCATATAATTTTTATCCTTCATTTTGTTTATGTGGTGTATCATATTAATTGATGTGTACATATTGAACCATCCTTGCATCCCAGGAAATAAATACCACTTGATAATGGTGTATGATTTTTTTTAAGGTATTGCTAAATTTGGTTAGCTAATATTTTGTTGAATATTTTTGCATCCATGATCATCAGGGGTATTGGACTATAATTCTCTTTTTTTGTGATGTTTTTATTTGGTTTTGGAATCAGGATCATGCTGGCCTCAAAAAATAGCCTTGAGAGTCTTGCCTCTTCTTGAATTTTTTGGAATAGTTTGAGAAGGACAGGTGTTAGTTCTTTTAATGTTTGGTAAAATTCCCCTGTGAAGCCATCTGGACCAGAACTTTTGTTTGTTAGGAGTTTTTTCACTGCTGCTTTGATTTTGTTGGTTATAATTGGTCTGTTCAGATTTTCTGTTTCTTCTTTATTTGGTCTTTTAAGATTATAGGTTTCTAAGAATTTTATTGATTTCTTCCAGATTGCTTAGTTTGTTGACATATAATTATCTGTAGTATTTTCTTGTAATCCTTTGTATTTCTGTAGTGTTTGTTGTTACTTCTCATTCATTTTATTATGTAATTTCTTTCTTTGTCTCTTAGTATAGCCTTTCTTTTAAAGTCTATTTTGTCTGATGTAAGTGCTGCTTCCCAAGTTTTTTTGTTTCCATTTTCATTAAATATCTTTTTCCATCTCTTTACTTTCAGTCTATGTGATCTGAGGTGGGGTTTTTATAGACAACAAATACACATAGGTCTTATTTTCTTATCCATTCATCTTCCTATGTCTTTTAATTGGAGCACAATCCATTTACACTTAAAGTGATTATTGATAGGTATGTATTTATTGCAATTTTATTATTTATATTTATATTTATCTTTTAAAATTTCTCTTTCTTAAAAAAGACCCTTTAACATTACTTATAATACCAGTTTGATGGTGATGAACTCTTTAAGCTTTTTCTTTTCTAGGAAGCTCTTTTCTCCTTCAATTTCTAAATGATAGTCTTGCTGAGTAGAGTAGTGTTGATTGTAGGTCCTTGCCTTTTATAACTTTTAATATATCAGATCAATCCCTTCTGGCATGAAATGTTTTTGTTGAGAAATGAGCTGAGAGTCTTTTGGAAGCTCCCTTGTAGGTAACTTTTTTTCTCTTGCTGCTTTTAGATTCTTTCTTTGTCTTTAATCTTTACCATTTTAATTATGATATGTCTTGGTGTGGGTCTCTCTGGGTTCACTTTGTTCGGGGCTCTCTGCTTCCTGGACTGTGTGTCATTTTTCTTCACCATGTCAGGAAGATTTTCAGTCATTATTTCTTCAAATAAGCTCTCAATTCCTTGTTCTCTTTTTTTCCCCCTTGGTGCCTCATGATGCAAATATTGTCCCAGAGGTCTTAAACTATCCTCATTTTTAAAAATCCCCTTTTCTTCTCTGATTGGATGCTTTCTGATACCTTGTCTTCCAAAGCACTTATTTGATCCTCTGCTTCATCTATATTCTATTGATTCTTTCTGATATATATTTTATTTCAGATGTTGTATTCTTCATTTCTGACTGGTTCTTTTTCATAGTTTCTATGTAATTTCTTATGCTTACTATCTCTGTTGAAGTTCTTACCGAGTTTACCAATTATTCTCCTATGTTCTTTGAGCATCCTTATAGCCTTTGTTTTAAACTCTGTATCTGGTAGATTGCTTGTCTCTATTTCATTTAGTTCTTTTTCAGAAGATTCCCCCCCACTTTTTTTCATTTGGGACATGTTTCTTTGTCTCCCCATTTTGGCTGCCTCTCTATACAGTAGGTCCTCAGGTTACGTTGGAGATCCGTTCCTATGGCGTGACATAATGTGATTTTCGCCATAAGTCGGAACCCGCCTACATAAGCACCTACGTCACTCATATGGAGCATATACACAGCAGTAATGAAGTGAAACAGTAAAAAAAAATTAAAAGAAAGATAACAATTCCTGACCTTTACTTGTGGTAAATAATAAAAAACATAAAGCACATATGTACATATGTTGAAATGACGAAACTTTTTTTTTTATAAATAAATGGGAGATGGCAATGTAACCATGAAATGACATACATCAAGTCTGACATAACCCGAGGACTGCCTGTACTTGTTTCTGTGTATTAGATAGATCTACTATGTCTCCTAGCCATGGTAGGGTGGCCTTATATAATAGGTGTCCTTTGGGGCTCAGTGGTATAATTCATTTGATCACTTGAGCTGGGTGCTCCAAGAGAGTCCCTTGTATGGGTTATGTAAGCCCTCCTGTTGTAGTTGAATCTTGATTGCTGTTGGCTCATCGGTGTGTGGGGTTGATCTTCAGGCTGGTTGACTGTGAAGATTGACCTCAACCACACTGTATTGAGATGTCATGTGGAGACTTAACCCATGAAGCGAAATTTGCCCCAGAAGGTTCTGGTGCCTGCTGAGACCTGCCTTTGGATATGCCACTTGTGGAGTTAATCAGGTCATTTTCTGATGTAGTCTGAAACCAGCTACCAGTGGGTATATTGTAAATATTCCCATCTGGTGCATGATCAGAGTCTGCTAGGAGATGAAACTTGATTTTAATCCCAGATTCTTTTTATCCCCATCACATTTAGATCAGAAGAAAATACT
This sequence comes from Myotis lucifugus, assembly GCF_000147115.1. NCBI lineage: Eukaryota > Metazoa > Chordata > Mammalia > Chiroptera > Vespertilionidae > Myotis > Myotis lucifugus. The sequence continues at coordinate 582,010 of NW_005871307.1, forward strand.
GGATTGGTATTAGACCTGGTATTCTTATTGAATATTGTATAATGCTTTTCATTCTATCCTTCCAAATTGCATAAAATATACAAACATACACTTTTTTCTTATTTGTTTGTTTTATATAGGCTAGCCCAAAAAATATTTAAGCCATTTGTGCAGCCTTGTCCTACTCAAGAATCTTGTTCTTCAGTGTTCAGCAGATAATTGGTTTGTGTATGCCTGTGAGAAAACTACCTGAGGTCAGAGAAAGAACCATATGCCTGAGTAATACCCAGCCCTATCAAGATGCAGAATGTTTCATCATCTCAGAAAATCTTTCAGATCCCTTCAAAGTCCATCCTTGCCCACACCTGTACCCATAAGATGAAATACTTTTTATGATTTCTATCAATATAGATTAGCTTTGCTTATTCTTGTATTTCATTTAAATGGCATCATATAGTCTGTCTGGCTTTTCTGGGATTTTGTAGGTAGAAGTCATGTCATCTGTAAATAAAGACATTTTTATTAATTCTCAAGTCTGCTTTATTATTACTTTTTATTGCCCTGAATAGGGCCTCCATTTCTATTGTTGATTGGAAGTAGTAAAAGAGAATATACTTACACTAGAGGCCCGGTGCACAAAAATTTGTGCACTCGGGGGGTCCCTCAGCCCGGCCTATGCCCTCTTGCAGTGTGGGACCCCTCGGAGGATGTCCACCCCAGTGGGGACCCTCACCCCATGGAGGTTTGGCCAGCCTGGGTGAGGGGCTGATGGCTGTTTTCAGGCTGGCCACACCCCCTTTTGGGTCGGAGGTCCCCACTGGGGTGCCTGGCCAGTCTGGGTGAGGAGCTGAGGGCCCTTTTCAGGCTGGCCAAGCCCCCTGGTGATGTAAGCTCCCAGCCTCTCATTTTTTTCTTTTTCTTTTTTAATTCTGGGATTTATTTACCTTCTATAATTGAAACTTTGTTGCCTTTAGTGGAGGCCTGCAGTAAACTTGGCTTCCTCCATTGCCAGGGGCAACCCACTCCTGCTCGCTCCAGCTCCGTGGCCATGGCTGGCTGAAAGCAGGTATCTGGGGTTTGTTTACCTTCTATAATTGAAACTTTGTTGCTTTCAGTGGAGCTCAGAGCTGGCTTCGGCAGGCAGGGAAGCTTGGCTTCCTCCATCACTGGAGCAAGCAAGCCTCCTGCTCGCTCCAGCTCTGTGGCTGCCGGCCGCCATCTTGGCTGGGTTAATTTGCATATAGTTGCTCTGATTGGCTGGTGGGCGTGGCTTAAGGCATAGCAAAGGCACGGTCAATTTGCATGTTTATCTTTTATTAGTGTAGATTGTTCCCAATCATAAAAGGGGAAAGTTCAGACTTTCACCATAACTGATTAGGTTAAATGTGAATTTTTTTTTTTTACACTCAAGTGAACATTTATTAGCAGCACTATTTCATAAAAGTAAAATCTTGTCTTTGTAACCCCCCAAAAAGGAAAGAAAAACATAATCTCAGAGTAAAACAGAACCACTTAATTTGAATAAATGTATTTTACAAAAATGTTTCTTCATTTTATTTACTTTTCTGATTTCTGCACAGCCTGGTGAAAACTTCATTAAGAATATTTAGAGTTGCTAGTAGAGTAAAGGAAGTTGAACCCCCTGTGGCTCAGACTAAGGATCTTAAAGGTTAAATGTTAAGAATTGTTCCTATTGAAGATCAATCGGAAAGATGAATCATCCTTTGGTTTTATAATGGGATTTGCTTTGCACAGAGCTTTCCAGGAATGCACTGTGCAAAGAGAGGTACAGCTGCATCTCTGTCATGTGTGTCTCTGTTGGCAATGGAGGAGCACAGAAATGTAGATCCCAATTACCTTAGTTTCTAATAGCAGTGATGTGCTCTTCTTAACTCCTTCTCAGAAAAGCTTGCAATGAGTGCCATGTTACCGCCACCTCCTAACACACACAGACACAGACACACACACACACACACAAACACACACACACACAAACACACATACACATATCTGAATTCTAGATGTACAATTTTGATGGCCACCAGTGCTTTTTAGTGCTTTCTACACAGCCGGCTATTTCCAGCTTCATTCTTCATGTTTGTTTTAGCTTTCAGACATGTCAACATGTTCCCTTCAGCACTCCATATCATAATAGAGCTCTCTGAAAGTGATAAGAAATGCTCATAAAAAAATTCCATGCAAAGTTAAGCTGACATACTTGAACATAAATGCTGTCTTGACTGGTTAACATGTTTCCAGAAATATTCTAAAATAATTATCTTCACACCCCAATTTCTTCAGTTGGTATCGAAGTACTTTGTTCTCTGGCCTTGTTGGAGTAAAAGGACTGCTTTGCATGTGTCCTATTCTTTGGGAAGAGAGAGCGTTGTTACTTTTTGAGCATCACGGCGATACATGCATCACAGTTAGGGAGGGCAGCATATTCACTCAGGGTTCCAGTCTTCCCCAATATCTCAGAAAGTGACATTTATGAGAATAGCTTTGGCCTGGTAACATTGAATGGATTCAGTGCATCTGAATAACACGTCTAAGAGGAAGTGAACGAAATGCACAATGTTTTCAGTGCAGTTCATTATAAACCCAGTGAATAATGATACAGGAACCAGAGTTGGAGGGAGCACAGAGAGGACAATCCAGGGGATAAGAACCTTTGCTAACTGTCTTTGTGCCTCTGATTTCTCTAAGATGTAGAGAGGCCCTCAGTGGAAAACTACTAGTTACGTGGCACAAAACCCCACTAAGTGGAGCAGCATTTGGAGAAAAAGAACTAATTTGAACAAATTTTCATCCTGAAATTTCATTATATTTTTTATTATTGTCTCTTGTAATACATACATATATATATATATATATATATATATATATATATTTCATAGAGGAAAAGAGAATGAGAGGGAAACATCAAGGACGAGAGAGAATCATTGATTGGCTGCCTCCTGCTGCACACCCACTACTAGGGATTGAGCCCACAACCTGGGCATGTGCCCTGACCAAGAATCAAATGACAAGGAGTTGAACCATCACTTCTTGGTTCATAGGTCGATGCTCAACCACTGAGCCATGCCTGCTGGCCTCTCCTGTAGTTTTATTTTTTTATTTTTTTCTCTTTTTTTTATTGCTTAAAGTATTACAAAGAGTATTACATATGTCTCCTTTTTTTCCCCCCCGCCCTTGACAATCCCCCGGCTCCCCTACCCCCCAGTGTCTTAAGTCCATTGGTTATGCTTATATGCATGCATATAAGTCCTTTGGTTGATCTCTTACCCCCCCCCCCCCCCCCGGCCCACAAACCCCCCCCGGCCTTCCCGGTGTAGTTCGACAGTCTGTTTGAGGCAGCTCTGCCTCTGTATCTATTTTTGTTCAAAAGTTTATTATGGTCTTTATTATCCATAAATGGGTGAGATCATGTGGTATTTTTCCTTCATTGACTGGCTTATTTCACTTAGCATAACGCTCTCCAGTTCCATCCATGCTGTTGCAAATGGTAAGAGTTCCTTCTTTTTTACAGCAGCATAATATTCCATTGTGTAGATGTACCAGTTTTCTAATCCATTCATCTACTGATGGGCACTTAGGCTGTTTCCAGATCTTAGCTATGGTGAATTGTGCTGCTATGAACATAGAGGTGCATAGATCCTTTTTGATTGGTGTTTCTGGTTTCTTGGGATATATTCCTAGAAGTGGGATCACAGGGTCAAATGGGAGTTCCATTTTTAGTTTTTTGAGGAAACTCCATACTGTCTTCCAGAGTGGCTGCACCAGTCTGCATTCCCACCAGCAGTGCACGAGTGTTCCTTTTTCTCCACATCCTCTCCAGCACTTGTTGTTTGTTGATTTGTTGATGATAGTTGCTCTGATTGGCTGGTGGGCGTGGCTTAAGGCATAGCGAAGGCACGGTCAATTTGCATGTTTGTCTTTTATTAGTGTAGATTGTTCCCAATCATAAAAGGGGAAAGTTCAGACTTTCACCATAACTGATTAGGTTAAATGTGAATTTTTATCAGGTTCTGGAAAGTTCTTTTCATTGCTGCTTTGCTAAGTTTTTGGTTTTTTCCCCCCACCTTTGTATATAATGTATCTTTTCTCATTGGCTGCTTTAACATTTTTTTTTCATGACTGCAGTGTGCTTCCATGTGAATGTCTTGGTTTATACTGCTTGAGATTTATTGAGCAGCTTGGAAGCCCACCGGAATTCATTTAAAAAAAATCAAATATTGAAATTTTAAACCATTATTAATTCATATGCATCTTTGTTTTCACTCTCCTCCCTACTTCAGGCTCTTTTTATAGTACTCAAATTATATATATTTTAGATCATTTGACATTGTTCCATATGTCACTGATGCTCTATTCATTTTTATCTTTTTTTCCCATTTGCGTACTATTTTCTGAATAGTTTTTATTGCCCTGTCTTCAATTGTTTAACCTACTGTCAAACAAATCCAGTTAACTTTATTTCTTTGTAATTAAAGATTTTTTAATTCTAGAATTTCCATGTAGTTATTTTAAAATATTTCCCAATTCTCTATTAAGATTTCCATTTTTTCTTTTATTATGTGTGTACTTTTCTAGAATTCCTGGTCCATATTTATATTAAGTGTTATAATGGTCTTGTGGTTGTTTGTTTATTGACTGTTATAATCATTTCTGTCATTTCTGCGTTTGTTTATATTGACTTATTTTTCTCCTGGTTATGGGTACCATTTTTCTGTTTCCTTGGATATCTAGTACATTTTAATTGTATTATGGTGGCTACATTTTTATGAAACTGTTTTTTGAGTTTCTGTGTTTTGTTGTCAAAATCAATAGAGTATTAATATTTGTTATTACATGCAGTTAATTTCCTTGAGCATCAACTCTAACCTTTTAAGCCTAGTTTTTAAGTTATGTTAGGGGAAGTCAAGAGTAGCCCTTACTTCAGGACTAGATTAGCCTATTTCTAAGGCATTGTCTTTCTGGGATCTCTACTGAAGGCTGTTGCTTTTCAGCTATCTCTTAGTCCTATGAGGGCTCTGGAAAATGATCTTAGTAGTTTACATGTGAGCTGATATTTGGGAGGTACAAAACACGTGAGTACAGATGTTGATGTAATTGCTTGTGTGCTATAGATTCAAGAATTTTCACAATTTTATTTTACATTATTCACATAAAAAGCCAGACATACGTTGTGTTTAGAATTATAATGCTGTATTTTTTAGTATATAGCTGACAGAAGAGCTCTTTCATTTTGACTTGGTATCGATAAGAATTGAATTTATAGTTTACACGTTTACACAGACTAGCTTCCAGCTCTCTATATTTTAAATCTAGTTTATCTCACATACTTCTGAGGAGCACCTCGGTCACATTTGTACCAAGGTAGAGTTCACTCCACCTTTGTGAGTAAGAGATGGTTCCTGGAAGTTGTTATTACATTGAAACAACTAGCAATAACTTCACTACAGACAAGACCACATGAGGGTATGGAACTAAATACAAAGTGGATTTATCCTTAATCCATCCTTTCTAATCAGGGTCCTTAAAATGCCTGTGGAAAGTCTAATGTCACGTGGCACAAAGGAAAGTGTGACAGAAAGAAAACTGCTAATTTAACTGATTATAGTTAAAATGACTTCCTTTTGAGAGTTCCAAATTGGTGACAGAGTAAGTTATAGCTACACTGACACTCTCCCAGGACCGAACTGGAATTACTACTAAAATAAAGAAAAAAACCATCCTGAATAATCAGCTATGAAGACTAGCTGGAGAGAACCCTGATAACCAAGGATGGAAGGTAGGACCACATAGAGACTGGTAGGAAGAGCAGAGGTACAAAAGGGATTGCCAGATAGCTGAAGTTCCAGAGGGATATCTCAACTGTGTGTGGGGGGGGTCCCACTGAGAACTCTGAGGATTAAACTTCAAGCTGGGCTCCCCAGTCTAGAGGATCAGAACTAAGAAAGGTGCCCATATAACATCTGGCTGTGAAAAGCAGTGGAGTTGCTGTCTGCCAGGAAGAGACAGCTGAACATGCAGGTATCCGCTTAAAGGGCTAATGCAAAAAATTTCAGTGCAGCCAATCACCTTGGACTCTGACAGAGGAAGGGCAGAGTGGACTGTGTGAGGAGAATCCAGGGTTGGGGACTCCATGGTTAGATTTCTGAAGGCACCCACCCTGGTTCCCTGTGCTGAGTCATTCCCTCATACTGCAGAGGACATCATTCTCAGGAAGACCTTTACCATCCAAGCAGCTTTTGCTTGGAAGGAAAGCAATTGTCCCACCCTGTTGGAAAACTTCTCGCCCCACCCAGTAGAATCTAAACCTTGCTGTGGTTAATAGCTAGAGGCTAATTAAGACTGAATAACAACCAGACTGTAGGCAGAGGCAGATTCTGGAGGCTTTGAGTCTCTGCCTGATCTGATTCTAGACCTGGAGCTAGGAAAAGCAGACCTCGGTGCACATCTTGGTCCTTTCCAAAAGGACCCAGCCCCAACAGAGGGAGCCACAAGCTTTGGATTGCTGATAGCTCTAAACAGGGTACCCAGGGCTGATGGCAAATGTGTCTGACATTGTCCTGCACTAGAGACAGGGAATTGTAGCATATCTACCTAATATATAGAAACAAACCCTAACAGGCAGCCAAAATGGAGAGACAAAAACAAGCCCCAAATGAAAGAACAAAATAATTCTCCAGATTAAGAGGTAAATGAAATAGAGATAAGTTTATTAGATATAGAGTTTAGAATAATGATCACAAGGATGCTCAACAACATGAGAAAAGATATAGAAACTATTATAAAAGACCAGTCAGAAATGAAGAATGACATAGCACTAATAATGAACACATTTGAAGGAATACACAACAGATTAGGGGAAGCTGAGGATTGGATCAGTGAATTAAAAGACAGGGTAGAAAAAATCACTCAATCAGAGAACCAAAAAGAAAAAAAAATTAAAAAACAGGAGGATAACTTAAGGGAGCTGTGGGACAACATGAAACACAATAATACTTGCATCACAGGAGTAAGAGAAGATGAAGAAAGTGAGCAGGGGATAGAGAACCTATTTGAAGAAGTAATGTCAGAAAACATCCCTAACCTGGTGGAAGAAAAAGTCATACAACTTCAGGAGGCACAGAGAGTCTGAAGCAAGAAGAACCCAAACAGGCCCATGCTCAGACATATCATAATTAAAATGTCAAAAATTAAAGACAAAGAGAGACCCTTAAAGGTAGCAAGAGAAAAGCAAACTGTTACCACTAAAAGAGCTCCCATAAGGTTGACACCTGATTTCTCATCAGTAACTCTACAGGCCAGAGGGAATGGCATGAAGTACTCAAGGTAATAAAAAGCAAGGATCTGAAACCAAGACAACTATATATATACTAAATATACAAAAGAAACCATCAACAAAATGAAAAGGGAGCCAATTGCATGGGAGAACATATTTGGCAATGATACATCTGATAAAGGGTTAATATCCAAAATATATAAGGAACTCACACAACTTAACAAAAGGAAGACAAACAATCCAATTAAAAAAATGAACAAAGGACCTAAATAGACACTACTCCAAAGTGGACATACAGATGGCCAAAAGGCATAAGAAAAAATGCACAGTCACTGATCATCAGAGAGATGCAAGTTAAAAGGACAGTGATGTATCACCTCACACCCGTCAGAATGGTTACCATCAACAAATAACAAATGACAAGTGCTTGTAAAGATGTGGAGAAAAGGGAACCCTGGAACACTGCTGGTAGGAATGCAGACTGGTGCAACCATTATTAAAAACAGTGTGGAGTTCCCTCAAAAAATTAACTATGGAATTGCCATTTGACTCAGTGATCCCATTTCTAGGAATATATCCTAAGAAACCCAAAACACCAATCAGAAAGAATGTATGCACCCCTACCTTCATAGCAGCACAATTTACAATAGCTAAGATCTGGAAACAGCACAAGTGCTTATCAGTAGATGAGTAGACAAAAAAGCTGTGGTACATTTACATCATGGAATACCATGCAGTGATAAAAAAGGATCTCTTACCCTTTGAGACAGCATGAAGGACTTGGAAAGTATTATGCTAAGTGAAATAAGCCAGTTAGAGAAAGACAAGTATCACATGATCTCATTTATATGTGGAATTTAATAAACAGAATAAACTGATGAACAAAATAGGTCCAGAGACATAGAAGCATGGAACAGACTGTGGAATCTCAGAGGGAAGGTGGGGGTGAGTAGTTGGGTGGGAAGAGATCAACCAAAGAACTTGTATGCATATATCCATAACCCATGGACACAGATATAGTGTGATGAAGACCCGGAGTTAGGGGTGGGGAGGGCTAGAAGGGGTCAATGGGAAAAAATACTTCCAACAATAAAGATTTTAAAAAATAAGATAACTTTCTTTTGAAAATTTTAGGAATACCTATGACAATGTGAAAACAATGCCAAGACCCCTCCCCGCCTCCCCCAGGTCTTTGGAAAGGCTCTGTGAAAGTAAGTGGTCCTCCAGCCTTTGTTAGCTCCCTGGTTAATCTGCCTGGACCGGGCTACAATGGGGTCTCTGTTCTGCACACATTATTGAAACTTTGGAGTGCTTACAATATTTGCCGTCTATTTCCTGGGCCTGGTCATTTTGTGATACCATGAGAAGCTGAGCTTAAATAGTTTTCACTCTCTTGAGAGGAAGACAGAAAAATATAAAAAGGTATGTTTTTAGTTTGTTGTAACAGAGGAGGCTGTTTTCCATGAGGATTAATAATAAATGAAGATACCGTCAAATTCCTCTTTAATTTGGAATGTACTACATGTAAAGCATTACACAGCTGATGTGGAGAACACAGATATTAGATAAATCATATGAATTAGCTAATCTTTCTGGGATGGCTTTAAAAAATGGTTGATTAAGTCTGGCTCAGGTGATTCAATAAGAAAGATAACTTATTTTGTAAATCACAAAGTATAAGTTTGCACTTGTAAGCCTTAATATCTAGAGCAGTGGTTCTCAACCTTCTGGCCCTTTAAATACAGTTCCTCATGTTGTGACCCAACCATAAAATTATTTTTGTTGCTACTTCATAACTGTAATATTGCTACTGTTATGAATCATAATGTAAATATCTGATATGCAGGATGGTCTTAGGCGACCCCTGTGAAAGGGTCGTTCGACCGCCAAAGGGGTCGCAACCCACAGGTTGAGAACTGCTGATCTAGAGGCTACCTCCTTGAGATAAATACTTACCAAAGAGTAGATAATGAATTAGCCTTTTTAAGACTAAAATGACACTGTCTTCCAACAACTAACATGGAACGAAATAATCACTGCTGGTTTATAGAGCAGATTACCTAGACAATTTGAGATTATAAAAAACATATTTTTATCATTTAACTTCTAAATAGCGTTTCACTAATCTTTTTCATATCTTTCTTTTCTCTTTATATATAAGAAGCAATTAAATATAACAGAGTTAAAGAGAAATTATCATAAAAGTCAATGAAATTAGATCCCGCTAAGAGTGACTGCATAGAGACAAAGGCTATTGTCTCTATCTTAAGCTTCCTTAATACATAAATCTAGAATCCTTTTATTGAGCTCTCTGGTTGACAGTGCTCAGCACTGCCCACATTTTAATTTGGAACCATTTAAGAATTAGTCACAGTGAGGCCCTGCATCTTTATTATACTTTCCTAGAATTCCACAATCTAATTTTCTTCACATGCATATGCAAATGAGCCCAAGTAGAGAGGGGGTGTGAAGGGGAGGTAAAAACGCTGAGAACCTTCCCTGAGGGCCAGGAGAAGTGAGGGGAGAGCTGTTGTGAGTCTGAGATGAAGTCTATGAAAAGAGGCAGCCCTGAGTCATGGTGTGTCAGTTTCCAGTCTGTGAAGGCCCTCCCACCCTTTCTTAGGACTCAGTGCTAACGAATTTACATTTGGGGATATGGTGTCAGCACTAGTCTTTTGAGACAAGGAATTTTCTTTTTTTCATAGCATCATTTCTTTTAATTCATATTTCCCCATGAGCATAGTTTTCATATTTTAAAGCCCTAAGAATTTGGAAATAATAGACATCTATATTTAATTCTAAATGAGACATCTGTATATCTGGAATTACAGGCTTTTTCTTTTCCCAGAAAATTACTTCAGAGGAGACGAAAGGACAGACACAAGAATGGAGTTTGAACATCACTCTTTCTGCCCAGAGCTGGTGTTTCTTCCCCTCTGTTAAGATGAAGGACACAGAAACTAATAATTATATATCATAATGCCTTATTCTTTATAAAACACACAATGCCATTTTCTATGACCTTCAGTAGGGTTATAGACTGTGGGGATTGAACCTTCAGAGTAATAGCAGGCTCAGCTCTGCTGCACAGAAGACTTTTTACCGCCCCCTGGTGGATAAAGTAAGAGAAATATGGTTCCTAAGGACCAAGGCCAAAGTACCAGAAAATTGGTAAATTCTGAAGAGGAGGTGTGCGGGAGAAGGTGGGGTAATATTAAGTGGATGTGAATTGATAAAGTAGGGGACAATTTGCTACCTCAAATGCTCTGGCTTCCTATTTTATAGTGTCCCCGTTGGGCCTAGGTCCTTCACTGGCCTACCCTTTCTACCCGGGGGTCCCTAACACTTCCTATGCTAGAGGAGGAGTCCCTCTCCCAGCTAACTTCGATGGAGGATAAGCCTTCATCTCATCACATGGGCTTCAGCTGAATTGCTCCTGACAGCATTTCCCCCCAGACCTGTCTTCTCATCCTAGCTATCTGAAAGCTTATCCATATTCTGGGTGGTGGTTAACTGGGAATAAGTCTATGCAACACAGGGTGCCATGTATTTTCCAATAAATGCATGCCTCTAATATGTAGGCTGTGTTTCTTGAAACTTCAAATCTTCCAACCTGCTAATATAATTATGTCATTTTTGCAGCCAGGGTTATTATTAGTTATGTAGACTTTAACATCTCATTGCTTCCAGGCCTTTGTTTTCCCTGAATGGATTGTTAATAGGGATGCAATTGTCATTAAAAACTGGGACTCAGGTGCTGTGGGAAAAGCCTAGAATCCAACTAATAAATTGGGAAATCTTTCACATTTGGCACTCAAAGGAAATATTGTCTTTGATAAAAACAGTTGGCTAGAAAGGCATACTGATGAGGCTTAAGTTATGGGTTAAGGGTATGCTAATAAAATTCTTATTTACATACACTACAAACACAATCTATGAATGACACAGTGAGTATTTCAGCTCTCAGTGTTGGTGGGGAAGTATTAGGTGTTATATTATATCAAATACAGAATCTTGTAATAATAGATTCTTGGAATTGGAAGTGTCTTTAGGACTCATCTTATCATTCTTTTGTCTAGTTTAGCAATCCTCACCAAACCATTTCCAATGAGTCGGTTGAGTGCCAAGGCCACTTGGACATCTTCGATTTGGTGCTCACTGCCTTGAATAGTTGTTTGGTTTCTGGTAAGAAATTTGTGAGAAGTATTTGTTGGCAGGTCAATACATGGTGCCTAGTTTTGAGATATAAAATGAAAGCTCAACTTATTTCTTCTGTTAGCTTCATCTCTAGATTCCCTAAAACCACCCTCACCCTGAACTCCAATCTTAGCAACAGAAGGAGCTTATAGTGACTGATGTTTTCTGCAGAATTGTTTAAAATCACTTTGGCAGTAGCATGAGGAAGGAAAAGGGCTATTTCTGACTGATTATTGTTTTGAGGGTGCTTGTGCATGAGAAAATGGGAGCTATGTTTCTGGGAAAACTTGGTTGGGGTAATTCAGATTAGAATGAATGATTCCAAGTATTTCATTTCCAGGGAGGAGCAGAGAGACAGTGGACTATGTTCATACAAGTTGTGCTCAACAGCTGAGTTCTGATTCTCATCTCATCTTGACCCATATTCTTTGGGCTTTGATGCTTAGGTCAATTCTAGAAGGCAGAATGGTAAAGAGGAAACAAACTACCTGGAGACAAAGGACTTTGAGATTTTAGTGATATGGAAAATGCCTGAATGGCAGTGAGCAAAATGACAAGGGGCAGCCTGAACGATGAAGTCCAGGGAGAGTAACACTCCATCCCTATTCCATTCTGGTCATTCATTCATCCACAAAATGCCTATTGACAGGCTACTCTGTACCGGGTACATAGTGATGCATGCACCAGAACCACAGAATTTCTTTTCTGAGTTGAAAAGTGGATGCTTGCCTAAATGGAATCTATTTTAGTCACTTGGGACTGTTAGTCATTTTTGGCAAAGAAAATCATCGTGATGGGTCAGTCAGATAACTACAACTTCTTTCAACATTTGGCAGAAATTGTCAGGGAAGTCATGCCAAGGCACAACAGAGATGGAAAGAGATAATCTGTGGGGAAGCATGAGACTTGGTTGGAAAGCTTGTGAGGAGGACATTCTGAGAAAAGGGAAGTGTGTGGAAGGTCGCCTGCACTGATTATCGGAATTCCAATTTAGGGGAGGCTTAGGGGAGTGTCCCCTAATTATTCCTTGACCTTTCCAAACAAGTCTGTGCATGTGCAGACCCCTGGGTGTTTATTGGAATCCTTTAGCTTAATCCCTGGATGCTCTTGCCTAGAGGACAATGTAAACACATGTGTCCTCCCAAGATTACTCACCCTACTGGTTGTATCTAAAGATAAAAATTCCAATAAAAACCTAATGAGGCAGGTAATCGAGGCTGCCTGGCTTCTTCAGCTGGGCCATCCCTTAGCCCTCTCCTCCACAGTGAAACTGTGTTGGAATAATCTGTTCATCTGTCGTTCAGGGGCTGCTGGTCAGCCCCAGCAATAATCAACTTTAAACTTAAAGGGTATTATTTTTCCACATGTTAAGATATTGGTCTGACATGTAATTTCTGTTGTATTTACTGGTTTTCATATACAATGAGGTGAGTTCCAGTTGAAGGGGACCAAATATTAATGGTGAAGAACGTTGATTTTCCAGGTTCTTTTCTAGGCTATGTCTGTGATGCTGGAGTGAAAACAGAAACTCTTCCCTCCCTAGCATCTCGATTTTGCCTTCTTAGCTAGAGAAGTAGACTAGCTGGTTAAAGAGGCTTATTTGGGTCCAGTCAGATGGTGGTCTATCAAGAGTGAACCCTAAAGCTTGATGACTTCTGTTAAGGAGGAAGAACCTCCAAGAAAACTAATTAGAACTCAATAGATATTGAAGGACAGATCCTCAGGCCATGGAAGATCACTATGAAATAAAATATCTGTGTAGCAAGATCCTGTGATTTCATCTTAGCAATTCTAAGAATATTTTTTTTCCATAAATTGAGGTATAATTAAGATCACCACAATGATCTCTACCTCCTAATTTTATGGCCTGTGTAATCCTCTCGCCTTGACTGTGGGCTGGACCCAGTGACTCACTTTTAACAGAATATGACAAAAATTACAGGTGTTATTCTGAGTTTAGGTTATAAAATGATTTTGGCTTCTGTCTTGCTTGCCTTATTTTGCTCTCTTGCTTTCTCACTGTGACAGATGTCAGGTGTCAAGTAATGAGTGGCTCTCTGGGAAGGCCAGCATGACACGGAATGGAGAGAGCCAGCCAACAGCCAGAAAGGAAGAGAGGCCCTCAGTTCACCAGTCTGCAAGGCGCCCATGAATAAACTTCAAAGCAAAGTCTCTCTTGAGCCTTCAGATGAGACCACGACCCTGGCTAACCTTGATCTCAGCCTTGTGAGAAATTTTAAGCCAGAGCACCCAGCTTAGCCATGTCTGGATTTCTAACTTTTGGGGGGATTATTTTGAATGCTATGAACATTTTTGAATACTCTTATCTTTTGGTGAATATATGTAAATATTTATGTCAGAACTATACCTAGGAGTGGAATTACTGGGTCACTACATAAATTCAGATTAGTAGATGCCGCCAAATAGTTTTCGAAAGGAGTTGTACCAATTACAGTCTTTCTTGCAGTGCCCAAGACCAACCTATTATTTTACTATTTTGGATGGATTCTTTATTCCTTCTCAATTCAGCACAAGACCAAGTATGCCATGGAATTTTAATGGAATATCATATTAGTAATAATACTAATAAAAAGAATCATAATAACTGAGGTAGCTTTTGGACACCTAATTATCTGATGTATTAATTTTTGAAGAGCCATATACAGCCAGTGCTTCATTATCTGTTATCTGGTGTGTATTGAGCACTAACAGAACAACACATTAAGTATTAGTTGGAAGAGCTGTCTTTAAACTAGGTTTTTTAGAAGATATCCAGGATTAAAGAAAAAAAATTGTGGAAGTAGAATTCTTTTATTCTGTGTTCTCAATATTTAGGTTACCTAGATGAGCTCAGGCTTTTTTTTCCCCTTAAATTTGCCAGATAACGACCTTCATTTTTTGCTCAACATTGCTAGTGAATCTATCACTGAAACCTATTGTTTGTTTTTTAATCATAGAAATTTTTTTTATTGTATTATACCTATTTTTCAACTTTATGTCAGTAATAACATTTTGTTGATCTGTCTGGGCTTTTAAAATTGTATATTCAATGAAGCTAATTGGGATATTATTGAAGATACCAAGCATTTCTTTTAATGATCAGCATAAAAGGCAGATTCCTTTACTAGAATCGTATTTTTTGAATTCATGGTTACAGACAAGATAAAATAATCATCATCACGAGCTCAGCCTTACATCTATAATAAAAGCAATGTATGAAAAAGTAAGCTTGGCAGCAGCAGGTCAACACCATGGGCACTTCAGCCTGAACAGGCTTGGTCTTGGTGGGGGTGTGAACTTGTCATTTGAAAGTTTCTGAAAGATACAGATGTCCATATTTGAAATATGGGTAATAGCCATAAGAAACTGGCACCAGGAATAGTAAAGGTTAAGTGAATGATAAAATATCATTGTGTCATTATGGTAGGAAAACCTTCAAAACCTACATTAAACACCATGATTTATAATATAAGGGCATGCTCTACTCATCTGAGGGAAAGGTATAGAATGAAAAATTAGATGCTCTTCTGTTTTCTGAGGGCCATGCTGTCCTGCTGAGCACAGGCAAGAGCAATGAGGGTACATCAGAGAGACTAACTCGGTGCTTCTGTCAGGAACTGTGGGTAGGTGACTTTCTGTGGGTTTTGGATGGTGCTTTGATGAAAGACTGCACAAAAATGTGGGGCACATCTGTGGCACAAAGAATCTTGTAGAAGAGAGGCTGGGCAGGAAAATGGCTACTCATTATAACCACTGGTGGGTGCAGAGGACACATTTCTAGAGGGCAGAACTGTTTTAGTGTCATGCCATCAACTGTGGCACAAGGATGACATTTCCTACTTCTATGGCTAGTTTACGAGTCACCTTTAACCAGAAACAGGTTTTAGGCCATTATTGGACTTAGCTGTAGTAGTGACCACAAATTTTGGTTTAGGTATAACTAACACAAAAATAAATTACTTTGTTCTATTGTACTTCACACAGAGCTAAATCAGTGTATATCTCTGTGCAAATGAAGGCATTTTTAAATGTTCAGGGAGAAAAAAATGAAATGTAGGTTAATGACCAGACTAACTATTTCCTAGTATTTCAGTTCATGGAAATGCTAGTTTTGTGGGGGTGGTAGAGGATGTGAAACCTCTTTGAGGTTCTCAATGGAGTGGCCCTATTTTCTAAGTCTTTGTGGAAGAGCAATGTTATCCTTCATTTTTGTGTCCTCTCTCTCAACTTCAAGTTATCCCTAATGGCATCTAACCAAATCTTGATGGAGATGAAGGTGATGAAGTATCCAGAAAAACCATAGTTTAAGAGGAAGAATTAAAGGCGCTGGCAATACTTAAATTAGACTTGGGAGTACACATGTTAGGTCTCTTCAAATCTATGGAGGCTGTTAAGTAACAACAAACTTTACATGTCTATATATTTTTCAGAAAGGAAAAATGATGATCAAAACACTGATATTTCTTTAAAGCAAGTATAGAGTATTAGTCAGTAAATTGTTCTCCTTTCTGAGATTATTGGAGTAAGTGCTCTAATTATGTCTTACTCTTTATAGATGACATCAAACCTAGTGGCTTAAAAACAATAATCATTTTACATATCTCATAATTTGATTGGTCAAGAATTTGGGTAAGGCTTGGCATAGTGAGTCTTCTACTCTAAATGGCATTGACTGAGGTCACTTGATGGTATTCAGCTGGGAGATGGACTGGTCTAGAGGGCCCAAGATGGCTTCATTGTCATGTCTGGTGCCTTGATGGGAGTAGCTGGAAGGCTGAGCTCAGCAAGAATGGTTGACAAGAACATCTTCATGCAGATTCCTCAGTATGACATTGTCAAAGTAGTTGAGCTTTTACATGGAAACTCAAGACTTCGATGGAGAAGGATTTCAAGAGACAAGAACTGAAAGTTGCCAGTTTCCCAAGGCCCTGGCTAAGAACTGATTGTGTTGTTTCTACCACATTCCATCAGTCAATGCAATCATTGGGCCATATAGAATAGCGGGGAGGGGAGGGGAGTTGCACCCCACCTCTCAATGAGAGGAGTAATGATATCTGATGGTTATTGATACTCTATGACTTTAAAAAAAATCTCCTGCATGCATTTTTTAAAATTCTCATCCAAGGGTAAGTTTTTATTGATTTTAGAGAGGAAAAGAGAAGGAGAGAGAGAGAGAGGGGGAGAGGGGAAGGGAGAGGGAGGGAGAGAGAGAGAGAGAGAGAGAGAGAGAGAGAGAGAGAGAGAGAAAGAGAGATAATGTGAGAGAGAAAATGTGAGAGAGAAACATCTATCAGTTGCCTCCTGTACACACCCTGACTGGGGATTGAACCCTAAACCTTAGTATGTGCCCTGACCTGGAATCTGACCCGCAACACTTTGGGATGAGAACCCACAGGATGACATTCCAACCAACTGAGCCACATTGGCCAGGACGATACTCTATCACTTTAAGATAAATTCTAAGTCTGATTGTAATTATTTCACTTGCTATATTTGCCCACTTGCTCAAATCAGAAAGAAGAGAAAGAATCCTTTCTGTGTTATAGGCACTTGCTTTTACTAATAGAAATATTCACTAGTACCCTTATGTTTGATTAGTTTCAGGGATGGTGAAATATTGCTTAGATAATTACTTGTCCTAGAACAATGATTAATTAATGTGAAAATTAATAGGAGTTCAGTAATTGTATCAGCAGTAAGCTTACCAAGCATCTTTTTATTTATTTATTTATTTATTTATTTATTTATTTATTTTATTTTTTTATAGAGAGGAAGAGAAAGAGAGAGGGATAGAGTGTTTGAAACATCGATGAGAGGAACATCAATCAGCTGCCTCCTGCACATCCCCCACTGGGGATGTGCCCGCAACTAAGGTATATGCCCTTGACTGGAATTGAACCTAGGACCCTTCAGTCTGCAGGCGGACACTCTATCCACTGAGCCAAACCAGTTAGGGCCCAAGCATCTTTTTAAAAAAGTCCATCGTCTTTGGAGTGAGCACAATTTTCTAGTAAGTTTTCCTGCTGCAACTGAGGTGCTTTTCCCCCACTTCTCATTTATTTATATTTGTTTTTAGAGTAATTTCTGACAGACATACTCAAAAGATGTTATTGTTGTCCTGTGTTCCTTTTTTATAGAGTCTTATGAAAGTAAAACTGAGTCTAAATGAGTTGAGGTGCTGAGAAGAGAGGGAAAATCTTGCCCTAAGATGGGAAGAAGTGTCTCTAGAATCAGTTGGTTTCTTGGGTACTGAGTTGGAGAGCTTTACCTTCAAGACAGAAGTGAGCATGGCCCTCAGAACAAGATCCTGGGTCTTCAGCATTTCTTGTGCATGGTAATTGTCATGTCTAAATGGAACCCAAATTTTAGCCTCTAGGAACTTGTCTGTCACACATTTGTATCAGTTTTTGAAATGGACAGCACCCTCCAACATGCCACCTTTTCCACTTTGTCTACATCTCATTTCCCGTGTTTGAATCCAAATGCAGCCACACCCCAATATTATACCTGCCACACTGACCTGAGATAGGTATTCTATACCATACTCTCTGGGCCTTGACCCACCTATATTTTTTAGTTCTGCATCCAGTGTGTTATCAGCAGCCTCTTTTAGCCTCCCTCCACAACATGGCCCAGAAGAACAAATTCTCATTTCTGGAAGTGCTCTAGCTCTGACGCAAACCTGCATTTCTGTGGCTAAGAATCTTTGAAGATACTTTCTCATGAATGATTTCATGCATCATTATGGTGAATATGAAAAGCTCTGCCTCCCCTTGCTGGATATTCCCCACCTCGTCATGCCAAGCTAATTTCAGTTCTTTAAAAGGGCCATGCTCTTTCTTTCCTCTAGGCTGTTACACGAGCTCTTTCCTGTCAAATAATCTCCAACTTACCTCCTATTCTTTTTTTAAGAGTCTATTTAAATCTTTTCCCATTATCCTTGCAGATTTTGGGGGTGCCGTTTTCATGCATCTTTTTCTGTTTATTTCCATGGTACTTTGGGGATATTGTACTAACATCTATCCCTTTGTACTTGATTTATGCATTTGGCTCCTCCTCTGGCTTGTGAACTCTTTCTGGGTATGGACCATGGGTTTTCCATTTTTGAATCCCTAAACTCTAGTATGATGCCTAAAATTCAATAAATACTTTTAAAATTCATTCTTGCTTGCATTTATTAATGAATGGTTGGGTGGTTAGATGGATGGTTGGAATAAAGAATGGATAGGTCGTTGGAAGGCTGTCTGTCTGGCTATCTGAATTTTGGGAGGATGGCTGAGTGGTAGAAAAGGTGAATAAATGGATAGTTGGGTTGGTTGACTATTTATTAATTTTGTAATAATATTGGACGGATGTTAATAAATAAACTTACACCTAGAATTCTGTGCCTTTTAATTGCCAATGAGTCTAGCACAAACTCTATCTCCCTCCACATTACTATTATAAATTTGTGCATGTTTTTGTTTGTTATACTGCAGCTCTTCAAAGAATCTTGAAGTCGGTTTTAGATCAGCATTCTTAAAACTCTGAGGAGACAAGGGATGTAAAGAGTGTACAGAAAACCAGAGGTTGATTTCACTGCATACTCCTGCCCCCGCTTAATTTGCCATGACACATGGCTTCTTAGACCTTTTTAAGTTCTTCATCAACAGTTTGGAAATAATTATATTTACTCCTTTTAGAGGTTGATGAAGTAAAAGTATTTTTAAAAAACCATATATATATATATTCATACAATATCTATCTATCTATCTATCTATCTTCTATCATCTATCTATCATCATCTATCTGCCCATAGTTTTGCATGTGTTGTTGTCAAGGTTTGCTTGATATATTCCCCAGAAGAACCTTGTGGAAATGTAAGTATTGTTACCCCTCTTTAGCCACTGAAGCTATAAACGCAAATAAGGATTTTTTCAAAGGCACAGAGGACTAGTATAGGCAGAAACTAGAATTTAGAATCTCTGCTGCTATCTAAGATACATTGCTTACCATTGCTAATATATAATTTGTAGAGCCACAGTATTATTATATGGTAAAGAATCTCAGCTATTAAAAGAGTTGGACTGGCTCTAAAGTAGACATAGCACATAAGTTTTGTGTGCCAACTCCAAATTAGTTGGTAATAGCTTCCTGGGGTACTGTGTTGAGAAGGTCTCTGAGGTGCAATATGAGCTGCAATTGTTGAGTGATGTCTACCATGAATGTAGGCTCTCCTGTGCCTATTTGCCGTATATTTTCTATCTCTGTTTTAAGACCACAAAAGGTGTTCATTATGACAAGTATTCATTACGATAGGTATTCACGCTGGCTTGTCCACTGATTTACCCTAATGATTAATGAGATCATTCATGAGGAAGTTTCTAGAAGCTGGTTTTTGAACTAAATATGTAACCCTCTTCCTCCAGTGAATGTGGCTAAAATATAGAGAGAGCAGCAAGGAGAACTTACTTTGACATCAATACCAACTATGGTCAATTTTTTGAAAGGAGAAATGCTTGTCTTCTTGTCCAGGTGGGTGACCTAATGAAGGGTGATTTATTGAGCAATTGAGTAGTAGTATGTTATACTGAAAATTCAAAGCATTCACTTTTGTGCAGATGCAAACACAATCAGGTTAACTTTATTTTAAGCTTTGATTACATTCTAGTTAATAAGAATATACTACATTAAATCGGCTTGACAGTCTCACAGAATGCCTTTAACTTTAAAATTGGATATTGGAAGGCTTGGCAAATGCTGGGAGATTACTTAGTAGAGTTAGTATGATGTTCCCATAGGGGACTAGCTACCTTCATGGACTCCTGGTGCTAAAAGCTCATAAACAGTCTCAAAGACTTAGAAATGTGGTTATATAGACTAAGAATTCCATTCTGGCCTCTCCCTCAGGTTTCTTCTGCTCTTTTTTGTTTGTTTGTTAAGAATCACAATTTACTGACCTAAATCACACCCTAGACATATCAGTGGGGTAATTCTGACCATGCATCAGCTTTGCAAATAAATACCTTGGAGCACAACACAAATGATGTCAGAATCCTCTGTTATAGGGTCTGCAGTACTACTAGCTGTTTGCAAGGCAGAGTCCATATTACCTCTCAGCATCTGAGTGATGACCTGAGGTCTGAACATGGGTGATGTGAAGGACAAGAGAGAATTAGTGGCTGCCCATCCTCCCACAGGTTTGGTCACTAAATCTTCCTCCTTCTCCATATTGTTGGGCATATTCTGTCTCTAAAATGTATCATTATGCAAAAGGATCCCAGAGAGACAGGTGAAGTATAATTACTAATTAAAGAGTCTAATTCCTGATTCCTCCCGTTGCAAGCTAGACTCATTAATTTCTAGTACAGGCATCCTTGCAATTTTTACAAATTGAAGGCAAGACCCTTCACCAGCAAAACAACTACAACTCACTTTATTAGGATACTCCGCTTCATTGTGGTGGTTTGAGGTATGCCTGTACTGCAGCCCAGAAAGGGTTAAAGTAAGGGCTATTGGTTCCTGCTAATCAGGCCATGGTGTGACACCGCCTATAAAATGCACCATAAAACTGCATTATTTAATAGATCTGAGCATTGCACCTGCTTTCTTAGTTCCTCTTAGGTGATTAAGTTTCTCACAAATGCAATTTGTTAATAGGGGGCCACATCTTCTCACAAGGCAAATCTGTGAAATTTGGCAGGCAGTTGCTTTGCTGCAGGTGCAAGATAAAAGACCTTTCCTGAGCTTTGCCAAGAAGACAAATGATGTTGTACTCAATCCATGGGAAAAATATTCTGACACGGAGGGCAGAACCTGCTTCTAAGAAAGGGAAATATAATTTTAGGACTGAATCATGTGCTTCCCTCCATTTGGGGGAGTATATCACCCTTATAAAAGTATAAATGGGGGACCAGAAATCTTGTTTTACATGAGGCCAGGTATTTAGCAAATCCCCTTGCTAAGGGAAGTCCTCTGATATTTGAAGCTGCAGCCATTTGTGATGATAAATGATGACTTTTACTCTTATGAGATATGAGGGTTTAATTAGGGCTTAATTAAAGCTAATCCTCAGAATCCTTTGGAAGGTAGAGCGATGAAAAACTAGCTCCCACTATGAATAGCCTGAGTTTGGGCAAGTCTATCTTTGAAATACACAGCATCCCCGCTCTGGCACCCTGTCCGGTCCTGCCTGGGTCTTCATAACTAAGTTAAAGCAAGAGCTAACTATTTTTGCAGTAGAATTTCCTCAGCCAAGACTAGAAGAGGCCAAGTGCCTGGGTCCGTCTCAGCCTCCTGTGCATTTACACAGTACGTTGTCTTTGAATCTGCAAATCCAGCTCGCCATACACATGTCTCAGGGAGTCGCTGGTCATGCTGGCCATCAGCTTCCGAAGGCCGGAGACCCAAGGCCGACACACTTCTTCCCATTGCACAGTGGAGTTGGGCCGGATTTCACTGGAAGGGTGAAAAGAGAGGAAAGGTTTTACTTCCTGCAGAGGCAGATCCAGTGTCCCATCTTGATCAGGAGGCAGTGAGAAGCCCTGCTCTCTTCTCTCAGTTGATGGTGGCTAGAAGACCGGCTGGTTCCACTAGTTACAACCCAAAGGAGGAAGCTCTGCCAGAGTCTGTCAGTGACAGTCCCTTGGGCCATGATTTTTCCCTCGTGGATGCATCAGCATGTCTCTCAGTATATGTGGTCCACGCAGTGTACGGTGGAGCTGGGCTGAGCCGAACCATCCACGAGTTAACTGAACTCTAACTTGTTCCCAAGCCTCCATAGTAGCCTCACCAATGTGACTGAACTGCCTTGGCTCATTTTTTTGACACTCTAGTCCCCATCTGGGACTCGACTCCTATCTGAATCCCTTGGATGCCTTTGCTGAGGTGCCAACACTCTGATTAGTTCTCACCAGCCTCCTTGGGTAGACCTTTACCCAGGCCCAAGATCATAACCCTGCCTGCTACCAAATGACTCAGAGTATCTGCATGCTCTGTAATTCATAATCCTGTTTCAACCACCAAACTGGGTCCTCTGCCCATGCACTTTTCTGCTCCTCATCAGTTGCCTGCTGATAGAGAGCCTAGCCTTTGATGGTCTTGGTATTCTCTTCTTGCTCTGCAGCCCATGCTCTGAGGCCTTCCTAAGCTTCATGGCCAAGCCTGTTGCAGTGAGTAACTGAGGTCAATCAGGGTTAGGAGGTTTTAAGCTTCTCTGGGGGCATATCACATGTATCACCCATGTCTGCTTCAGGAGGAGATTACAGCAGGTTTTATATGTATGATGGTTGAGCTAGATACTATTTGACACATTTTAAAGTTAAGAAAAATGGAAGATTAAACAAGCAAAGCAACTTTTATAAGACCACAGAGCTGTTAATGGGCAGAGATGAGATTTGAACCCAGGTTTATCTGATTTCCAAATCCATGCTCTTTCTACTGCTGTATACTGTATTTCATACTATACTCTATAAGAAGATGACTTTTTGATCACTGTGCTTGCTTTTCCACAAGTTTGATTTCTCAGGTAAGTGCTGTTCATGGCGGATTCTTGGTCTTTGCTCTCTGACTCTCAGGGAGGGCACATACTGGGTGGCTTTGCATGGGACCCTGGGCCAGTGCTTTTCTGGGAGAGCACCAGGGAAATGAATTGAAAAGAGGGGTAAGGGACCTGATTATTTCCAGGGGGTACTGAGGCTCAGCATGTGAGGGTTGGAAAGCAGTTAGAAATCACTTAGTTCAATGGTCTCATTCTACTGACGCGGAAACCGAGATCCCAAGGGACATATGGAAGTTTACATGGCCACAGAGCCCGATGGTCAGGGATGATGGAAAAAAAAAGACACACTGGGGGACACGACAAGGGCACTTGTGTTCAGAAATGAGAAAGGCATTGTGTAGAGGAATTCTGTGGATAGATCCATAGACAGATTGGCCAGGGACTGGAGGAGGGAATCTTTGTTAGCACCGTGGAAGGACCTGGGGGACCAAAGGATCTGGGGGGTAACACTGTAGCTTTGGACTCAGGGTGGTTGGAGGTGTTGCAAGGAAGAACTGTGAAGTCTGGAGTGGTCCAAGGGCCTCAGCCACATGAGCTCCCATTTGCTCTCGGGGTTGGACCCGCATAAATCATTTAGACAGAACCAGAGTGAAGGGAGAAACATGGGCCACATACCTGTGTTTGGCTTATGCTATGTAAATTGGAACCAAAGATTTCCTCAAATGTCACTATAATAATATATACTTCAACTGGCTGTGGTGTGTCCTCTGGGACAAAAAAGGAAAGAGGCCCAAGTCCTAGAAATCCAGTTAGTAAATAAGAAGTCCCTTTCTCTGTCATATCTGGGGCCCGTGAACTGAGAAAGGCACTGAGGCCTTGGGAACCTCTCTCTTTGGGGCTGCTCTAGGCATTGACTTTACTCTGATAGTCTAAATGTCTCCATTAATTTGGTATTTGCTAACACTTTCCATAATTTTTTTCTTTATAAATGCGGCTATATAAATTCTTTAAATCAGTTATAGAAAAGCCAAACTATGTGAAAAGGACACACATATAACCTATATATGTAGTTTTCAAACTCAGTAAATTGATTTTATGATTCAAGATTTAAAAATCACTGATCTCACTGTGGGTTTCCTCGCCTGTAAAAGGTGGATACTATGGGATATTGAACAGGGTGTGAAGAGTTTATATTTGTACTGTGCTTAGAACTATGGCAAGGCATGGGAAGTGCCAAGTGTTAGGTATGTGGTGTTATTTTTATTATTATCACAGTCACTTTTGTGGCTGCTGTTTTCTCTGCCTGGACCGTCTGCAAAATAATTTAGGACAGTAGATTCCTCCTGCCTGTATGTGGAAAAAAAGTTATCCATCCTTAATTTGCAGTGATTAGTTCAATAAGAATATAGTTTTGAGATATTTATTTCTCAATAAATTGTGCTATTTTTACCCCAATCCATTCATTTTCCCTTCTCTGGTTTCCCCAAGTGATCAATCAGAAACACTTTGTGAAATAGTCGTCTTGCTCAGGGACCTGGCCTGCAGCCATGTAATGCAGGTAGCTCCCTCAGACCGAAACTGTAGTCTCTGAGCTTCACATTATTTGTGCTCACTCATAAACTTGCCCACATGATGATATTCACACCTGTATCTCATGCATGTACACGTGTATACTTATCATATCTGAGCATCACACAAAGATGCTACATGAAGACACACATGCATGTCTAAGTATGCATTTGCCTACAGACAAATAGATGCAGAAAGGGAGAACTAAATCCTCTCCCCACCTTGGTAAGTGGAGTAATACTGGAATAATCTTATTTGCCTGCGGATGGATGTGGTGATAAATGGTTCTCGGTAATGTGCTGAGCCATCGGGATATGCTGGCCATTTATCATCTTGAACACATGCGGGCAAATGGGATTATTATTACAATAAACTGCAACTCTCTATGCTTTGTCCTCCGTGGGTCTAGCCCTCAGCTTCCGTCCTACTTGAAAAACTCAACATTTAAACCAAAATCACAAAGTCAGGGAACTTTTCTCATGAAATAACTCCCTGAACCTGATCATTTTTAAAAGAGAAAAATGAATCTGGAAGGTGAATTATTTTATGTCCTGGGAATATCAAGTGCAGAAACTTGAAAGCTGAGATTCTGTGAGAGGAGGTGGGGGAAGAGCAGGAAGGTGAACCTTCTCAGAGCAGAGTTAGCTTATACCCTGATCAAGGAATATGACACGGCACCCACTGCCTTCCTTGTTCCTAGTTCAATTCCCGGTTCACCAGCTCCTACCTTCCAGACCCACTGTTTTGAGCAAGACACACCCTACCTTCTAGGACCCCTGCAGGGGTGTGGGTGGACCTCGGGGTGGTGACTCCCTTTACTATTCGAGTGTGGCCTAGAAAGGAACTCAGCCTTGTGAAGGATTCTGCTTCTACAGAATTGCCCTCTTCAAGAGCCCAAGTCCTTATATAGACCAGATCTTGGCAGCAGAGGGCACTCTGGAGTGTTTCTAACTATCTGGCAATATGGCTGTGGGCATCGCTGGCTCAGTTCTTGGTTGTGAAGGTATGTGCTGGAGTCAGGAGGAAATGGACAAAGCAGTGCTCTCCCCAAAGTCCCAAGCCTACACTAGATTATATATATATATTTTACAATTTTTGACAGTTTCTGAAATATAAAGCTGCCTGACTTTGGAGAGATCCTCCCCCGGATCTGAATTCCCATGAGAGATGGAGGAACTGGTGTCCTGTCTGTTACCTACCTGCCATAGACCAATATATTGAAGTAACTAGTAATAGTACCTTAAGGCAGAGTATGGGTGGGACATTTGCCTAATGCCCATGTAAGGACTAGCCTCTTTCATCCTTTCTATTCACTCTACTTTACCCACCCCAAGGTCAGATATTAACAATAATCAATGCACCTATTTTGAGCCTTATACCTCCCAAGTAGTGGGTCACTGTACTGTGTGAGCATTACTCTTTCTTCTAACACACAGATTGTTTCTTTCATGCACTGGCTTTCGATCAAGGTGGGATTCTTGGCACAGCCAAGGTATAAAGGTAGCAGGAGTAAAGGTGCAAAAGTACCCTCAGATGAGGCTTGTGGGGTTACTGATTGAGAAACAAAAATTGAATACAGCAGGGGGTTGTGCTGAAGAAGAAATGTTTCACTTTGCCAAGCGATTCTTGCATCTGATTCAGGTTGGAAGGTGCGAGAACCAGTGAGTGAGACTATGGTTTCTGACAAAGCAGGGCTATTATTGCTGACCTCTCCCTCAAGCTAGGGTTGATTTCTAATTTAATTCTTTTTTCCTCCTGCAACTTTCCTATTAGCACAGGAAGGTTGTTATGTTTTGTGCTTGCATTTTTTTAAAGCACTCAAGTTATTTTCTCTGCTGTTTATTGCATCCACCAGCATCAGGCATCGCTTCTGGTGTGCAGAAGCTGTGAGCACTGTAATTTGAAAGAAATGCAGGGAGCCCTTAGTGGGCAAATTGGTTTTTAAAGGTGCCCCAGAAGGGGTGAAGGAGGCCTTGTAGTTGTCCCACAGATTACAAAACAGGGCTGTTTCTATAAAGGACATTGGGACAATCTCCAACGAATCTGGTCATCAGGCAGTTTCCAAAGCCCTCCACCTCCCTTTCTATACCTTAGAAGGTCACCCCACAGGAAATTTGCTAGATTGATTGATGCCGACAGGGACTTATTTGTGGTAGAAATGAAAGTAATAAACCTCAGAGATTGGGATCTATTCTGGGTGTCACACTCTAAGAGGAATACTGACAAATTGGAGGGTGTGGGAGAGGGAGGGAGCTAAAACCATATTAGAGGCAAGAGGAATAAAATCAGGGAAGGTATAGAGAAGACTTAAGGAAGATGTGACAGTTGTTTGCCAACATTTGCAAGTAGTTAGATGGAAGAGAGATGGGCCTTATTTTGTGTATAGCTCCAGATGACAGAATTCAAACCATTGGTAGGATCAAAAGGTACAATTGTTTTTTAACAATTAGTGCTAGCTGAGCATTCTGGTCTGTTTTGTGGGTGACGGTATTTGTCAGTAGAAGCCAAAGAAGCTGAGAACTGTCTGGCACAATCTGATGGTGCTAGGTTGGAATGAAGCAGACTTTCATTTCTATTATTACGGGCCTGGGGTAGTCATTGGTTCCCTGACTAGGAAACAAAGTCTAGAACTCTTCAGACTCACCTTTATTCTCCTGAGTGCTTGGGTTGGTGAAGTCTGGGAGGTGGAGTTGGGAAGAAATAATCCAAGAAAAGGAATACTTAAGGAATAGCAGATTTGACATATATGCTATTAGTAACATATTTGACACATTAGTAGAATTGATACATGAGGAAGTGGTAAGGCACAAAAATTCTGGATACTTGGTTCTGGAATCAGCCACCCTGAGTCTGAATCTTGGTGTCACTCTTATAATCTGTGCACCTCAGGATAAATCAGTTGACCTCTCAAAGCCTCAAATTCCTCTCCTCCCGAAGGAAGATAATACTTGTACCCACCTCATTTGGATGGTTTTAGGAATTAAGTGATGGAAGTTTGATCAAACCAGCCCTATTTTTACTTCATGCCCCACAGAAATGCCAGTAAGGAAGTGGCAGCTTCTGAGACATTTTCATTGGGAATTAGATGTAAGTTTGGAAAAGAGACGGAGAACTAAATGTCCCACAGCCCCACGTCACCTCCCCACAACCCTTCAGCACATACCGGAACATCTTCCTCATTGGTTTTATCACTCCAGGACCTTCCAGGCGTATCCAAACATTTTTCAGTGATTCCTTTAAGGGATTGGTGAACTCAACTGTCACAACCATGTCAGAACCAACCATCTGAGCGCCACGGACCTAAGAGAAGAGTTGGGGGGAGAACACAGCTCATTAGCAGCACATAAAACCTCTCTCTGCTCTCCTGTGTCCTCAACCACCTTC
The DNA here is from genome assembly GCF_000147115.1 of Myotis lucifugus. Lineage (NCBI taxonomy): Eukaryota > Metazoa > Chordata > Mammalia > Chiroptera > Vespertilionidae > Myotis > Myotis lucifugus. Next base: position 609,909 of record NW_005871307.1, read on the forward strand.
ACTTTTGCTTCTGTTTTGCAGTAGGATTATTTTTTGGCAAGGGAAGGAACCAGTGCGATGCAGATAGCTTATTGCTTTGACTGGGAGATACCTACTGAGAAAAAGATGGAAAATTACTAATTAGAACCATACTCTTTTCCTCATTATAAAAACCACCCTAATTAGAACTCAGGTTAATAGCCTGGCTACTGGCTGCTCTTTGTCAGCAGGCGGTGGAAATGCATTTGGTGTAGTAACAGATTTCGTGGTGAGGGTGGCCAGATGAACTCTGCTTCTGGATAGGGCTCAGGTTTCTTGCCAGGACTTGGGGAATTCCCGAGTTCAAGAGGAAAAAATGCTCCAGGGAGCCGGTGCCTTCTCACTATTAGAAACACTATAAAGAACTATGTTCAAAGAGGGAGACCTCACTGTTGAACTTGAAGAGAGGAAACTGGACACTAAAATAGTCAGAAGAGACTTCATCTGCAGCTACAACATCTGAGTCAGGAGAGGGTGAAGCTAATTGTGGGTGAGTTTATCCATATCTCGGCAGGATCAGGTGTTTGGCAGGAGATGCCAGAGTTCCATGCCAGCTTCAACACTTCTTAAGAGTGGGGTCTTGTGAATTCCTCAACCTTTCTGAGACTCAGTTTCCTTGGCTCTGAACTGACTGACACTTCTATGGGGTGATCTAAGGGAATGCTATTACCAGTAGTTGTGTTAACTCTGTGCCGCACTGTGCCACACACCCGGAACTACATGCTTTCCCAACACCAACACAATGTGCTGGAGCATGTCCAGGTGCCTATAGCATTAGCTTGTTTGCTTAGGGGCTGTGTATCCTGTGGGTGGAACTGTAAAGCACTAAGTAATTTGGGAACAAGATAATAATAAAAGTCCTTCATTGCAATAAAAGGGTAGGATTACATAGTACATATAAAGCATCATGACACATGGTAAAGGCTAATGCATTGCAGCTTCTGCTTTTTGAAGTGGCAAAGCTTGGGGGAGTTTTTTTTTTAAATGTTTTTATTGAGAGAGAGGAAGGGAGATTGACAGAGAGATAAAAACTTCAATGAGAGAGAAACATCATCAATCAGCTATCTCCTGCACACCCCTTACTGGGAATCGAGCCTACAACCTGGGCATGTACCCAGACCGGGAATTGAACTAGCGACCTCTTGGTTCATGGGTTGAGGCTCAACCACTGAGCCACATCAGCCAGGCTGGGGGAGTTTGTTTTATTCAGCTTATATTCTAGCCTACTTTCTACTCCAATATCTAGCCAATGCCCAATAAATATTGTTCAATTAGGCCAGTGGTCCGCAAATTGCAGCTCTCGAGCCACATGCGGCTCTTTGGCCCCTTGAGTGTGGCTCTTCCACAAAATACCACTTACGGGCGCGCATGTATAGTGCGATTGAAATTTCGTGGCCCATGCGCAGAAGTCGGTATTTTGTGGAAGAGCCACACTCAAAGGGCCAAAGAGCCGCATGTGGCTTGCTAGCCACAGTTTGCCGACCACTGAATTATTAGGCTGACTGCTTAAAAAAGGAATTTAATGGTTATTTGATTTTCCTATACAACAACCCAGTCATTATTATACCTTATTCCTTTAAGCAGTGTGTGTCATATAGAAAATGTCATGTGGAAATGAGACTTTCTAATGAAAGGGGAAGGACACTGCCCAGAGAAGAAGACTCTATAGTCAAGAATAGAACTTTATGGCTTTAATCTAGAACATACAGTTTGTGACTAAACCTATATCTATGGGATTTTTTAAATGTGTAAGAAAAATGAAAATTGTAGCCGATTCCCCATCCATGTTTGTTGCATTTGGATCCCCATCTCCCGGGTGGGATGGGCGGAGAGCAGGCTCACAGGAATCAGGGGCGGAGCAGACGGTGACCATGAAGGTGACCACAGCAGCTGTCACCACCGAGCATGGCTGTGAGCCAGGCAGTGTGTGCAGCACTTTAGTAAGTGGTCCCCAGCCTGGCACGCTCAATGGAATCACTGGGAAACTTTAAAATTATAGAGGTCTAGGCCCTCCCCAAACAATTACATTAGCATCTCAGGCGGTAGAGCCTGTCTACTTTAAGTTGAAATATTCTTTTTGCATTAAAAAAACACACAAACTAAAGATAACATCTACAAAAACTGTCTAAATTCGAGAAAGTAGGGCTCCTTCAGAGACACTACTAGTAACATTATTTGCTTTGATCATTTTAATTTGGGGGGGGGGGTATTATGGAGCCATCTGCCTCCTGTATACTTGTATAAGTCTGAGCACAAGCCCCTTAAAACATCTGAAAATATCTACTGACTCTTCCTCCACACAGATTTATACAGTGACAAATATGAGACAAGCCCAACTGCAAGTAGTTTTAGGGGGTTCATTTGGATAGACCCTGTGATCTCTGCATGGCCCTCGGGGGCTCCGGGCTCCAGGATGAGAACCATCTCCACACTGGGAGGCGAGCACCATGGGAAGATCTGGCTGTGGAAAGCCACGTGCACCTTTCCTGGTCACTGACGACAGTGATGGGGGAAATCAGGTATTTGAAAAGTTGGCCTGTGTGTTTGGGCCTTCATGGGTAGGCTTTAGATATGAATATGATTAAAATATTAAGTCTTCTAGGTAATTTCATGTCATGTCTAATCAGGTTGCTTCCAGAGATTATCTCTATAATTAGCTGCAGCTGGAGTATATAAATACTGCCAGCCTTTCCTGGTCCTGGGATGGAGAAGGGGCTTGGAAGGGGTAGGAAGATGAAAAAAGAGGGCCCTTCCAGGTTGGAGCATGCTTCTTTTGCAATTGTCAGAGACTCGGTGTCACTTTCCTGACATCTGTCTCTTATACCCAAATTTAAACTTCCTTCGCCTAACTACTGAGATGATAATGAGCCTTAAAACTCAAACCAAACCAAATGTAAAAGCCTGCCCAAAATTTAACATCACTATTTTCTGCTTAGGAATTTAAGTGGAGATATTTCCCCTCATTCTGTTGAGGAACATGGAACATAGGCACAGTATTTTCATATTGAGTGTGTGTTTGAATGGTGTGCCACGCTGTGGTATCTATGAAATGCTACGAATGATGACCACTGTGGCTGAAAATGTCTGTTCAAACCTAATTTTTTAGGGAATCTGCACTGCTTTTCTTTAATGCTGTAAAAATAATTTTCATATCAGCATAATTATGTTTCTGATTTCCTTGCTCTCATAAAACCTCAAGTAAAGGGAGCCTTTAGCAATCCAGAGAGTTAGATCAAGAAGACACTTTTGTGTGTATTCACCTTAGAGAAGGGTAGCTATTACTTGAACCAGAGAAAAGGATAAAGCATATGTTATACTCAGTGTTATTTTCCAGGTTTGATGGCCCTGATTCTTTAAATTTTTCCATTTAAAATATCTCTGTCTTGAAAAATTGTCAAAAAATGCTTTTCCACTTTAAACATCATTCACCAATATTAACATACTTAGTTCTTATCTTTTATGCTATTCCATGATAATGAGCAACTGATTCTTTGGTAAACAAGAAAGTTATTGACACACATACACACATACACACAAACTTTTGGGAAGAAATTACCTTTTAGGAAATCACAAGATCTCTTCTATGGAGTATATGCTTTACAATGTACATAACTATATTCAAAACTGAAGTGGGATTGAAGGAAAAAGTTTGAGAAAGAATGAATTTAGTTGACAATGTGAGCCATATGATGTAGGAGTTCACCCCACACCCCTTACTTCCAATGCTTTCAACCATGAACTTTCTTCTCCTCCTCAGCCTGTGGTCACTGCAGGGAGAAGCAGGTGCCTGTGTGTAACCTACGCTCATCAGCACCGGCCACTACTGGCTAACACACAACACCGGCATTTGTTCAAGTGCTAATGGGTTAAGACAGTCGGGCAATGTTCTTAGTCTGCATTGTCCGAATGATAGCCACTAGCCACGTGTGGCTACTTACATTTAAATTAAGTGAATTAAGTTAAAAATTCAGCTCAGTTGCACTAGCCACATTTCAAGTACTCAGTAACTATATGTGGGTGGCTATCATATAGGACAGTACAGATTTAGAATATTCCCATAATCATAGAAAGTCCCATCGAACAATGCTGTTAACTCGTTTAATCCTTACAACTGTGTGGAGTAGATGCTATGAGTCTTCATTGCACAGATGAGGAAACTGGGACACAGAGAAGACAAGTTACTTGTTCAAGTTCACACAGACAGTAAGTAGGGGAAGGGAGACCTAAATGCAAACAGTCTGGTGCCCCAGTCATTGCTTAATCACACCCCTAACTTACTCTGATTAGTAACCACAATATTAATGATAACTTACATTTTATGCTGTTCACTTAGTAATGCAGGCATTCTTCTCATCATTTTATTTGTTTTATCTTGGTTAGTCCTTCCTACTGCCCTACAGCTTGGGAGTAGACATGATCATTACACATCCCACTGATGTGAAACTGAAACTTAGACAATAGACAAAATGCCCAAGTTACAGAGATGGTAAGTTGGTAGAACCCAGATATAAATCTAGGTCTTTCTGACTCCAAAACATTCATCTTTAAACACCACATACACTGTGATCTTTCACAGCAGAGAAGCAAAAATAGTGACTTTTTCTTTGCTGGAAATAGGCTCATTATTTTCTGAAACCATTGAGGAATCATTGACTGTATTACCTTATGCTATCACTAAACTCTCAGTTGAGCACAATGATTTTATAACTTGACCCTGAACTAAATTTGAAAACATATATACTACCCAACTTTGTCTTTTCGACTTTATGGGGAGAGAATTAGATTTCTATGCCAGAATGAAATGTGGCAAGATAGCCTTGGGGCCTTGATATATTACATTACTTGATGATAATAGGATTTTCTACTAAGGGTAAAGATGGAGATAATCATTTTAAAAAATAACCAGTAGCCTAAACATAGTGGGATTCTATGATAAGGTGGATGGGAGTCATTATTCTTGATGTTTTATTTTATGTGTGTCTTTTACTAAGATTGAAAAATAGCAAACCAGATAAGCATAGAGCTAATTATGTTTTAGGCACCTGGTTAGCAGGTACTCATTTCCATTCTCAGGTACAGGCTGTTCTGCAGCTGGACTTCAGAGGGAGATGGAGATGTGCACACTCTGGCGGCAGGGCTCCCATGGCCATGGTGTAGGGTGTGTCCTCCTGGCTGATGGAGCACCCCCACTGTCTGCTCCTCTGTGACAGATGGCCATCAGTGGGTGGAGAGTCAGCACTTGAGCATGGAAAGCCATGACTGGGGTGCCCTGCCTGGGACAGTCCCAGATCACAAGGCTTTATCTGCTCAGAGCCCCTCATTATGGGAGCTCAGACAGTTGTGTTTGATTTTCTCCGGAAACGGTGTAGGACAGCACCGAGGGGCACAACCACAGTGGCTGAGACACACAGTGACCATCCAGGGGGGAGCTGGGGGGAAACCTCTTGGACTCAGGTCTGAAGACGGGGGGTGGGGGGGAAGATGGGGGCTGCCACGGAGTGTCCTTGGGCCAAGTGGCTTGAGCTCTCTGGGCCTGGTTTCTTAGGTGGTTACCGGGGGGTTTAATGTGAAAGGATCAGGCAGAGCATCTGAAACACGCTAGCATTTACCCATCTAAATGCTGTTGAGGCTTAAAGGAAGACACGCTTGCAGGGTGACATGAGGACCTCCTCATCCCCGAGTTCCCCTGTGGAAATGAGGTGGATTCTGTTCTTAGGTTTGGGGAGGAGAACCGCCAAGCTGAGCCTCCACGAACACTTTCTAAAGAGGAAAGAAGTCCAATCCTGGGGCACCTGCCCCCACCTCCCACTGCAGGGCCATGGGACGGGCAGGGCAGAGGTGTGTGTCCTGGGACACGTGACAGTCAGGGAGAACATGGGGAGGTGGGAAGGGAGAAAAGTGCTTGGTTGGAGACATGGGGGGAAATGGTTCAGGGTTCAGGGTTAGAACCTGGTCTCTCTTTTCATTTTCTGTCTTGATAGAAAGTTTCAAATATTCAGGTTTTCACAGAACAACACAAAACTGTAGTTAATTACAATTTACCCACTGGCCCTCAAGCATTTTGGAAGCACTTATTACATCTCAAATGGCTTCCCCAAGTTTAACCTTCCCTGTGGGATAAAGATATATGAGTTGGGATATTGTAGGAGCAGGGCCCAGGCACCCACCACAGCAAGCAGCCCAGCCTTGCTCTGCTCTGGTGAAAGTGGGGCTTCCAGGGCATGAGGAGGATTCCACACCTAACCTCCCGGCTCCAGTTAGAACACAACATTGAACAGTTTTGTTAAAAAGCCAAATAGTGTGTCAATCAGAAGAGAGCAGGATGTGGAGCCAGCACTGGGGTGTGGCTGCACAAGTTAGGCAAGGGCATCCCTTTTTTGGGGGTGGGTGCAGCTCTCTGCATGGCTTAGTGAGTGGTGAGTGGGCTGGATTTGGTGCCCTCACAGCCACTTCACCCCCAAGTCTGCACAAGCCTGGAGTGGAGCCCACCCAGAGGTAGGTCCCAGCACCCTGGGGAGGGTTGGCAAGGACGTAGCTCGTGTGACCTGCATTAGTTATCCTCATTGCAGCAAGTCCAGAGCACAGAGGCCTGGCCAGTCAGAGCTGGTGGAGCGGACATTCTGCTTGTGGATTTGTATGAAATGCCAACTTCTGTAGGCCCTGTAGACACTGTCCATGCAGGAGGAACCCCATAGGCTGGTGGCAGGGGTGGTCAGCCCCTGAGAGAACAGTGCAGCTGCACTCCTGCAGCTGACCAAGGGTGGGCACTGCTGAATGCCATCACCAGCAATCTTTCAAAGAAAAAGTCAATAAAAATGTTCTTAATGCCGAGTTTTTTCTGATAATTTTAAAAAAGCATTTTCTACAATTATCTACAGAGGGAGCACCAAATAACTATTTGTTGAGTGAATTCAAGAAATTGATGAATAAATGAGTGACAGACTAAACTAAAAGATTAATAAACACTAGAAATTTCTTTTAGTCAACTAAACAAATAAGTAAGGGGTAAATGCATGTTACAATCTTATTAGTGCCACTCTAGGCCAACAACTACACTTGTGGGGGCCCTAGGGCAGTGAAGCACATTAAAACTCATGTTTAAAAATCTTTGAAACAGTCAATTGTTCTTATTTTAAGTGTTTAAAAAATTTTTTAAATTTTTGGAGCACCTGTGTGTTCATGATTGTAATTTTAAAAATTATATACATAGAAAGGGTTATATTTTCTCTTAGCAGCATTACTCCTAACACATATGAGAAGATGAGTTCTACAGGGGTTTAGAGATGTTCTGCAAATCCTGCAGGACTTGTTCTACAGGATAATACTACCAAGGTCTTGGCACCTGAGCGGTTTTTATGACACTCAGAAGAATTTATTTCTCAGATCCTGAATGGAGGTCCTCTGCTCTCTCGCCCAGCCTTGCTCCAGGCTCTTCAAAGACTGGCTTCCCACACATGAGGGTTCCATAGGGAGCATCGCACACACTTGACACCCAGCGGTCAGATTCAGTGCCACCAGGTGAGTGTTACCTTCACTTTAGGCTAGAGGGCCACATGCTGCTCTGAGCTGTTCTCAGGGCATGATTGTGGGATTTCCAGGCATAGCTGGGACTAGGCAGGGAAGGAGGAAACTGTAACAGCAGCTACCAGGTCCTGGCATGGGCTAAGCATTCTCACAAGCATTACAGATGTTAACCCACAGAAACTTTGTCTTTTATATGTAACTAGAGGTCCAGTGCATGAAATTATAGCACAAGGGGGGGTGGTTGCCTCAGCCCAGCTTTCACCCTCTCCAATCCAGGACCCCTTGGGGGATGTCCAACTGCCGGTTTAGGCCCGATCCCCAGGCCTAAACCGGCAGTCAGACATCCCTCTCACAATCCAGGACTGCTGGTTCTGAACTGCTCACCTGCCTGACTGTCTGATTGCTCCCAACTTCCCCTCCGGCAGGCCTGGTCACCCCCAACTGCCCCCCCCCAGCCTGGTTTCCCCCAACTGCTCCCCCTGCTGGCCTGGTCGCCCCTCACTACCCCCCTCTGCCAGCCTAGTCACCCCCAACTGCCCCCCCCCACCAGCATGGTTGCCCCTCACTGCCCCTCCCTGCCAGCCTGGTCACCCCCAACTGCTCCTCCTGCTGGCCTGGTTGCCCCCAACTGCCACCCCCCCTGCCTGCCCGGTCGCCTCATGCAGCCTGCTGCTCAGTCATTTTGTTGTCCCTCACTAACCCCCCTGCTGGCCTGGTCGCCCCATGCAGCCTGCTTGTTCAGTTGTTTGGTCATCCCTCACTAACT
>NW_005871307.1:618316-780669 GCF_000147115.1 Myotis lucifugus
CTGAAGTTCAGAGAGAAAGGGTGTGTGTGTGTGTGTGTGTGTGTGTGTATGAGAGAGAGAGATGAGAGAGAGAGAGAGAAGTAGGAGAAGGAGGAAGAAAAGGAGGAGGAGAGGAAGAAGAAGGAGGAGGAGGGGAAGAAGAATAAGAATAAGAATAAGAATAAGAAAGAATAAGAAGTAGAAGGAGAAAAAGAAGAAGAAGAAGAAGGAGAAGAAGAAGAAGAAGAAGAAGAAGAAGAAGAAGAAGAAGAAGAAGAAGGAGAAGGAGAAGGAGAAGGAGAAGGAGAAGGAGAAGGAGAAGGAGAAGGAGAAGGAGAAGGAGAAGGAGAAGGAGAAGGAGAAGGAGAAGGAGAAGGAGAAGAAGGAGAAGGAGAAGGAGAAGAGAAGGGGAGAAAGAGGAGAGAGGAAGAGAAAGAAAAAGAGGAGGAGAAGAAAAATGTGTGTGGTAAAAGCTAATAGATGTTGGTCTTCATTGAGTACTTACTATGATCAAAGTACCATTCAAAGCTCTTTATGTGAATTACTAGAGGCCCGGTGCACAAAATTTGTGCACTGGGGGGTGGGTGTCCCTCAGCTCAGACTGCACCCTCTCCAATCTGGGACCCCTCGGGGGATGTCCCTCTCACAATCCGGGACTGCTGGCTCCCAACTGCTCGCCTGTCTGCTTGCCTGATTGCACCTAACTGCTTCTGCCTGCCAGCCTGATCACCCCCTAATCACTCCCCTGCCAGCCGGATCGATGTCTAATTGCTCCCCTGCCAGCCTGGTCGCCCCCAGCTACCCTCCCCTGCCTGCCTGGTTGCCCCTAACTGCCCTCCCTTGCTGACCTGGTCACCCCTAACTGCCCTCCCCTGCTGGCCTGGTTGCCCCTAACTGTCCTCCCCTGCTGGCCATCTTGTGGTGGCCATCTTGTGATGACATGAGGGTGGCCATCTTGTGATGACATGTGCATGGCCATCTTGTGACCACATGGGGGCAGCCATCTTATGCGAGGGTGTGATGGTCAATTTGCATATCACCTCTTTATTATATAGGATTTCTTTGCTCCCTCCCAGAAACCCAGTGAGGTCAGTACTATTATGGTACCCATTTTACTTCTGAGGTGGTTGAGTAATTAGCCCAAAGCAGGTAGGACTGTGAACCCAGGTGGTCTGACTGCAGCCATCTCTAAGTATTATAGGTTACTGTGTCTCTACAAAAGGGCTCCAGGTGTCCCTCCTGGTGTTCTTGTTCTAGCTGACTTGGGTGAGAGCAGAAAAAATGTGAAACCTTCACTGCTAACTGACAGTGGGAGAGCCCCACCAGAATGCTGTTCCCACATCACACACCACAGATTCCAGACAAACCAGTCTGCAGCCTGGAGCTGAATTCCTGTCATTGCTTCCATCCTTCCCTAAAAATAGATGTTCATTAAAAACCAAAATGCCTGAGTCTTTTTCTGACTTAAAGCTTCTTACAACCATCAACACATGGGAAGGCAGAGAAAAATTCTATGTCTGATTTTAATAAAATATACTTTTTTTTCATCAAAATATTGTGATAGCATGGAAAAAGAGATGCGTGCTCATTAAAGTTTAATGAATGTCTCTCCCTGCCATTTTCCATATGCGGATCATACACTATGACTCATGCATGATGATTGGCGGGAAGAATGTAATCCAAGACTGGGTCCATAAGGATGTGAGTACATGTCCACTGGCCAGCTCCTTTGCTAGGGCTCAATATTGTTTCAGGTTGGCCTCTATTTGCTCTAAAAACGGGGCTCGTTAAGGTCAGCTGCAAAGTTGCTGCCAGGAAACTGCAGTCCCCAGGCTGAGCTGGGGATTCCCAGAATAAGATGATGACTTGGGCAAAGGCTTTGAGGAAGAGAAAGAAAAGAGGTTCCAACTCTTGGGAAGGAGACAATCCTATATAATAAAAACCTAATATGCAAATTGACCTAATGGCAGAACGACCAGTCGCTATGATGCACACTGACCACCAGGGGGCAGACGCTCAATGCAGGAGCTGCCCCCAGCCCACAGGCCCCAGGCTGGCCAAGGCGGGTGCCAGCAGGGGGCCCCTGATCACCCCACCAGTCGCCCCACAGATCAGCCCTGATTGCCAGCCAGGCCTAGGGACCCGACAGGTGCATGAATTTTGTGCACTGGGCCTCTAGTAATGTTATATTTATGCTCCAGAGTCTTCACTGAAGTCTTTGTTCATGGACTCAAATATAAAGCTCTCATTCAAAAATTTTAGACTCATCTTAAAATGGCCCCAAGCTGCTCTTCTAGGTTTATAACCACTAGTCCTCTGCTTCCAGCCTCAGCTCTAGCCACAGCAGGCTTCTAGTTGCTCCCCATACCTGCCATCGACCTCTCTCCTTGTCCTTGATTAGGTTTTTTCCTAGGATCTGGAGCTGTCTCTTCATCCATTGCTACTGCTTGAAATGCTGTCATTCATTGAGGATCATCTATTGCCTTAATTTTTGATACCCCACTTCAACCAAACTCATGATTGGGTCATCTCTCTCCCTTGAAAAACACAGACACTTTGTGAAGGTAGTCACCATCTTCCACTTTCTATGGAAGTTCTAGTGTGAGAGCAATTTAGCCTAGTGGTTATCTGCAAAAGACCTGGGTTAGAAGCTTCACTCTTTCCCTTAGCAGGCACTCGCTCACGGGCGAGTTGCTTATGAACAGTAACAATGACAATAATATCAACAACCAACATATACTTGGCATTGACTTTGATTTGGGCTTAGGTATCCATTAACTCATTATATACTGACAACAACCCTATGAAGGAAGTATTGCCATTATCTCTCTTTTACAGATGACAAAAAGATGCCAAGAAAGAGAAGTGATGTGTCCACGGTCACACACTTATTATATTGAGAAAAGAGGTTTTGAGCTCAGATAGTTTGGTCCCAAAGCCCATGTCTTGACTTCTATACCACAGGGGGCCTCTCTGGGCCTTAGTTTTCTCATATGTAAAGTGTGGATTATAATAATATCCATCTCATAAGATGGTATTGAGGATTAAATAAGAAAATAGAAGAGAAGTTTAATAATACAGAGCTCAATATTTTCTAGCTGCTATCATTTTCATCACTGTGTTCTGGTCTTTTCCTTCCTCCTGCCCATGAGCTAAGAGTGGAAGGTCATGTCCTCCTAACCCTTGGCTTACATGTCATCTCCCCGTGCCCAGCACATTCATGGCAGAGAACTTGAGAGGTTCTGTCAGCTGTAGACCATGTCAGACTCAAAGTGATGCACAGAGAGTTCTAGCATTTTCCTAGAATTTGGCAATTCTGGACCTCTGAGCCATTGTGTTTTTTTACTTTTGTTGCATTTAGCTCCCTCTCCAATTCCTGTTTTAGTCAGTTTATTTGATTCCTCTCCCTAAGGTCTCCTGTGTAATACTTCAGTGTAACATTTTCTTTCTCTTCCCTCCTTCCCCTCTGCTCTTTCTTCCTCTTTCCTTTCCCCCTTTCCCTCCCTTCCTTTCCTGTGGGAAGCTGTCTATTGTCTTCACTAGCAGAGAGGTGTGGACAAGGAACCCGGAAGGCTGGTGACCCTTGAAGCCCTGGCAAAGGTCAGGGCTGCGCACCCACTGTTAGTCCAGACAATGGTAGCTGAAGCAACTTCCCCATTTATTATTATGTAAATCCTTGCTGATGGGCTAGTCTGCCTGTTACTGGAAATTGCCTACCTAAGGGCTATGGGTGTATCCCAAACCAATAAAAGGTTGGCGAGGCCTGAGCACCAGTGGAAGTCCTTCCCATTGAGTTGGACTTGCCTGCCTGGCCCCCCAATATTTCCAAATTATTACTTGTCTCTTTCATTTGCGTGCAGCCCTCTTCCAGATCCTGAACCCTGAACCACACAGGACATGGGGGGGAACGAACAAACATAAACATTACACACTTTCCCATCTCACCCCACCCTCCTGCCTTTCCTCTGTGTCTTTCCCTCCCTAAGTCACTTTCAGGATGAGGACTGCCATCTGTATTTCATATGTCCAGCAGGCTAGGCTGCCTCCCAGGCCCCCAGGCCATTAGTTTCTGGAATCAGGCCTCTCACAGCTCAGGGACACCTGGGTGGCTTTTAAAGTGTGAGGTGCTTTACCCAGGAACACCTCTTCCCCTGCTGGGACTTAGTTTGTTTTGAGGTTAATGTGGTTAATGGGGTTAGTGGTTAAGGGGCAGCTCACGCAAGGCTGCCTCCTGCCTCCTTTCCTGAACAACCTCGGCTCTGGACAGAAGCCACAACGTCCATTTCTCTCACGCTTGAGTCCCAGTCAAATGGTTCTGCCTCTGACTGAGTTTCCTCCCGAAACAGCATCCCTGACACCTTAATGGAAATTAAAAATAAAACAAAAACACAACTTTTTAAAAAGTGCACCCTCCCTGCCCAGCTCACTCAACTTGTTGGAGATGGTATTTGATTCTGCCCCTGGGGAGTGAAACTGCTCTTTAAGTAAACCCAGAAGATAACTAACAAATAAACCTTCAAATTAATAATGCCTAAGAGATGAAAGTTATTAGTTTCTTTCATACACTCAGTTCATTATCAACGGTGCCATTAAATTCTGTTTCATGCTGTGGTTTGATCACTGTGCAGCTTGGAATGCTCTCTCCCAGCCCTTCCCAGGGACAGGCTGTGGCTTTGTAACTGGGGAGAGCAGGCAGGCCTTGCTCTGGTGGGAAAGGGTAAGGGATGCCTCTGAGTGCAGCTGGGATGACCCTGCAGGCACTGCCCCATGTCTCCCAGGGACAGCAGGCCATGGGGGCAGCCTGCCCACTGAGGGTGGTGGGCAGGCCCCGGCTTATGGTACCCAGAGCCTCTCACTATTGGGTTCATGCTTTCTCGCACTGAGGGCACCTCTGGAGGGATACCAATGCACGTCTCCATTTTGCCTTTGTTTCCTCTTCTGCCTGCAGGCCCTGAACATCCTCATTTTAATTTGCCTCTCAAGGCCTCTGGTGCTCACCTGTGGGAGGTGACTGGGGTAAAATAACCACAGATGATGATGGAAGCCTTTCTAGAAATGCAGGGTCTGGGGTTCTTGCCCTCGGAGGGCACTACATGTCTGTTTGGATGAGCCTTGTCCTGGGGTGACTCACTGAAGGGTGGTCATCAGTGTCATCCACATGTCTGAGACCCAACAAAGGCTGCCACTTTGAATGCTACACAACAATGATTCACTTTACAAATGATCCACAGAAAATTATTTATAAGACACAAGGCCTAACTCCCCCTTCCTAGCCCATTGCCCATCTCCCAACTCTAGGGGCATTTAAAATATGAAAATTTTGTCAAACTTTGATTTGTCTATCACTTTGAGGAATGCAGCTCAGGAGCTGTGCTAATCACTCAGTCACTTCAAGGACAATGTTCTCCAGCGGCCTGGGAAGGTCTCTAAGTCCTGGGGAGGCTGGCAGGAGGTGTGGGACTCCGCGGACCCTGCTGCGGCTGGGTACCTGCTCACAGGGTGGGAAAGTGTGAGCCACGCGGCTGCAAGATGCTGCCAGTGCTCCTGAGACGCGGGAGCACACAGGCTGCCACAGTCAGCCCTCCTCTGCCAAGTTCCTTTCAGCCACCTGGGCAGAGATTTCTGGGGCTCAATGGGGAGAAAATGTTAAAACTACTAGCCAAGTGCGCAAAAAAAACAAACAAACACCCCCATGGTGACAAAAGTCAGGAAGGTGGTTATCCTGGTGACGGGGGAGGGGTTATTTACTGGAAAAGGCATGAGGACATTTTCTGGTGGTTGCAAGGTGAATACCTGGATGAAAAGTCATTGCCATCTCGCTGACCTTTCAGTTTGTGCATTCTACTGGCTACAACTATATCGCAATGAACAGCAGTACTGTCCAAAGTGCAGGTGGAGACGATCCAAGCGGTTTCCATCTCATGCCAGGCCTGACCCACTTTAAGCTGGAGGCAGTGAGAATTCTAAGTATATGTATCCATTACACATCTTTATCTTCCTCCACAAGTGTGTTCATACCTACAGGTTATATTTATATCTGCAGCCAGATCTATATATTTAGATCTGGAGAGGAGAGAAAAGTGTTATATGTGCATGTCTATATTTGGGTGGTTTACTTCTTTCAAAGAACAGGAGGATCCTAGCTCCATTTTTTTTTTTTTTTGAGCATACACACACACACACACACACACACACACACACACACACACACTCACAGTAAAACACGGTAAGCCTGAATAACTAATCAACGATCTTGCTGTTCTCCCTTGTCTGAGATGCTAACACTGACCTTGATGGTGATCGTGGGGATGGTCAGCACAGTGGACTTCTGCTTGGCCAGAATATCCCCGGTCTCATTGACACGGGCCGTGACAAAGAAGTGCAGAGACGCTTGCTCCAGCAGCTGGCCCATGTACTCGCTGGCTCTGACCAGCACCTCCTCTTTCTTGACTGGCAGAGAGAAACAAACATGCTGGGTATCAGGACTGAGATGGGATCTGCTTTCCTTTCCCCGAGCGCCCCCCTCTTTCCCACATCAGCACAGCACCCACCGAACAAAGCAAAGGTGAGGGAGGGGCAGATGGAACAGTCAATCAGGGATCAGGGATAAGTGCTCCTGCTTCTGGGTAAGGAAAGAATGTGCTGGAAATCTAATATTCAGTGAGGTCTTACTGGAGAACATGTGTCGGATTTTCCCAACAGTGCTTCTGCTGTTGTAACACATGTGCCATGTTTAAAACCAAGGACCCAGGGGTTTTGACTGCGGCTGTTTTGATCTGGGAGGGACAATCCAAGGATGGCAGGCGTGGAGCGGTGACGTTCAAGGGCACCATTCCAAGTGCCGACCCCTCGTGCAATAAGCAGCATCTCGCGTAGGCCCTGGGCCACGCTGGAGCAACACTGTCAGTCACCCCCTCATAGCTCTGTGATTTCTTTCCAGCTTTTCCTGTACTAATCTGACATGATTTTTCTATGGAAGAGAAAGAAGCTGTTGAAGCCAGTTTTCACCATAGGCATTCAGCTTCCTCCCACCTCCTCTCCTATTTGCCACTTAACAGGCCTCTGTGCCAAAAGCTTGTTTCCTCGAGTCACGGAGGTTAGCTCTCAGGAGGACATCTGGAGGGGCAGGAGGGCCCGGCTCCCTCTGCTCACTGTCAGCCTGGGGACGGGGACTCTACCTTGTGGCTCTGGCCACAGCAATGAGGTTCTGTGGCTGCATCGCCCACTTGCTCTATCACTCTCCTTTCCCGCAGCCCAGGATTCTAGAGAGCAAAGTGCGGTCCTGCTGCAGGCCGAACCCAGGCCCCAGTGCCACAGCGGCTGCCACCTGCCTGGGCAGAGCCACGTGCTAGTGTGGCATCGTCAGCCAGCCGCCCAGCAGGAAAACGGTGACTCGTGCCTCCACCCCCAGACACAGAGCACAGGGTCTGTAGGCGTTCAGGGAATTGCACGTCTCCACCACTGCTTCCCTGCCCAATGCCTGCCTTTTGCCAAAGATTCCTCCTTCTTGCAAAAGTTATTAAAGGAAATAACTGTCATGGTTGCCGGTTTCAAGGGCAGAGTGTAGTTCATGACAGCTCTCCATAATGAGCAGCGGCCCCTGCAGCCAGGAAGGAAGGCTGCAAGGAGACGGCGCCGGAGCACAGGGAGGCCTCCTGGCTGCTGGCTCACGGCTGAGAGGCATCAGCACCCACTTGGAAGCTCCTCACAGATGAGCAGGTGCTGTGGCCGCCTCCAGCCCTCTGGCTGAAGAGTTCCCAGTCTTAGCTCCACATCACAGTCACCTGGGACTATTTAAGAACCTTCCCTGGTGGACCCCACCCCACACCAATCAAATCAGAATCTCAGGGGCCCCAGCTCAGTGAGGTGGACTCTGGTGTGCAGCCGGGGGCTGAGAAGTAGTGCCCCAACCCCCAGGGGTTCCCCACAGAATCAGCCCTGACAAAGGGGCAAGAATGGCCTTTCCAACCCAGGCCTGCTGCTCCCAGTGTGGTCTGTGGGCCAGCGGACACCGCCACCGGGAGCTTGTTACAGACGCAGGTTCTCCAGCCCCACCCACCTCACCGACTGGGTCAGGGTCTGTCCTTGACTAAGATGCCCAGATGATGGTTTTGCAGGTTTGCAAAGCTCCCAGAGACAGGGGCTTTTAGCAGCAGAAGTGGCAGAGTTAAGGTGGACTTAGGACAGTCTCAGTTTTAAAATGAAAAGTTCTGTATCCCAGAACCTACTCAATTCCTGGCAAACTGGAAAGGCTGGTTAGTCTAGACCAGTGGTTGTCAACTGGGGGCAATTTTGTTCCCCCCGCCCCTAGGCATAGTTGGCAATGTCTGAGACATTTTTGGTTGTCAGAACTGGTTGCTACTGGCAGGCATCCAGTGGATAGAGGCCAAGGATGCTGCTAAACATCCTGCAATGCACAGGACGGCCCCGCAGCAATTATCCACCGTCTGGAATGTCATGGTGCCTCTGCTGAGAAACTCTGCCCTAGGCTATGCAGAGGTATTAGAAGGTATTGGTCCATCTTACACAAGTGCTGAAGGACTTGGATTGATTCCTGGGCAGTCCTGTTCCATTCAGAGCCAGCCTTTTGCATTTATGAACTGGCCTTGATGTTGGCCCTTGAATTCTGCATTTTTTAATGACCAATCATGCTGCCTTCTTTGGGCCTGAGCCTAGATGGCTCTCCCAGAAATTAATTGTCCAGATGAATAAGTCTCTGCCCCTCAGTTAGATGCAACCTCGGATGAACACATGGTGCCTGCTTTTCACTTCCCCAGATCTGCACAGATGGAGTGGCAAAATGACAGGCCTTGAAGAACATGCATTTTGCCTCCATCTACCGCCAGTAATAAAATATGGGCGTCTTCTGGCTCTTTCTAATGGTTGTGTTTGACCACTGGGTTCCTTTAGGCTGGTGGGATATGCCTGACTTCTTTCCAGAAATCTTTGCAGAGGCCCTCGTTACCTTTACAATGTCAGCATCAGGACCCCTTTATCTTGGGGGCAGAGCATCCTCTAAATCATAGCACTAAGGAAACTAGGCTGTGTTTCCAGCCCAAGAGAACAGTGCTCCTGAAATAGTATGTTATGTAAGTGCTGTGTTTTGCCATCGCACAAGAAATTGTTCTAGATAAAGTTTATTAAATGTGGCAAGAGAAAGAAGAATAGATTTTCATTCTATGAGCGGTGGAGCTGGGATGCTGCCAATATCATTTACGGTGTCTGGGGAAAGCCAAGGGAGACACAGACTGGAGCTGCCTCATCTCTTTTCCAAAAAGCAGAGAAAACTAAATATAGCCAAGTGGAAATGATAGCACCTTTGAAGGTACTGGAAGGTTTAAGTTATTCAAGTCTTCCAAGCTGACTCTAGCCCACACAGTTTCTTTAATCATCAATCTGGAAAGTATGCCTCCCATTCTGCTTGGAAAACTTTCTTTGCAGTACAGCCTCCTAGCAATCTACTCTGACCTTCTAAATCATAGTCTAGAATCGTATTTTGCAATATTGTGCAATTTATTTATATTGCAATATGCAACTTATTGCATGCAGTTAATGCCCCCTACCTATAGGGCAAAGCAAGAAATAGTCTTCAACTCCCTTCAAGTTATACAGGACAAGCCTTGGGGTGGGCTGAGAGGGTGGGACCTGTGTTAATATGAAGTCTGGCTTAGGTTTGGTCAATGACTGGGAGGGCTAATGTAGTACGTCATCCTAGCTCCTTAATTCATATAAGCTCAATCATTTATTGAATTAGGGAGAGGAGAAGGGGATTTAGAGATGGAGCTCTTGTGAGGTGGGAAAAGGATTGCATCTAGTTCCCTGTTCAGGGGAGGGAGGAGCAGCTGGATGCCAGGTAGCAAGGACACAAGTAAGGAAACTGGCCCACTTAGGGCCCAAGGTTACAGCAAGTTGGCTCACTGTCCCTGCCTGAATTGGACTTGGCTTCTGTTATCTGCTTTGCCTCTAATTACTGTGTGTGACCTTGAACACATCAACTCATCTTTTCAGTCTCAGTTTCCCAAAATGTAAACATGTTGGAAGTTAACATTTACTGAGAGCCTACCATATGTGATCCATTTCAAATATATTTATCTCATTTAGTTTCCTCCTCACTCGCCTTCTCTCACACCACACATCCAATCTGTCAGCCAATCCGGTGGGCTCTACCTTCAGAACATCTGACCAGTTCTCACTACCTCCCTCGCTACCCCACCATCTCTCACTAAGCTATTGCAATAACATCCTAACTAGTCTCTAAGCTTTACCCTACTCCCCCAAGAGTCTATTCTCAGTACAGCAGCCAGAGTGATCTTGCAGAACCTCAGTCAGATCATGCCAGACTTCTGCTCAGAACCCTCTAATGGTTCTTTCAGCTCATTTGGAAACAAAGCCAAAGTGCGTACTGCGGCCTACAACTCTTCATGGTCTTCGCCCACCACTCTCACCTTGCCATTTTTGTTCCCGACTCTGGTCTCATTGCTGTTCATTGAACACATCAGATATGCTCTGGCCTCAGGGCCTTTGCCCTTACGGTTTCTTCTGGTTAGAAAGTTCACTCCTACCCTTCTGTCAAGTTTCTTTTAAATGGTTTCTTCCCCGACCACCTCATCTCTACCACCACTTCCTCTCTTGCTTAGCCTGTTTTCTATTTCCCTATTACAGGTTCAGCCACACTATATATTCACTTGTTTGCTTGTATATTGTTGAGCCCCTGCCCCACCACAGGTGCCTACAAACTCCATGAGGGTAGTGAGAACTTCTGTTTTGGTCATTGCTACGTCTCCAGCATAAAGCAGAAGCTGGACTTGTAAGCACAAAATAAAGGCGTGAGGAGTGAATCCACAGCCCTGTGATGTGGGTGGTATTGTTTCTATGTGCAGATGAGGAGAGTGAGCTCAGATGACTAGGGGAGCTTGCCTGGGGACACACAGCTAGTAGGCGACCCTCACACCTCAATCCAGACTTGTCTCACTCCAAGGCTCAGGCTCTAAAGGTCTCTGCATCTGCCTGCACTGAACAGCTGTGATGACTGTTCTGCTCCGAGTCCTTTACCACTCTCCTTCCCTGATTGCTCTTTTCTATAGGGGTTCCCTTTCTACCTCCAGGGGTAGAAAAAGGACTACTCTTCCAGTTCCCAAAGAAATACCATGCCGATGGGTTTCCTAATTGTTAAAGCCACCTTACTGAAGTGAGGGAGCGTGGCTTCCTCCCCCAAGTTTGGGTAGGTTTCTTAGGATTGGGATTTTTGGGACTAGCTTCCCATTTTTTCTGGAAATATCTTTCTGAACTTACTGTGGCTCGGGACAGACACCAAATGCAGAAAGCTTGTACACTGTGGAGCTGTGGTTTGGTGCTCTGCTCTGCAAAACTTATTATTCATATACCCTTTTTTCTTTTCTTTTTCAGTGTCAACACATCAGGTCCACAAAAGCCGGATGCCCGGGAGTGTCCAGGTCCTTTCCGACCTGTCCTATCTAACTCCATGTGCTCTGCCTGGAGACCAGTTCTTTCCAATTGACTAATTTTGCCAGTTGTGTGACCAACTGCTGTGCCCACTAAATACTAGGACCCCAAGAAATGAAATTGACTGAAATTGCAACCCCCAGTGCAAAGTGCAGCCTGCCCATCCCAATCCTACTTAAGATATTCTGGAAGAAGATGCTGGAAGGGGACAAGGCTGAGAGAGCCCCTGAGAGATGGCAGAGAGAGCAAACCCCCTCGGAGGCTCCTGGACAGCACACCTGAGCCTCCCATCTCCTCTCCCAAGGCTGGGCTCTCTCCTGTCCTCGTGTAGCAGACAGATCCATTTGCAGAAATGGTCTTCATGCAGAGCTTAGATCTCCCTGCCTTTTAAATGGTAAAGCAGCACCCACCATTCCTGCGGGAGCAGCCCCGTCCCCCCAAAGCCTAACTGGGAGGCAGACACCGGCAGGGGGCCTGCGTGCTGTGATGTGTCCTTCACAAGCTTTCCCATGCACTCAGTGCCCTTGGGACCTTGTTAAAATGCAGATCCTCAGTGACAGGCCTGGGAGGGCCCGAGAGTCTGCATTTCTAACCAGCTCCCGAGGGATGCCGATGCTTCAGGTCCTCAGCCCACACTTTGAGTAGCAAGAGGTTATGCTAGATTTAATTTTCACGACTCCCGGGGCTGGCTCATGACTTTGAAAATTTCAGTGTTTGCTTCTGTGCAAGAGGCATGAAGATGAAAGGTGAGGCCTCTCTAAAAGAAGTTGGTTCTCCCATGTGGCCCACGCTCCTGAACTCTGGGGCAGAACCTTCACTCAACAGAAAGTTATTAGGGGTATCGGGCCCAAGCCAGACAGAGAAGCAGGTCTCAGGCCCCGGAGAGAACAGCCCCCCAGTTAGCTTACAGGACAAGGGATCCAGAGCCACTTCAAATGTCTCGTTCTTGAATTCCTCCTTGGAGACGCCGGTGTAGAAGGTGATGTTGCCCGAGAGATAGGCTGAGATGGTGTAAGCTTTCGGGCTGTTGTTCTGGAAGGTGATGGTGACCTTGAAGTCCTTTCCCAGCACGGCATTTTCCACTACAAAGTCCATGTCCACGTCAGACCTCTGTTTCACGATGCCTTCCGTGTTGAGGGGCTTTTTAACCCCGTACATCAGGGCCGTTTCCAGGGCCAGTCTCTCTTCTTTTTGACCTAGGAAAGATGCAGAGGTGATGAAGGGAAAAGAAATGCAGTCCCTCAAAGCGAAGGTCGCAGTACTGCACACCCCGAGCCGTGGGCACCGTGTGCTGTTCCCGCTGGACTGCCTCTGTGAGCCACACCGCTTCCTGTGAGGCAGGTGCCCAAATCATTCCGATGTTACAAATTCTGCCAAATCAAGTCCCAGCCAGTCATGACCTGCCCGGGTTGCAGAGTTAGGCGGTATCCCAGGGCCTGTCTGAGAGGGGGTTGCTAAGGGACTTGCTCTAATGGTCGTTTCTGCAGAGCCACTATATCAGGCTTCAGAAGGTAGAAGAGGTAAAATCTAGCTCTTCCCAAACTGTTCTATCAGTTGCTTCCCTCCCCAAGTCCTGGCCACGTAGTTAGAACTTGAAGATCTCTAAGCAAAGATTTTGGCAATAGTCATCACATCTGGCCAGTCTACCTCCTGCATTTGAATTTTCCCCTGTTCATGGCTCTCCCCAACAAGACCTGTCTTCCTCACCGCTCTTTCCACTTGGGCCTGTCCCATCTGCTCCTGAGCTGGACCTGGGCAGCTCATCCTGCCCTCCACCCCGCCCTCCATTGCCATTCGCTCCTGGCAGAGGGCAGAGATCCCTGTTTCCCAAACTGTGCACTGCATCCCACGTTCCGATCTAGCAAACCGTTAACACGCCTTCCTGCAAAAGGGCTGAAAGCCAAGTTCCCTTGGGGAGCACTGGGTTCTCTAGTGCCTCCTGGATGGTCACATGTTCAATAGCCTATGAAAGGTTCTGAGATTGTGCCCTCCTGGGAGACTTGTTTAATAAGAATTCCCAGGCACCTGACACGGAACACATTGTTTTGAGGGACGCCTATTGGCATGGTGGTGCTGGTTGAGACGTGTGCTGTTTTTTGAAATATGTCTTATGTAGGGTTTCCAAAGTGGTGGTGATGGGGATGAAGGTATGGAGAGGAGAGAGGAGGAGACTAAAGACTTGCTTTGTACATGTGAGAAAGTGAGAAGTACAGGGACAAGTTAGGCCTAAGAGCCTGCTGCTCCCGAGTCCAAACTGGGCTAACGTTCCTTACAGAGCATAGGACCAAATGCTCGGTTTTGGGGGACAGGGATTGAGGAGATGTGAACAGGTAGTTGCTATGGTCTTTACCATCCTAATTCCTTTGGCTGTATCTCAGTGCTTGTGGCAAATAGAGAGGCAAATATTTTGGCTTCTAAAAAGTAGTCATGGGATTGGCTAGCAAGAAAAACAACAACACACAAGCACTTCAAAATAAAAATGCTGGCTTTTATACTTATGCTAATTTTAAGATATTATCTTTCACTTTACTTAGTTTATAATAAAAAGCAATGGAGACGAAGAGGTCAAATGGTTATCATTGTGATGGGTGTTGTGGTAAGTATATATCATACACTATCTCATTTAATCCTTAGAGCAAAACGGCAAGCACTGTTATTACCATCAGTTTCCTGGTTTGTAAAACAAGGAAGCCAACCAACATCATAGGGTTGTTAGGGGGATTAGAGGTATTACATGCATAAGGATTGGCAGCTGCTAGTACTTTGCAAAGACAAAGAAAATGCCAGCAGGTGTTGCAAACAATCGAACATGTGTATTTGTGTGTGCATGTGTATTAACAGTTGCTCTGATTGTCAAGATTGCCAGGAGACGCCAGAAACAATTTGTCTAGGATTGGCTAGAGCGCATGTTTGCAGATCGATAGGGGGAGATAGCAATAAAGGGAAGGAGGGCTGTGACAAGGAAAGTGCAGTGAAATACTTTAGCAGAATGCATCTGGCAGATAGCTCTGCAAGAAAGTGAGCACTGATGGCTGCCGCTTTGGATGGATACCAAATACGCATTTAGGCGGAATGCAGGGGGCAAGCAGCAGCAGCAGGAACATGGTCAGAGAGGTGCCTACTTCGAGGGGGAGAAGCTGAGCTGGATGGGATGAGGGGAGCGGGCAGTGGAGGCTTGTGGGGATAAGAGACTTTATTCTGTATCATGTCATAGATGGAGGGACCTCTAGCTTCCGCTAGGGATGAGCCTGCCCCTGTGAGCAGGGGTGCCAGGCAGAGCAGGCTGGGCTATTACAGGAAGCACAGGCCCTGATAGGAGGCAGGAGCTGCGGGCCTCCCAGAGCAGGGGAACCCCTGTTACTCTGCAGTTGTGCTTGGTGCTTTGATGTCTCATTTGATTCAGGCCATGGATTCAGTGCCGGGAGAGAATGGCCTACAGCCAGATTCTGTTGTCTGAGACTCCTCGGTAGACCCCAGTTGGAAGGGCTGTTAACTGGGATGCAATGAGAGTGCCTTCTTCCCATTGTTTGGATCTTAACTCAAATGTCACCTTCTCAGAGTGCCCCCCCTTCCTTCGTCCTGTGTAAATGTCCCTAGTCCTCTCAGCTCTCACTAACATATCACCTGGCTTTATTTCCTTTTGCCTATACTTGTCACTATGTGATGTTATCCCTCTGTTACAACGCAAGCTCCATGTCCTCCAGACCTAGGATCTAGGCTGGCGCAGAAGCTCCAAAGGACTGAGGTTCGGAGAAGCCCTCTGCTTTCATCCAGACCAAACTTTCATCTTTATAATGGACTAGAGGCCTGGTGCATGAAATTCGTGCACGGGTAGGGTCCCTAGGCCTGGCCAGTGATCAGGGCCAATCAGGGCCTTCTGACTGCCGGCTGGGGCCTTCCTTCATTCCACACCGCCCCCTGGTGGTCAGCGCACATCATAATGAGCGAATGAACTCTCGGTTGAACTCCCAAGGGGACACTTTGCATATTAGCCACATATATATATATATATATATATATATATATATATATATATATATATATCACACACACACAAAACAGTCCAGTGTAGGACATTTGATGTTTAATTAGACTCACCTGTGAAAGCGCCACCTGAGTTACCACTTATTTGATATTTCTAATGTCAGGCGCTGTGCTCAGGTGAGATGCACAGCCTTTCCTGTAGGAGTTTGGCAGTGAAGAAGGGTCACCATTCACCTGGGGGCAGGGAAGGCTTCTCAGCATTTTTCCCTCCACAGGGAGAACAAAGGCCTGGAGGCAAATGGCAGCCTGGCTTGTTAGAGGAACTGTGCAGCTCACCTGGCTGCTACTTATGATACCTGCCCATGTGGTTAGCAGGGGCAGTGAGGGGGGCAAAAGGGCAGATGGCAGGGGCGTGGCCGCACTCTGACTGAAAAGCCCTGGAGATGACAGAAGAGAGGGAGGGCTTTTAAGTAGTGTGGCAACCAGGCTCAGGTTTACATTTTAAATATGCCACTTGGGCAGCAATGCAGGGTTTAGAATGAGGGAAAGAGGATAAGGGGAAAGGGAGTTGGAAGCTGTAGCAGGTATCCAGGAGAAAAGCCACCATAGCCCAAGCTAATAGTAGTGGTATGGTAGGAATAATACAATTACTAGCAGTAGCAGAAGCTTACTTTTATGGGACACTTTCTAGGTAGCAGGCACAATGCTAAGAGTTCTCTGCACATGATACCACCTGATTCTCAGAGTGGCATGGAGATCAGGAGGGGCGGGGAAGGGGAGATGTTTCAGAGGGACATTCAGGTTTGCTGCGCCTGGTGGATCATGGTTTCCTTCACCGGGGTATAGAGAGAAGAAACAGACCTAAGGAGGGGAAGGGAGTGGGAGAGGCGACATTTGGGAAGGTTCCATTTCAAGTTTCTGTGGGACTTTAGGTAAATGTGGAGCTGAAAAGTGGTCTAAATTGGGGTCAGCGACTTGGGAGTGAGCGGTGTATATGTGGACTTAACACCAGCTGTAGAAAGAACCCAAGGAAATGGGCATGAACCCGAGGATGTAAGCCTAGAATGAAGTCACATTCGAAGGGAGTAAGGAAAGCAGAGCTTGGGGGCGGTGGAGGGGAGACAGAACAAAGAACCAAGCAGGTTGGGATGGAACCAGGAGACACTGCATCATAGAAACAAAGAAAACCAAATTTCAGACTTGGGAGTAATAGCAATGAAAAGGTGTAGGAAGGTCAGGCAAGCTGAGGTCTGCAAATGTTTCTTTCACGTGGCAATCAGGTGGTCTCAGTGACCTTGAGAAGATCTTCAAGGATATGTTGGTAGCAAAATTTAGGGCACGGAGGTGAGGAATATAAGGGAAAGGAACATGGCAGGCTGCCAGGTGCAGGCAGCTCTCCCAGGACACCTGGCCATGGAGCCGAGGAGGAAGACAGTGCGGGCATGTTTGGTGGGGGATATATTGTTGAAAAAGACTTTGTAAACTCTTTAAACACTGAAATTCTAATGGAAAGGAGCTAACAGAGAAGGAGAGAGAAAACTACAAGTGACAGGGGATCATTGATGGGGCGATGAGGAAATGGATCCAGATACCATCATGAAGAAGATATATTGCCCAGAAGAAGTTTTAAGGATTCTGGTTTTCAAAGTTTTATAGTATAAGAGGTATAAAATTAATGTTAAGCTTTAGTTTGTCCAAGTGAAAAATGATCTATCCACAATTTAGTTAATTAAAATAGTAAATTCCTAAATATGGTAATAATTCCTTTTTTAGGTTTTTACTCATCTCCAAACTTTATTGGCCTCACACAGAATCTGTATATAGAGAAATTGTATGAAAGAATGAATAATGGGAATCAGCGTGGCAAATACCCAGCCATGGATGCTGGGGGGGCTGCCCCTTCCTCGATGTCCATGACAGACATTGATAATCATTCACTCTTTCCTACTACATTTGAGAGCAGTCTCAGCACCCTCCTCTAAACAGTACTCCACTCGGTCATTCCCAAAGCTGGAGTTTGAAATGCATACGCCATCTTTGATTAAGAGGCCAATTTTCCATCTACCTGGGATTAAACTCTAATCCAGAAGCAGATGGGTGTTTCTTACAACTACCTATGGGAATTTAGGGGCACTTCTATCTAGACCAGACCCCCACATGGTCCACCTATCCGAGCCTAGCCTTCTTGCCAAACTCTGTGCCCAGATTGCAAATGTCTTCCTCATTCAGAGTTGGCACACTTTGTTTTAATCTGTTGTCCACCCTTGGCCAAGCCCTGACTCCTTTTGTGTAGACTGCCTTTGGGTCCTTCCTTTCTTGACATCTGACCTTGATTTGGACTTCACTGCCACCTCCACTGCTGACAGCTAATGGCATTCTGCTGTGAGATTAGACAAGACAGCTGATGGCCTGGACAGCTCCCTGTAGGCTCACCGCTTGTTTTCTTGTCTGATCAGGATTTCTTCCACACTAGGATTGTTTATCCGCAATCCTTGTCCAGCTGTCTCGTCCTGAAGAACTCCTTCCCCGTGCTTCCCCTAGCCAATTTTCATCTTCCCATCTCAGTGAGCCTCACTAACATCCTCCAGAATCCCCGAGACTGGCTTGGGATTCCCTTCTCTGTGGCCTGCACACATCCCACAACTTGGTGAGGGTTTGCTTCCTGCTGGTCTCTCCAGCTAGATGGGAAGGCAGGGCTATGCATGTCTCTATTTGTACCCAGTGTTGAAAATATGGGGATGGTTAATAGCAGTTGAATGAATAAATGAATATTACAGCTAGTTTCTTTTATCTTTTTTATGGACTTTTATTTTTCCTTCCCAAACCTCTTTGCATATAACTCCATAACAAGAGGGCATTGTTTGTTTGTTTTGTTTTATCATGCTTATTTTTTAAGCACAAAAACATTTTTTAGATTGTTTCTATTGCTATGTCTTTGAATTTATTATTTCCTCCCCTCATTTTAGGGGAAGAAAAGAAAGAAAAAATCTTTTGATCTATGTTGTGCAATGGAGGATATGTAACAGAAAAAAAAGAATGAATCATTTTAGAAATACAGCAAAAATTCACCAGTTCAGATGACAGAAATTTTGAATTTCTAATACTATGCACAAGAGTTCTCAGTTCAGCAAACTTCCTCTTTATAGTGCAAATTGCTTTTGTAAATAAGAGTGCAGAGACTGTCTAAAATATTTAAGAGAAATTCAGCACTCCACAGCACTTCAGGAATACTGATGGATATTTAGGTATATGCTAATTATTCATCATTTTTATCTCTTCACTAAAATAAACGCCACTCGTAAGAACTCTGATGATGAATCATCTATGAAATATACTCCTCATTTCCTATCAAGATATCCAAGGTCCTTCACTTCCTGTCCACTGCTGACCTTGGGCAGTTTGTCTTCAGCCCCT
This sequence comes from Myotis lucifugus, assembly GCF_000147115.1. Lineage (NCBI taxonomy): Eukaryota > Metazoa > Chordata > Mammalia > Chiroptera > Vespertilionidae > Myotis > Myotis lucifugus. Next base: position 637,157 of record NW_005871307.1, read on the forward strand.
GGGCACTCTGAGCCTGCAGAACCCCAAGCACACCAGGTGCTTCATGATTTGGTCATGTGACCACTGTGTGGAAACCCCGGCCAGCTTAAACTGTGCTCTGTGATTCCTCTCACCCTGCTTTGCCTTTTCTGAATATCCTGGCTGCACTGAGTGTTCCTCTTCTTCTTATCAAAGCCCCCTCTGCACAATAATCCTGTCACTTGGCCAGGAACGGAAATTGGGTCCTGATCACTAAAACGATCCCAGCACCAAACAGTATTCCAGGCATAGAGTAGGCAATCAGTCCAGTACCAACTCAACAGCTCCCTTTGAAATATTCTTCACAATAAAAGTGAACAAAACCACATTGCCATTATTTTATAATTTAAACAGGCCTTCAACTTAATTGCCTGACTAGTAAGATAGCACTGTCCTCTTAATATTGTATTATCTACCTCAAGGGATTTCCATGATCATTCAGTGGAACAATGTATGTAAGAATAGTGTATAAAGTACTAAACAGATGTGAATAGTTTTTTAGATTTCTGTTATTGAACTAAAATTATAATGTTTTCTAATAGAACTATTTAAAATTATTTTTGTCCTTTCATATATTCTATATGCTGTTAAAGTAGATATGACTTAAAATCAAATCATTTCACAAGCCACGTGGATGGAATTCTAATCAAAGCAAACATACTAATAAAACTACAATGAAAAATTGTGGGTGTGATGTGTCTTTCACTCCTGAGAATTTATGCTTCTGCTCTGATTACCATATGCTATAAATGCCAATGCATTCTCTGGGACACATCTCATAGTGACCTTGGTAAGTACAAAATGGACTTGGACAAAGAAATTGTCATTCAATTATAGTAAATTACCTTCTGGGAATTTGTAGTTATCAGTAATATCATTCATGCCATCTCCACCAATTTGTTTGGTCACAATTAATTTCCCAACGTGGGTGGTATCAACAGCTTCCACCACATGAGTGCCATCTTTTTTAGCTGTAATGTAAACAAGATCACTGTTGACCTGAAAACAGGAAAAGAGAGCATTAGCTGTCATCAAGTGTCCTTGTTACCAAAATCTCTACCTCTCAATGGTGTAGTCATCTAATATCCCTAGAGTTGGTATGTTTCTCCAACACACTGGATTCATAGGGATAAACTCATTTTAAAACCATTCTATATGGGAATCTAGTCTAGATTAATTATCAGGTATTTTAAATTAAGAATATTTAGAAATGGGAGCATAAGCTGTCTAAACATCAATCACTTCTTTCTCCCCTTTTTTCTTTTCTTTTATCCTCTGCAGATATGGAGAGAGAAAGAGAGAGAGGGAGAGAGAGAGAGAAACATTGGACTGCCATACATGCCCGGGCAAAGGATCAAACCCACAACCTAGATATGTGCCCTGACTCACAATGGAACCTGAAATATTTTGGTGTACAGGACAATGCTCCAACCAACTGAGCCACCTGGAAAAGGCTCTTTCCTTTTTTTCTTGCTGGTAAATCCCACCTTCCTTTTTTTCTTACTGGTAAATCCCACCTCTTAAGGGAGAGCTGAAAGTACCATGTCTGTTACTTGCTTTCCCAGACTTCTTTTAAGCTAGCAGTAACCGTGTGACCTACTTCTAGGAAAATGAAAATCTCAGTTGGGTGGCTTCTGGGAATGACTTTTTATAAAATGAGAGCAGTACTTGGAGAGTTTGCCCTGCTCTTCCTGCTCTTGAATGTTTTCATGTGAAGTGAAGTGACACTTGGAGCTGCTTTAATCATCCCGAGACAGTGAAAAGCAACATTGCCAACAATACAAAGATGGTAGAGTAGAATGATAAGAAGCATTTGAGGGCTTCACGATGCTGTCAAATGGCTAAGCCAACCTTGGGATACCTACTTCAGGTGTGTGTCACATGACACTGAGCCACTTCTGACTCCTGGTGACTCTGTGAATGAGTGATGTTCACAATGTCCTGTCCTCAACAGTCCCTCTCAACTCCTGTAGACTCATGCCTACAGCCTCTTTTATGTAGCCAGCCCATCTCATATTTGGTTTCCCTCTTTTCCTACTGCCTTCTACTTTCCCCAGCGTTACTGTCTTTTTTAAAGAACTGCCCGTTTCATGATGTGCCTGAAGTAGGACAGCTTCGGTTTTGTCATTTTTGCTCTAGAACCCATTTGTTCATTTTCTGTGGTCCAGGGTATCCTCCAACACCATATTTTAAATAAATAATTATTTTTTCCTACCAGCCGTAATCTGTGCATAGTAATTGGGAATAAGGGTGTGGGTGATCTTAGCCTTGGTCTCTAAGGACACATCTCTGCTCTTGGTGATCTTCCTCATGCTTTCATTGCTGTCCTTTGAGTTTCAGCCTTCTCTTGATTTCTTGGCTTCAGTCTCCATTTGAAGTGATGACCGAGTCAAGATAAGCAAAATCTTTAACAATTTCCATGTCTTCATTGTCTATCTCTACAGTGGAATAGTAAGAACAGAGGATGCTGGAAGAAATATAGGACCCAGGCTGTGTAACTTTGGGCAAGTTACTGAATCTCTGGTTTTAATAATACTGTCTTCACAGGGCTGGTAGGTAGATCAGTACTACTTATGAAAACCCCTATGTTTAAGGCTGATTTCTTTAGAATGGAAGGAATCTTAGTGATCACCTAGTCCTTTCTCCACATTTGAAGGGACTGTGGTCATGCAGAGCCTGGCATCCCACCGTGGAATCTGGTGCTATTTTCAGCACATCACAGCCTTGCGTCACGATCAGGCACAGGCACAGGCACAGGCACTTTCTGCACAGCCTGAGTGAGGTTCAGGCCCCCAGGGACTCAGCAAAGGTGGGTTGGGCAGAAGGCTGCAGCGGCCTCTCTGCAAACTCCTGCCTGTGCCCATGGAGTGGAAACACATGTCCACTGCTGCCAGAGGCCACGCTCTCCACCACAAAGGATGGAGCCTTTCTTCAGAACCCAGGACAGAGTTTTCTTTGTTCATAGGTTCCCAAATGGAGATGACTGCATGGCACATAGCTATGTAGGGAAAGTGGTGGTCCTCTGAGGACACATGGTGGCAGTGGGTACCTGCCTGGTCCACCAGCTCTCCCGGCCCACCTGCTGTAAATCTCCCTGTGCTCACCATTCCTGCAGCCTGCAGCTGGCCATGTGCCAGGTCCTGTGTGCCTCACCTCCCGCTAGCGGTTGGGAGTGCCATTTGGCCCTGATCTCTCTGAGATACTCTTCTTAGTGGTGTACTCAGTGTCAGCTTTTGTTGGCTTGCCTGCTTGACTCCTTCATTCATTCAACATTTATTCACGACTACTATGTCCAGAACTTGCTTTCAGCAATGAGAAGCCAGGGAGAGAAATAACACTAAGACTGGATAGAAGGATAAAAACAACAGAGCACAGAGCAGACTATAATATTTTAGGTGGGGTGGGTGAGTGAGGGCCTCTTTGAGGAGGTGACTGGAACAGAGACCAAGAGACAGTGAGAGGGCAGAACATTCCCCTAACATAAGAAGGGGAAGAGCTTTCACACCAAAAGGAATGGTGTGTGTCCAGACTGAAATGAGAGCGTGTTTGGATGTTTCCAGGAGAGTAAGGTCAGTGTGGCTGAAGGGAAATGAGCAGGGGATGAGAGTGAAGGGGAAGCCAGGGGCCAGATCACACCAAATCTTGTAAAGATTGATGTCCAATTTTATTTTAAGGGTGACGGGAATCTGTTAGATGGTTGAAGGCAGGGTGGTGACAGGTTTTTATTTACATTTTAAAAGATAATTCTGGCTGATTTGTGGAGAATAGATAGGAAAGGGAGTAAGAGAGGAGGAGGGAGATGAATTAGCAGGCAACTCCACAGGGCTCAGAGCTGTACAGAGCTCAGAGGGTAATGATGAGGATCATAGACAGGGTTGATGAATGACAGTTTTTAAAGGCATTTCTGGCGAGATGCCTGAGGAAGGTTAACAAGAGAAGCCAAGATGATTTCCAAGTTTTATGTTATTTGAATGAATGGAAGAATTATTTCGGATCAGAAGAGAAGGTGCCAGAAAATGGGCTGCATCTAACAAGTGGTAGCGAAATAAACAACTTTGGATTGAGAATAAAGAATCTGAGAGAGGCAGCTGCACAGCTTGTCACAGAGGACTGATGGCCTAGCGCTGGGGAAGGAGCCGGTCACTGTGGCCCTGAGGGATCCGTCATGACTGCTGCAAACCCAGCCCAGTGCTAGGGAGGGGAGGCAGGCGTGTGTGCGTGTGTGTATGTGCACATGAGCATGCATGTGTGTGCACGCATGTGTGTGGGTGTGAGTGGGATGGTGTGAAGGAGACCACAGATCCAAGCAGAGGAAGCTAAGCTAGCAGAGAAGCCGCTGCTCCTGAGAGCTTAGTGACGGCGGAATTCAGAAGACGACTGCAGACTTCCAAGACTGTCCCGCTCCCTTCTCACCTCTTTGGAGGCCTGAGGACACCACTATTTGGGGAGAGAAAAGGCAGAGGGCCCTTCAGAACTGAGAAACACACCCAGCACCGAGGGCATGAGAAGGCAGGCAGCAGGGAGAGAAGTAAGCTTTAAGCCCTGAAAGGAATCTGTAAAAGCTAAGGATAAATTTCCAAAATAGAGGAGGAGAGCAAAGGGACAGAGGTAAGATGTTTTCCCCCAAACCCCCTCTTATTTGGGCTTCTGCTTTCACTAAAGGAGAAGAGCAAAAAAGTCAGTGAGCTTGATGCTGGCTCTGGCCGGAAGTGAGTGGGGAGTGACCAGGAACGTCAGCATCCAGAGGGTAAGGAGGGCAGACTCCAGCGGGTGTGGCCGGCGGGGAGGGCCAACGCCCCCAGGCAGGAGGTGGGAGTGGGAAGAGAGGATGAGGTCCAAAGCCTGAGTCATGGAGGCGCCCCCATGGGGTCTGACTTTAGGTTCCCTTGAGAAAAGATTCTTCAGAGCCTATTTAACAGCTCACACAGCTCTTATAAATGACTCGGCCCTGGAGCTCAGCCTGTGCCAGAGCAACAAACATACACTCTGTCAGACGAGTCTGCAGCGGTGAGAGGAGTAATTATAATCTGCACACCCCAATGACACCCATAACCCCCGATCTATATTTAATAATAGCAAGAGCGTTTGCATTAACAGCTATTAGGCAATTTGCTCTTGGAGGGAGGCTCCTTCCTCTCTCCTTCTTTGCAGCAGGAAAGCGTAATGAAAATATAAAACAAGGCTTTGTGAATTTTAGAGTGATTTCCTATTAAGAGGTTCTTGTAGCATCATAAACTCTCAGATGGCAGCTGGGAGGTTTGGATAAATCTTCAAATCCCAAAGTGAAATGGAGGGAATAAAATCCAAACATGGCAACGCCTGCTCTCCCAGCTTCTAGCAACTGCGATGGGAGGCGTGGTGGAAGACACCCTGCTCGTTCTGTGTATTTCCCGTTTCCGATGGTGCTGTCTAAATAGTCACGTTTATTGCACTTCCTAAACACTTTCCAGTCTTGCCTCCTTCTCTGCCCTCCATTGCCTTTTGTCCAGTCCCCTCCGTGGAGACTCGTTTACAAGGTGAAGTGCCCACTTCTCAGGACCTCAGTTCCTCAGTCCAGAAACCATTTAGCTGTCATCGCTGACACCTGCTGACGCATCACTTTTTGTGAGCCTGCATGGAGAGGTTTCCTGGCCCCACACACCATTGGGCTGCCCCTGTCGTCCTCTCTGCCTGAAATGCTTCCCTTCCTCCAGCTTCTTTCTGAGCCCCTTTGCCTGAGTAACTGCTGATCAACTCTTGAGACTCGGCTCCAGCACTAACCCCCGAGGGAGCACCCAGACGCTCCTTCCAGGGCTCCTGCCACCAGCATCTCCTCTTACTGTGGCTGTCGTGAAGGTGTCCCTCCTGTCTGTCCCCACGTCACCCTCCCACCCTAGACATGGTCTTTGGTGTCCTACTTCAGTTCCCAGCCCATATTTCTCAGTTAATGAATCTGTATATATAAATGCAGACCAGTTATCACCTACATAACTCATCGGCCAGTTCCATAGCATCTCTTGTACTATTACTAGTATTATTTAACTTTTGATGTGTTTATGTATTTCATCTCCCATAAAGAATCAAGTTTCTTAAGGATATGGGCCTCACATATTAATAATAGTTACTCATTCTAGTCCTAGAGTATGATGATTAGTAAAGCAACTTCTTTTGAGGGGAGAAAAATCTCAAAACATCCAGGAACGAAAATGTTAGCTAAGAGCTGCATGTAGAATGAAGAGCCGGGGTTGGAACGATGCCAGTGCTCTATTGTTTGAGGTGTTGAGAGGTGGGGAGGAAAGCAGCATGTTCCCCGGCTTCCCACTTACCTCTGCAAAAACGAAGGGTGCATCAAACTGGAAGCAAACGTGGCCATGCTTAATGGCTTGAACAGAGGCCGGGCCACACCGGTACATCCCTGCATCACACAGAGGAGAGAGTGTGAGTCTTCACGTCTGTCCTGACACAGGACAGGTGTGACACGGAGGCGGCTCTGCAGAGGCGACTGTGTCATTGATTTAGCCCAGATGCTTTCCATGCCAGAGGGCAGGTGACCAGTGTGTGCAATCAGGATGGTTTCCTTGGAAATGCCTCCTTAATCCAAAATTTGAAGCCATAAAAAATGCAGGGCATCACCATTCCTGTGTGTATTCTTCCACCAACCAACACAACCTTGAGGGTGGGTGCCCAGCTGTTGGCTCACATAACATTTATGCTTTCACAGTGGGTGTCTGCAATGTTGGGAATGATGATGTCCTCAGTAGTTGATTTGTGTTTTGGACATTTGTGCACCTGAAACCTGTATAATTTTGTTACCCAGTGTCACCCCAATAAATTCAATAAAAATGAAAAGACAAGTAAAAAGAAAAAGACAAAAAACCCACATGTCAAGTTTGGCTGGAGAAATCAGATACTAGCCACACATTGACCAATGAGCCATCTGTATTGAGGAAATCAATAGGCCCACGTTTACATTTACAAAGTTTTTAAAGTTTAACCAGCGATCATTAGTTAATAAGAGATTTGCTGCTATTAGTCATTCTGGAGTCTCACTAAGATATAGGGTGGGCAAGAATAGGTTTACAGTTGTGAGTGTGTGAAACACGGTGTTTGTTCTGGTATTACTATTATTTATTAATTATTGTATTACTTTCCATCTGAACAGCTGTAAACCTCCTTTGCCCCACCCTCTATAATCCAGAACACCAGGAAGCGTTGAACTTTCTCCTTTAGAACGCACTAAGACTCTCTTGTAATTGCATGATGAATGTTTATGTGTGCGTGTATGTACACACACACACACACACACACACACACACACACACACCAGTATCTCAGATCAACACCTGAGGAAATAAATATAATGTCCCCAGGCCACTCACTACCTTGTATCACCACATCAAAGATTAATGGAGGCTTATGATGTGAGTTTATAAAAATCCAGGGAGGTCATACTGCCACTCATTGCTTAGCATAATTTGCAAGTTAGACAACAAACACCCACAGTCTCAAGTTTTGAAAGAAATTATACAATATAAAGAGAACCTGGTTCTGGGAAAACACCAGTGTTTTTAGTCCTTTATTTTCTCTCCTGACCTGTTTCTTCCCACTGTGTACCAGGAAGGGTAGAGGTATGTTTTACAGCCTAAAGTGCTGACACAGATGTTTTTCTCCTGTCTTCAAAACTGCTTATCAAAGCAGGAGTAGAAGAATTATATATGTTAAGTTTTATGCTCTTCTTCTGAAAGTTATAAAGTAATCTGGGAAAAGGCAACCATTGAATTGAAATGAAACCTGACTGGCAGGGGCTAGTACTGTCTGTGAGCACAGGGAGCACGCTTCTGCTGTGGGTTTCCCCTGGGAGTGTTTCCCACACAGCAAGTGCAATCACAATAGCAACATGAAGATCGGCAAACAGTTCCCTGGAGAGAGGGTGCAGGTTACCGTCACTGTTTTCCTGGGGGGTGCTGTCCACCGCCTGCCAGCCTCCAAATCCAACGGGAAGATCAGGCCTCGTCATCCAGGCTTCATTCCAGCAGTGGTAGTTCCTGGGAAAACACCACTCCAGTGAGATTAAACTTCCCATCACACTCAATGCTCCAAAACATAAAAAAGTGACCCAAAATCCTGAGGATATGCCATCTACTAATTATTGGACTGGATTAAACTAAATCCAGGGCTTCCAGAGATGTCCTGGGGTTCTAGACTTGAGTTTGCAGGGCAGATCCATTCCTGTTGGTATCCCTAGGGACACTCACATGGCTGGACATAGCTCCTCTCCTGCTAATATCAGTTTCAAGGCCCCCCAGAGATACTCTAGTCAGTGCATTAAGCAGTTTTGATCGTAACCATTCTCAGCTGCCTAATGAAACAGAACTTACTATCTGCTAAGGGGGTAGGAAAGAAGTTACTTGAAAACAAAATATGTACATCTTTGAGTATTTTTATATTTATGTACATTAAATTTATAAAAAGCATATCCCTTGTAACAAGCAATAAAATGCCTGTGTTTAGATCATTGCCATGGAAACTATATCATTAACTCCTGATTATAATTGTCTATAATTTGTGGCAAATTTCCATTTTCTCTTCAACAAGATGGAAAGGTTATCAGGGCAAGTGTCTCTTTACCCTTTATCAAACAAAGGTGGGCAACCCACAAGCTAAGGGCCATGAAAAACTTTTCACAACTTTGCATATGACCCTGGAGGCAAGAGCATGGAAAATAATGTCATCATGAATTGTATTATTATGTCCTTGAAAAGACCTGAAATTATGTGACAGTACAGAAACAAATGAGCACCTGAACCCGACTACACGACAGAAAATCCTCATAGAGGAACAACAGTTAGCAGTGGGGCGGTCGTTTCCGCAGTGTTTGTTTATAGCACTGATGAATTTCAGATCCAACTACCACCCAGCCTTTTCCTAAATGTCCTTCAACATTAGTAACTCATGCATCTCCCCATCTCCTCCGAGAACAGCTCAACGTTTATGGGCTCCATTCAGAGGTATTTATTTAATTATGCACCCATTGTGTGTCAGGCACCACGCTAGGTACTGGAGATTCAATAAAGATCAAGACATAGGTTTTGCTCATAAGTAGCCTCACAATCTAGGTGAAATGGCAAACATGTAAACCAATTAGTCAAACATTTCATAAGGTTTCTGTGAGGCTTAAACAATATACTCCATGTAAAGCACTTTACGTCTGGCACGTGGTAAGTGGTCAGAAATGGTAACACGGAGATGTTTAAAAACAATTGATGTGATGCATGCTACACTGGAAACTCATCTGAGATGCAATACGTCTCAGTGGGAAACTCTTAGGGCATAAGGGAAGGCTTCACAGCAGAAGTGACCTTTGAACTGAGTCCTGAAGTTTAGCAGGTCAGCAAAAGGAGGAAGAACAAAGTCGTGGAGGCATGAACTAGCCAACACGGTGTACTGGGGAACTCTATGCGGTCCCTGTGGTTGGAGGGAAGCTTGTTTGCATATTTGTGTGTGTGAGAGAAGAGAGATGGCAGGTGAGGGTGGACAGGAAATCACAACACTGAGTGCCAGGCACCGTCCTAAAACCTTTCTGTGTGTTAACACATCGGATGTTCCTAGCACCCTATCAGAAGGGCACTGTTATTTATTATCCCCAGTTTACAAGGGAGGAAACTGAAGCGCAGAGAGGTTAAGACTCTTTCCCAAGGTCACACACAGCTAGTTGGTAATACAACTCCAAGGTCCATTGTCTTAAACGCTGAGTTATGCCATAGGTAAAAGTGAGGTGAGGTTGTGAAATCCCTTTATCCCAAGTTAAATATTTGGGCTTTATTCTTGGGAAAGGTAAATTTTCAGTTCTGTATTTGTGAAAGGTATGTGAAGAGGCAATATGGGAGATTGAGCCAAATTACCCCCTCCCCCGCACACACACACCAAAATAATGCAATAGTTGCAATGGATCAAAAATCTGTTCACTAAAGAGGTGGTTTTCACAGTGGAGAGGGAGAGGAGCCTCTGGGAGGTTCAACTGCTGTCTTATGGAGACGTGGAGGAACCAGATGAGCTGAGGAAGACTTTCACATTTGCAGTATGATGGTTCTGTTTACCAAGACTGAATGAAGGAGGAAGGGAAGAAGGTTTGTGTTGAAGGAGGTGGTGCTGCATGGGTGACAAGTTCGTTTAGGATATGATGAACTTGAGTGCCTGTGGCAAATCCAGGAGATGAAACCCAAGAGGGATTTTTATATACACATGTGACACTCAGGATTTGATGAGGAGGAAGCCCCTGGTGTCTTTACTGATGATGGAGGAGAGTGAGGGAAAGAGCCAGACGAGGAGTGAGTGGGAAGGGGAGAGGTGCAGTGTAGATTTCTCAGCAAAAAGTGATCTAGACTGTGAGGGGAAGAAGAGAAGATAGGGCAATGGCTAGAAAGAATGCAATGTAGGGAAGATTGTTTTGATTATTTTTACATTAAGAGAGATTGTCATGCTTGTAGAGAAACACACCAGTCAAGAAAGAGTGAGAATAGAAGAAGAACAAAGAGCCTTTATCTAATGGCTCAGTTGATTGGAGTATAGTTTCTTCTACCAAAAGGTTGCAGGTTTGATTCCCAAGCAGGCCATATACCTAGGTTGCAGGTTCCATCCCTGGTTTGGGCGCATAGGGGAGGCAACTGTTGGAAGTTTCTCTCACACATCAGTGTTTCTCTCTCTATATATTCCTCTCTCTCAAAAATTAATAAAAACATATCCTTTGGTGAGGATTTAAAAAAAAGAAAAAGAAAGAAAGAATAAAGAGAGATGGAAAAAAGAAGGCTCCAATAAGGAGGATGCAAGGGGTCAAAAGCAGAACCATGGACAGGTGTGGGGAGTGAGGCATTGGCTGCAGGGAGGGAGGCGCAGATGTTCTAGTACAGTGGTCGGCAAACTGCGGCTCGTGAGCCACATGCGGCTCTTTGGCCCCTTGAGTGTGGCTCTTCCACAAAATACCACATGCGGGCGTGCACGTAAAGTGCGAAGTTGACTTAAAACTTTAAGTAAAGTTTATTAAGTTAATTTTAGGGAACATTGTGGAGTGAAAGAAGATATAGTGTTGAGGATTGAGAAAGGTATGTTGAGATGGTTTGGACATATAAAGAGGATGAATGAAAGGAGATAGACGAAACAAGTATACAAGACGAGTGTGGATGGGAGAGTTGGAAGGGGTCGACCTCAGCGAACGTACCTCAATTAGATTGAGTACGTTTTTAGCAAAGGCCAGCTTAGGAGTACCCTAATTAAGTTAATAACAATGTACCTACCTATATAGTTTAAGTTTAAAAAATGTGGCTTTCAAAAGAAATTTCAATCGTTGTACTGTTGATATTTGGCTCTGTTGACTAATGAGTTTGCCCACCACTGCTCTAGTAGATCAGGGTGGGGTATAGAGGTGCTGGGGTAGGAACATGAGGTTGGCTCTACTTGAGAGCCTCTATCTTTGCTCTGAAGCTGGGAGAAAGGTCGCCATATTAAACAATGACTGCTGCCTCCCTTTAGAACGGTGAAGGTTGCACTATAGGCAGAGAGATCCAGAAAACAAAGCAATAAAACATTTGCAATCCCACATGGACACAGTCTTGCTTCCTACACAACATGTGCTGCTTACCAACCCTGACTTTCACCAAGACAATGCCACCCTAGATGAAAAGGCTCCAGAATCTCCTGATTTAAATTTAAATACCTTGGGCAAAGTTAAGCCTTAAACAAGATAAACAAGATTTGCAGTAAAGATCTCAGACAAAAACTTTTATTTGAGGATAATATTGTTTCCTATAACCAGGAGATGAGTAAAGTTTTATTTTCTCTCATTATGACATCTAAGTAGCTATTTGCGATCTCTTCCACGTTAAGCTATGACTGAGGCCTTATTTGTATATTTAGGGTGGAAGAGTTTACTAAAAGGATTGGGAACTTGTAGGCAGTGGGAGAGATGGACAGAACTAATTATGTGCTGTCCACCTCACCCAGTGCCTATGAGTTCCAGTGGGGTTGGGTTCTAGTCAATGCTTGGAAAGCCAATGGTTGGGCTCCCAGAATGGCGGTGAGCAGAGGGAGAGGATGATACCTCTGAAGCAACGAGCCTTACTTCCAGCATGCTGTTCCCTGTTCAGCAATGGCCAGGGGAATGAGGGTTCCCTTTTGGCTGGATGTTAAGTATTTCTGGGTATACGTACTCGCCTTTTATATTTCAAGCTCCTCCATGAAAGAGGCTGATAATTACAGACACTTCCCAACTCTCCAGGTTGGGAAATCCACATGCTTCTTATTTATAGCTTCATTATCTAGATGCTCAGTAGTCTTTCTGCTTTCATGTGTAGAGTGTGTGGCTTCAATTTGGGGTTCTGTCTTGTTCACCATCATGTTCCCAGCACCTGAGCCAGCCCTTGGGAGGCACTCACAAAGTCATGGTTGCTTAAAAGGTCAGGCAGGTGTAATTAAACCTTTGTTTGAGTCAAAGTTTTATATTTTTCTCAGAGCTTCATTTGAAGCCTGACTTTGCACTATACCATTGAAATGTGCAGTGTCCCTTTAAAGTTAAAAAATGCATAAACCCTCAAAGTTATTTATTTTCCTTGTTGCCTTGTAGCAGTGTTAAAATTAAAACAAAGCCCCCATTTCACTGAGTGTTGTTATTTAATCAGGTTGAAGATAACTTTTTGGGGTGGATAATGATGGAGGTGACTAGTGAAGAACACATTTTTGCTTTATGTCATTTTCTGTACACTTCCTGCAGTGACAGTGATTTCTGGGGCGCCTTTCAATTAGGCAGTTTCAGTACAAAGGACCCAGAAAGTCTCCATCAAAGGCAGCACCTCGCTAGAAAAATAGCAGCGTGCACTGCTTGGGGACCCTTGGAGCCAAAGTTTATCCTTTGACTCAGTAAACCCCTTTCCTTGGAATTTGCACACAGGAAATAATCACGGATGCAATGGGAACATAAGAATGTTCATCCTTGCATTATTTGTAAGAAGGAACAATCGCACACAGCCCAACTGTCCAATAGGTGACTAGTGATCTGAAACACAAGATAGAAAACTATTAAGCCATACAAATGCAGATTTATGTTTATTAGGCAGAAAAGATATCTGTGGTATATTAATTTTTTAAAAGCACACTACAGAACACCATATACAATGTACATGTTCAAGTGTGAAAGGCAGAATTTTAAATGACCCTCACTCTTGTATAATTTTCTCCCCTTGAAATCTATGAATAAGATGGGATATCACTCCTGAAATTATGTTACTTTACATGGCAAAGAGGATTTTTCAGATATAATTCAGGCAATTAATCTGTTGCCTTTGAGTTAATTAAATGGGAGATTACCAAGGTGGGCCTCACCTAATCAGGTGAGTCCTTTAAATGAGCCTAAAGGTCAGAGACAGAACAAGCCAGAGCCATTCAAAGCATCGGAGACATTGACTGCTGGCCTTGAAGAAGAAGGTCGCTTACATAAATGTTAAAGCTGCAAGGAACTGAGTTATTTCATGAACCTAAATGAGCCCTGAACATCAGATGGACAACAGTCCCAGTAACACAGTGCCGTCACTTGAGACCCTGAGCAAAGGACCCAGTTTACCTGTGCCCAAACTCCTGACTCACAGAAACTGATAATAAATTCATGATAAGCTGCTAAGTTTTTAGCAATTTGTTATGCAGCAATACAAAAATTAATACAATATTCAGAGACATATTAAAGAATGTTTACCAAAATGTTGATAATGTTGAGTAGTTGGAAAGAATATGACTCTTACTTTTGTGCTATTTTCCTGCAATGTTTGAAATTTTTGTAATAAATATGTACTAGTTACCCTCTCTCAATAAAAACATTAAGAGGGCTAGTTTTTATTAAAAGAAGGTAGAGCACAGTTCAGAATCTGCCCTGGTTCTAACAGCTGGGTAAGGTCACGTCCAGATTGCTAGAGCCCATGGGAGGGTGGAGAAGTAGACGAGAACATGGCTGAGACTACGATGGGCTTCAGAACTTCGTGTGCTATTAATTCAGAGAAAATAAGATGGGTGATTGAAGCCAAGAGTCCTTTACTGCCTTTAACTTTGCTAACTGCTTAAATACTTCCCTAAGTCATCTCATTTACAAACTCTCCAGAAAATCCTTTAGAGAAAAGAATTCCCTAAAAGGGAAGAAAGAGGTATGAGCTTGTAATGTTGTTTCTGCATCTTTGCAAGGGCTCAAGGGAGAGCACAAACAAGGTCCAGAGAAAGTCTTGGAGGAGATGCCTTGGACCAACTTCAAATGTCAACCAAGTGTTTGAATTCTTTTATATTAAAAATGGCAGCGGTGGAAGAAAGTCACTCATCTAACTTGCAAATTGCTTGTATGTTCACAGAAAATGAGCACTGCTCCTCCGCTCTGGATCTGCTGATATACTTCTAATACAGATAGTGCTATTGGTGGCTAACACGACAGCACATCCTGGAACTGAGAAGCTTTGGCCATTTCAATGGCAGCAGGGTTGGGGTGGGGTCAGAGTTGTTGGAAAGAAGGGGGCAAGCTGGTGGATTCTGAGGCGTGTCTAAGAAGACATTCCAAAGTGAAAATGAAAGCTCTGACCCAGAAAAAAACTCCTCACTTAGGAAAGGTAATGAAGCAAGACCACCAAAAGGGATTGCGCAGAGGAAGGGAGGCATGCCAGAGGACCCACGGAGTTGCTGGGAGCTGAGAGCTGGAGCACACGCTGCCTCGATGCAGCTGCCCACTGTCAGGGCTACCAGAGTGCTGAACCAGCAGGGCACTCAGGGTCTCTCTGGGGTCATGTCAGTCAAAGGCCAGAGGCCCAGTCAGGTGGAGACCAGGCCAGTCCCCCTTATAGGGACCAACTGACTATCAAGAAAAAAGAGAAGATATGAAGATGTTTGCTTTTGCTTGTCTCAAGCAGGGAAGGGGCCCTACAACACTCATTGAGGAGCAGGTTTAAGTACAGTCTGATATAGCAGGAGAGACCCTATTTGAGGGGGTTGAAGATGGGGGGCACGCTTAAATATGTACTGTAATTAAATAAATACTTCTAAAATGAAAGTATGAGGTATACTTATAATAGTGGTGATAATCAAAATAGTTAATGACTACCCAGACACAGACATGAGCCAAATGGAAGCTGCAACCAATCAGAAAGGACACTCACTCTTCATGCCAGTTAAGTCCTACCATTGCATACTGGACAAATGCCAACCCAAATGTATTAAATTACATATACAGTATGATAGTGCTTAAGTTTCTTTCCATTTTCATAGTTATCTGGGAGTGTATCTTTCCTCAGTCTCGAGAGTATAGCCTTTTAACTCTCTTAGGCTTCCAGATACTGATTTCTTGAATATTTATTAAGAAAATTCTACAGCAGCTTTATTAACAATAATTTTTAGAAAATTGGGGGATGATCATGTAGATTTCTTTTCCCCCTCATTTGATAGTTCCCCTTTTGTGATTATCTGTTTTATTTTTTCACTGTGGCACCAGAAAATGGAAGAGCCAGAATAAGACTACATAAGGCAAAAAACAATGCAAAATAAGACAAATAAACAAATAACCCTCCAAAATCCTCAGGAAGTAGGTAGCACTCATTCACATAAGGCACATTTGCCATCACTACTTAGTAGAAGTTCTGTTACTATGCTGGGTTCCCTCTGCTGGATTCATTTTGAGAATAAGGCCCTGTCTATCTGTAATAGCAATTAGGAATTGATATTCCACCTGAAAATGAAGAAAAGGTAGGATTTTCAGAGTATTTGTTCGGATCATGCTAATCTGTAAAAAACGTTCTGTAACAAATTCTGGCTAAGTTTATCAATAATTATTGAAAAAAGTGTTTTAAAAATATAAGCATTCTTTGTAGGTACCAAAGTTACTGTTTTGCATTACAAAGCTGTTCACGAGTATACAATTCCAAGGTTGATAGATCTTATTTATATGAAACTTTACTAGAGGTCTTATTCATCAGAAGAAGAAATTAATTTACATTCAGTAAAGCATAGGTGGTGCATATTTTATTAGCTTTTAATTATTTGAAGACTGGTAAACTTTAACTGGTGTATATGATGACTCTCTTAGGCAGAATTTCTGATTAACCAAAACATGACATTTTTCTTATTTCTATGAAGACATTTTTGGAATGTCTTCATAGAAATATCTTACTGCTTTCTATGTGGTTTATCTTTTGGCTTCCACTTTCTTTTTCATTCTAATCTCCTGAGAGGTATTTGTAATAACCTCTAATTTTTTTAACTTCCCAAACTTTCTCTTTGTTCACTCTCAAGTGGGACTTGGGTAGAATAGGGACTACAGGCCATTTTAGGAGATATTCTAGATGCGGGACTAAGGTGGGTGTATAATAGGCATGTGAGGAGAGTCTAGAACAGTGACTTTCAACCTGCATAAGAAAAGTCCCCTCCTAATTTTAAAACAATTATTTTGCATCAGCCCTTTATTATACAGAAATGAAATCCATAGATAGCTTTCTATACACATAATTTCTCAAGTTTCAATATAATGCCCTATAATGTACCAGGAAGTGGAGGTATAGGAGGATATATGCCAGGAAGATGATAATAGACACCAAAATATTCCTACAAAATGTAAAACCTTTAAGGAGTATGGTAGACCCCAACTTGGAAGCACTGCAGTGGTTAAGAGTATGCTCTTGGGAAACACTACCAGAATGGCGGAGTAAGGACCTCCAAAAACTTCTCCTCCATAAAAGCAATGAGAATATTAGTAAACATGACCAACTTTTCTAGAGCTCTGAAAATGAACCAAAGACTTCCAACAATCTAAGGAGAATTTATTCATTAAAAAAATGAATTTCAGTAAGAACAGTGACCTTTGTGACATTTTAATTTGCCTTATTCCCACACCTCTCTCCACTTCTCCAAGGTAGTCTTGAAAGCCAACAGCCTCACAACTATAGAAGTGATAAAAAAATTGCAGCCTATCAACAAGTGAAGGGGAGAAAATGGGTTTGGAACTTTCTGGAAACCCCATCGTCAAAGAATTGTCACTATTTAACCTGTCAGGAAACTCTCTAAAAAGCTCCATTCTGAGGGATTATTTTAATTTGATCAGATTCAGAGATCACTCTGTGCAAATAGCCCTATTCTTAGGATGTTTTCCAAAAACAATTAGGAGCAACTATTTAACACCATAACTGCCTGAAGAAGGGATACAAGTTGGGTATAATAAAGGCTGCTCCAAAAAACTTAAAAGAAAAACCTAGGCACTGAGATGCCCATGAGGGTTTTGAACAACTCTAACATACTCTGAGAGTCTAAAGTATGGGGCTGTGTGCATATCCAGGAAAGCCCCAACAAAGTCCTAATCTCTCACCTTTGGCTGACCTTGAGGCTCTGTACAAGCAGGGAGCAAAGGCTACAGCAGAATTGATTGTAAACTTCCTGCTGGATCATTGAAGACATTCCCCCTCATACATGCACACAGAGCTCCATGTAAGACTGAGAACTTATTGGTTCAGGGTATTTAAGGAAATCTGTCCAACTGTTAGCAGCCTACTAAGTTAACTCAGTAGAGAAACTTTAGTGAACAGACATGATAAAGAATATGGACTTTACATAATTAGTCCAGAGAAGTCACTAAACAAACAAGCAGCAGTAGCAGTAATAAAAACAGTAACATATATCCACAGATTCTGGGGAGCAGGACATCTGATTTTCAGAGTTACCATATTTATTATTTAAAACTAGAGGCCCAGTGCATGATTTCATGAACAGGTGGAGTCCCTTGGCCTGGCCGGCAATTGAGGCCTATCGGAGGGGGTGGGGGGCGGCGCCGGCCAGGAAAGGGGCCACAGGAGGTTGGCTGGCTAATGGGGCTGATGAAGGGACCGGTTGGCCAGGGGGAGGGGCCACGGGCTGTTGGCTGTGGGAGTTCACTGACTACCAGGGGTCAGCTCCTGCATTAAGCATCTGCCTCCTGGTGGTCAGTGCGTGTCATAGTGACTGGTAGACCGGTCGTTCTGGTCATTTCAGTTGTTCGGTCATAATGGTCGCTTAGGCTTTTATATATATACTAGTGGCCCGGTGCACAAAATTCATGCATGGGGTGTGTGTCTCTCGGCCCGGCCTGCACCCTCTCCAATCTGGGACCCTTTGGGGATGTCCAACTGCTGGTTTAGGCCCGATCCCTCTTGCAATCTGGGACTGCTGGCTCCTAACCGTTCACCTGCCTGCCTGCCCGATTGCCCCTAACCACTCTGCCTGCTGGCATGCTCGCCCTTCAACTGCCCCCCCGCCACCAGCCTGATGGCCCCCAACTGCTCCCCGCCCCCCGCTGGCCTGATGGCCCCCAACTAATTAGCATATTACCCTTTTATTAGTATAGATAGATAGATATCCAGTTTTTAACAAAAATTGTAAGACACATAAACAAAACAGAAAAGTATGGACCATACACAGAAAAAAAGGCAGTCAAGATAAACGGTCACTGAAGAAGCCAAGACATTGTGCTTACCAGACAAAAACATTAAATCATTTAATTGTGTTTAAAGAACTAAAGGAAACAATGAGAACAATATCTAACAAACAGAGAAAATTAATGAAAAGATAAAAATTATGAAAAGAAACCAAACAGAAATTCTAGAGCTGAAAAGTACAATAACTGGAATGAAAATTTCAAAAATGTACCACAGGGTCTCAAAGGCAGATTTAAGTAGACAGAAAAAAGAAATAATTCAGTCAAGTTAAAGTCAATTGAAATGATCCAATTTGAATAACAGAAGAAAAAATATGAAGAAATATGAACAGAGCCCCCCACACAAGTGAGACACCATCCAGTGTAACAACATACTTATAATTTGACTCCCTAAAGGAAAAGAAAGGAGCAGAAAAAATATTTGAGAAATCATAACTAAAAACTTTCCAAATTTGATTACAGACATGAATACATACATTTGAGAAGTTCAAAAACTCCAAATATAATAAACTCAAAAAAATATATACACTTAAACATCTCATAGCCAAACTGTCAAAAACTGAAGACAAAAAAAAAAAAATTGAAGACAGCATGAGAAATGTGATTTATTATGTACAAGGGAGCATCAATAGGATTAAAACTAACTTCCAATCAGAAACCAAGAAAGCTGAAAACCAGTGATATGATGTATTCAAACTGCCGAAAGAAAAATTGTTAACCAAGAATTGTATATCTTTCTATACTGTCCCTCAAAAGAGAAAGTAAGGATAACTACAGAGAAAAATAGGGAACACAGTTTAAAGGTATACTTGTTTGTAATTCTTATCTTCTCTAAGTTTTAACACAACTTCATAAAGCAATAGTTATAAAATTGTATTGATAGTCTTATAATGTAGAAAGATGCAATCTGTATTAAACAACAGCACAAAGGGCCCGAAGAATGGAACAAAGTTATTGTATGCTATTGAAATTAAGTTGGTATTAATCTGAACCAGATTGTTTTAAGTTTTGATA
Organism: Myotis lucifugus; assembly: GCF_000147115.1. Lineage (NCBI taxonomy): Eukaryota > Metazoa > Chordata > Mammalia > Chiroptera > Vespertilionidae > Myotis > Myotis lucifugus. Next base: position 656,637 of record NW_005871307.1, read on the forward strand.
TTAATTGTAATCCCCAGAGAAACCATTAAGAAAAAACCTGAAAAATATATAGTTCAAAAAAACCAGAATTAAAATGATATACTAAAAATATATATGTCACACAAAATAAAAAGGTAATGAAGAAATAGGAGAAGAAAAGGGGCACAATACATTTAAAAATCAAATGGCAAAATGGCAAATTTAAATCCTATGTATTAGTAATCACATTAAATGTTAATAGACTAAACACTTCAATCAAAAGGCAGAGATTGGCAAGATAGATAACAATACATGTTTTAACTATATACTGTATACAAGAGATACACTTTACATTCAAAGATGCAAATAAGCTAAAAGTAAAAAAGATGAAAAGATACACTGCACAAATATAGCCAAAAGTTAGCTGGATTGGCTACATTTATATCAGAAAAAGAAATAGACTTTATGAGAAATAGTATTAGCAGAAACAAAGAAGGACATTCTATAATGATAAAAGGATAATGTTATCAGGAAGACATAACAATAATCAACATATCTGCATCTAATAACAGAGGTAGGACACATATGAAGCCCAAACTGACAGAATTGAAAAGTGAGAGAGATAATTTAACAACACAACCAGAGTCAGGGTGCACGGGTTGGATGAAGTGGGTGAAGGAATTCAAAAGGTACAACTTCCAGTTATAAAAGAGTTAAGTCATGGGCTTGTAATGTACAGCATGGTAACTATGGTTAGTAATATGGTATTTCATATTTAAAACTTACTAAGAGCCCTGGCCAGTTTGGCTCAGTGGATAGAGTATCAGCCTGTGGACTGCTGAAGGGTCCAGGTTCGTTTCTGGTCAAGAGCACATACCTGAATTGCAGGCTCAATCCCCAGTGTGGGGTATACAGGAGGCAGCTGATCAATGATTCTCTCTCATTGATGTTTCTATCTCTCTCTCCCTCTCCCTTCCTCTCTGAAATCAATAAAAACATATTAAAATAAAATAAAACTTGCTAAGAGAGCAGTTCTTAAACATCTTCATCACATACAAAATCTAATCTAATAAAAGAGAAACATGCAAATTGACCATACCTTTGCTATGCCACAAGCCACACCCACCAGACAATCAGAGCAACTATATGCAAATTAACCCAACCAAGATGGCGACCGGCAGCCACTGAGCTGGAGCAAGCAGGAGGCTTGGTTGCCCTGGTGATGGAGGAAGCCAAGTTTCCCGCTTGCCCTGGCTGGCTGTGGCCTCTGCTAAAGGCAACAAAGTTTCAATTATAGAAGCTAAATAAATCCCAGATTCCTGCTTCCAACCAGCCTCCACTGGGAGCTTGGGTGGCTGGGGTCCATGGCCAGCCTGCAAACAGCCATTAGCCCCTCACCCAGGATGGCCACACCCACACGGGGTGAGGGTCACCACTGGGGGGCTTGGCCTGCCTGCAAACAGCCATCAGCCCCTCATCCAGGCTGGCCAGGCAACCCAGGGGACCCCCACCCTGAAGGGGATGTGGCCAGCCTGCAAACATCCATCAGCCCCTCACCCAGGCTGGCGACACCCTCAAGGGGTGAGGGTCCCTGCTGGGGGCTTGACCAACCTGAAAACAGCCCTCAGCTCCTCACCCAGGCTGGCCAGGCACTCCAGCAGGGACCCCCACCCTGAAGGAGCTGTGGCCAGCCTGCAAACAGCCATCAACCACTCACCCAGGCTGGCCAGGCACCCCAGCAGGACCCCTTTCCCTGAAGGGGGTGTGGCTAACCTGAAAATGGCCCTCAGTCCCTCACCCAGGCTGGCCAGGCACTCAGCAGGGACCCCCACGCTGAAGGGGGTGTGGCCAGTCTGAAAACGGCCCTCAGTCCCTCACCCAGGCTGGCCAGGCACCCCAGCGGGACCCCCACCTGATCCGGGACACCCTTCAGGGCAAACCAGTCAGCCCCTACCCATGCACCAGGCATATAATAAAAGGGTAATATGCAAATTAATCCTAATAGCAGAAAGACTGGGAATGACTGGTCACTATGACACACACTGACCATCAGGGGGCAGATGCTCAATGCAGGAACTGCCCCCTGGTTGTCAGTGCGCTCCCACAGGGGGAGCTCTGCTCAGCCACAAGCCAGGCTGATGGCTGCCAGCACAGCAGTGATGGTGGGAGCCTCTCCCGCCTCCTCAGCAGTGCTAAGGATGTCCGACTGCAGCTTAGGCCTTGTCCCCGCTGGCAAGTGGACATCCCTCGAGGGCTCCTGGGCTGCCAGAGTGATGTCTGACTGCCAGCTTAGGCCCGATCCCCCGGGAAGCGGGCCTAAGCCAGCAGGTGGACATCCCCCAAGGGGTCCCAGACTACAAGAGGGCACAGGCCGGGCTGAGGGACTCTCCCGAGTGCACAAATTTTTTTGCACCAGGCCTCTAGTATTTTATAACTATGTATGGTGATGGATGCTAACTAGACTTATTGTGGTGATCGTTTTGTAATATATACAAATATTGAATTACTAGAGGCCTGGTGAATGAAATTTGTGCATGGGTAGGGTCCCTAGGCCTGGCCGGCAATCAGGGCCGATCTGTGGGGTGACCAATAGGGCAATCGGGGGGCCCTTGCTGACACCCACCTTGGAGGCAACCAGCAGGGCTATTGGGGTGTGGCGCTGCCCACTTGCCATCTGGCCCCATCCCCCCACCGCCACCACAGGTCGCCTCCCTCTGTGGAACAACTGTCAGGGGGATCGGGAGGCCCCCGCTGGCACCTGCCTTGGCTGGCCTGGGGCCTGCAGGCTGGGGGCAGCTCCTGCATTGAGCGTCTGCCCCCTGGTGGCCATGCGCATCATAGCAACTGGTCATTCTGGCATTTGATCAATTTGCATTTTAGGCTTTTATTATATAGGATTGTTATACACCTGAAACTAATACAGTGATATGTGTCAATTACACTTTATTAAAAATAAAGTAAACAATTAAACAAATAAAAGTTTGAGACTTTAATGCTGCACTTTCAATAATGGATAGAACAAACAGGTAAAACATTAGCAAGGAAATAGAAAACTATATATATAAACCCTAATATGCAAATAGACCGAATGGCGGAACAACTGAACAACCAAACAAGTGGTTGCTATGACGTGTGCTGACCACCAGGGGCATGTGCGGAACATGGCGGGCATCAGCAGCAGGCAGCAGAGCACAGAACATGGTGGGTGTCAGCTGTGGCAGGATGGTGGAGCAGGTGAGCGGAAGCACCAGACCAAGGTGGGGTGCCAGTCACTGTCAAGGTGAGCCTCTCATGATTACTGAAAATTCTTTGCTCCCATGCACCATGGTCCTGCCCGGCGCTTGCACCTGCTGCCAGCACCAGCCCCACTCACACCCAATGCCAGCGCCTGGTGCTGGCCCTGATCCCTAGGAGCTGTCAGCAGGTGTGAGGGGTGGCTGCCAGCCCCAATCACCCCTCTGTTCCTGAGGGGCAATTGGGGCCCGCAGTCGTCACTCAAACCTACTGCTGGCGATGGCCCTGCTCACACCCGCAGCCGGAGCCAGAGCTGCCACTTGTGCCTGGCACCGGTCCTGATCGCTTGGTGCAATCAGCGGATGAGAGCGGTGGCTACCAGCCCCAATCACCCCTGATGATTTCTCTACCTCCCCCTGCTCCTGAGGGGTGATCGGGGCAGCAGCTTCAGCTTGCACCCACTACTGGCACTGGCCCCAATAGCTCTGTGCTGTCAGCGGGTGCAAGCGGGGCCAGTGCCATCAGTGCGTGGAAGCAGTGGTGGGAGCGGGGCTGCCGGCAGACAGGGGACCAGGGGCCGCAGCGGGAGGGGCCGGGCGGGGGCGCAGAGGATGGGCTGAGACCCACCCCTATGCTCATCGCAGCCTTGCAACCCACAGTTTATTTCAAGGTGCATGAATTCATGCACTGGGCCCCTAGTAATAATATAATAAACCAACTAAACATAATGGACAGCTATAGAACACACTACCCCAAAATAGTAAAACGCACACTATTCTTAAGTGCAAATCAAACATTTTTCAGAATAAATGATATGTTTGGCCATAAAACAAATCTTAAAGTTTGATCCATTAACATTTAATGTAATTACTGATACTGATATATAGGATTTACACCTGCCATTTTCCTATGATGTCTTTTTTCTTCCTCTGTTCCTCCATTATTTCCTTATTTTGTGTAAATAGATATATTCTAGTATCATTTAATATTATTTCTGTTTCTTTTTACTATATGTTTTTCAGTTTTATTCTTAGTAGTTTCCCTGGGGATTATAATTAACATCATAATTTAAAACAATCTAGTTCAAATTAATAGCAACTTAATTTCAATAACATACAAAAACTTTGTTCCATTCCTCTAGCATTTTGTTCTGTTATTGTAATACAGATTATATATTTCTATATTATTAAAATATCAACACTATTTTATAATCATTAGTATGTAAATTATATTTCAATAACGGTATTATTTTTCTTTTTTATTTTTAAAAATATATATTTTATTGATTTTTTTACAGAGAGGAAGGGAGAGGGATAGAGAGTTAGAAACATCGATGAGAGAGAAACATCTATCAGCTGCCTCCTGCACACACCCTACTGGGGATGTGCCCGCAACCAAGGTACATGCCCTTGACCAGAATCGAACCTGGAACCCTTGAATCCACAGGCCGACGTTCTATCCACTGAGTTAAACCGGTTAGGGCAATAACGGTATTATTTTTTTAAAAAGTAGGCTCTAGGTTGAACCATTTTGGGTTTGTAATTTAGGTTTTGACACTTTCTGGCTGGTAACCAGCTTACGTTTCTATGCCTCAGTTTCTTCATCTGTAATGGAGACAATAACAGTAATTGCCTTAACATGTAATTAAGAGGATTACATGAGCTAGTATATGTCACCCACTTAGAACAAGATCTGGTACCAAGAAAGTATTTCATAAGCACGAGCTATTTTGATTTTTTGGAGGTGATAATGCCTTTTTGATCCTTTCTTCAAGACTCTGGTGTGGGTTTGCAGTGCATATTCTTGGTTTTCTAATGACAGCTCTCATAATCTAGCTCCAGGTGATTTTCTCAAAAACAATTTGGCTGACAGTAATGTGGTTAACAAGATGATTTATTTGAAAATAATATTCTCCCCCCCTCTCTAATTGTTTTCTCTCTAAAATTAATAAAAAAGATTAGAAAATAAATTAAATGTCTTTGGTAGCTATGCAGAATTGGTAGTTGGATGCATCATAGGATAATTTTATAAACTCTTAAGGATCTTGAAGTAGTTTGGTCTGTATGTAGAATTTTTTTTAAAATTTGGGTTTATTTTTAGATACTTATTTTCACATACAGTGACTAAAATTTAGGATAATGGAGCAATATGAAAGTCCAACTAGTTGGAGCACACTGAGCATCTCAAACAATGTACCAAGTGGATTAGTCTAAATTTCAAAAAACCACGCCCACAATGTGCCAACCACCATGCCAAGTGCAGAGACTGCAATGAGAATTAGAATTGGTGGTGTGTTGAATCCAGGACGGACTCCCAGGTGTTCTAAAGCTTGCTTTGTTTAGAACTTTGTTTACAGATTCAGTACTACCCATTGCAGAATGGGAATGTTTGCATTTGCAGTGAAAACAAAACAAAACAAAACAAAATAGCAGCTATACTCTTCCTAAAAAGTATTAAAGGAAGTTGGAACCTTTTTTTAAAGAACCAGATGCATTGAGGCCAGCCAAAAATTACAAATATTTTCTGTGGTATGTTTGATTTCTTTTTTTTTTCCTTTCCTGGGAGCTGATGTGAAACCAATTTGCAAAGCAGGTGCTAAGTGTGAGTAAGCAGCTCACAGCCTGGCCCTGTGCAGATGAGCAGGTCTTCACACAAAGCAAGTGGCAGAACCTGCTGAATTCTGGCTGGAAGAACAGTGAAAATGATTTTAAAAATAGGTCATTTAGAGCTGGAAATGACCTATAGCTCATTAAAACCGAACTCATACATTCATACATTTATATCTGAGAAAACTAAGGCCCAGAGAAATCAAGCAACTTGCCCAAAGTTACCCAGCTAATTTGTGGCAGGGCCAATCACATGGCATTGCACCATCGAGAGAGAAAAATTTACAAGAATAGTTTGACTTGATTTGGTGTTTCTCCATGACACCCTGAGGACAATCAAAATACAACTGTGATTTCTTTACACTTGGATCACATAGTTCTTAGATTGTTGAAACTTTGAGCTGAAACTGATAAATACAAATTTGCTAGTTCACAATTATTTTAAAAGATTAAATTGAAAGCACCAATTTAATCAAACCTATTTAATTTCAAAGGAAAAGACAATAAAGGAAATAAAGACTCTTGCTAATATTTTAGCACTCACATTTTTAAATTATCATTAATATATACAAGATGTTTAAAACTTTGAGTTAGGCTATTTTCTACATCTACCAATTAATTGGCCAATCAGCTAGAGTTTGAGAAGCACAGGGTCAGCTTATGGGCCTTGGTGTACACACATGTGCTCAGTACCTTCTCTTCATGTCTGAGGGCATAACCAGCACATGCTTCCCCGACCCCACTTGGAACCCCATAATCCAGAGATGAACATCTTTCTCAGGAACATGTGCAGGAGGGAAAGGGTTACACGAGGAAGGGGCTTAGAAGCTGGACAAAAAGCAGTCACAGGGTCTAGAAAGCTGTTGGCTCCAAGAGGGAATCTGGAACACTGTTACTATTGGACCCTCTAAAACAGTGGCTCTAACCTTCCTAATGCCGCGACCCTTTAATACAGTTCCTCATGTTGTGGTGACCCCCAACCATAAAATTATTTTCGTTGCTACTTCATAACTGTAATGTTGCTACTGTTATGAATTGTAATGTAAATATCTGATATGCAGGATGTATTTTCATTGTTACAAATTGAACATAATTAAAATTAGTGATTAATCACAAAAACAATATGTAATTATATATGTGTTTTACGATGGTCTTAGGTGACCCCTGTGAAAGGGTCATTAGACCTCCAAAGGGGTCGCGACCCACAGGTTGAGAACCACTGCTCTAAAACAAAGAGAGGGTCAGGAGGGTTTATCTCAGAGGAGTCAGAACCTAGAATTGGACAGCGCCTAGAGGGTAGAGAAGCAGCAGTGATAGAGGGGTGTAGAGAGGTAACAACACCCTAACTCCACCCCTAAACAGTATTAACTCCACCCACTCCTTGTGAGTGCATGGCCTAGAGCCCTGGTTGACAAACCGCGGCATTTGAGCCACATGCGGCTCTTTGGCCCCTTGAGTGTGGCTCTTCCACAAAATAGCATGTGGGGGCGCGCACTTACAGTGCGATTGAAACTTCGTGGCCCATGCACAGAAGTCAGTATTTTGTGGAAGAGCCGGTATTTTGTGGAAGAGCCACACTCCAGGGGCCAAAGAGCCGCATGTGGCTCGCGAGCTGCGGTTTGCCGAGCCGCAGTTTGCCAACCACTGGCCCTAGAGGAATTAGCCCCTTCAGAAAGGCAGGCAAAGAGCTAGGCTTCCTTGATGTTGCATGTGAGGAAGCTGTAAGGGGCTAGATCATGAGTCAGAGTGAGTTTCATATTCAACAGCTATAGTCATGATGAGACAGGATAATTCTGTATGAAACTCCACTCCTTCCTGCCTGGTCTTCAAAACTGATCTGTGGTTTTCTCATCTCAGCAGGTGAACAGCCTCCCCCCTTACTCTCCTGGGCTCGGGTTGGAAGCCTGTCCCCTCCTCTCCGTGACTTCTGGCTCACACTACAGCCTACCTTATATGTTTTATGGAGTGTTTTATATGTGCTTATCTCACCCACCAACGCTGGATGGAGCTCCTCAAGGGCAGTGACCTGATTAATTTCTTTCTGAATCCTTCACATCTAGGTATTTGGACATGGTGCATAATAATGCTCGTTGAATGAATTAAATGACATTTATTCAGTTAACTGAGTATTTACATTTTTTTCAACTAATTCCATTTATTAAGTTCTTGTTCTATGCCCTGTGCTCTGTTACATGCTGGCAAAACAAACAAAAATAAATTAGATGGGACATTGCTCCCCATGGTAGGGATTGCATTCTGGCGAGGGCTAGCCAAAAGATGGGCAGAGTTCTTTCACCTAGAATGACCAACTCTGCTCCGTCCTCTCCAGCAAAAATATCCAGGATAATGCTTTCATTAACTAGAGAAGCCTTTCATTGAAATACCTTTCATAACCCTAATAAGTGCCACCATCCCTTTTATCATTGTTTCCATTTCCATTGTGATTGTCATGTAATGAGGTGACTAAACTGACCCTTTTCAAGATAAGGCCAAACAGAGACTTCTCCATTGCCCATCGGACTGAGTACTCTCCCTCCTCAATGAGCCCTCATGTCCATATTCACTGTGAACTGCAGCTCAATGTTGCTCAAGCATCTTCATTAAAGTGTCCACAGTGATTCATTGATGCCTTCCCCAGAGGTTGCGCATAATTCAAAACCCATCAGCACACTGGGGACAGGCGGCTTAAATTGCTCCTTCCAGGATATCTTACCTGCGTTGGCCCTCTCGGAATTTCATTCGCTACCTGAGGTCCAATTACTCTGCCCGGCTAAGTTCCTCATCCCCTCCCTCTCCTGAATGGCTAAGAAGCTGACTCTTTCCTCTGTTGGCATCAACACCATGCCCACTCTGTGCAAAATTGCTGCCCCCGGTGAGGGAGTCTCCTCAGAGGGAAACCCACCATGCAAACCAGAAAGCAGGCAAATAAGCAGCCAGTCCCTGTGTTGATAAAGGGAGAAGAGTCTGGACACGGGGTGAAATCCACACCTCACCTCCCTTGGCTTAGCAGTGCATGGAGCGTGACACCCCCACACGCATTCCTGTGCTCCCCTCTGAGCCCTGGGGCTGGCTTATTTCTGCCCCGGGCTTGCTGGACCTGGCTGAGTTGTGGAGAAGAGGACACCCTGAGCTTTGAGACCCAACCAGAAACATTCATTCACCACAAAATTTGTACCATCAGGACCTCGGTGAAGAGACGGTGGAGGCACAAGCGAGAGAAACCAGAAGTCATTCTCATGGTTTCTTGGAAAGAGAGGAAAGAGCAGGGCAAGGAGGACAGGAGCCACCTGACAAACTGAGAGGGCGTTGGGGCGAGTTTGTTTGACTGGAGCCTGTGGAGGGAGTGAATCTGGGGGCTTGGGTGAGACCAACTGCTCCTGGGACCTCTGCGAGACAATCCCTAGGCCCGTGGTCGGCAAACCGCGGCTCGCGAGCCACATGCGGCTCTTTGGCTCTGCCACAAAATACCACGTGCAGGCACGCACATACAGTGCGATTGAAACTTCGTGGCCCGTGCGCAGAAGTCGGTATTTTGTGGAAGAGCTGGTATTTTGTGGAAGAGCCACACTCAGGGGGCCAAAGAGCCGCATGTGGCTCGCGAGCCGCAGTTTGCCGACCACTGCCCTAGGCCATGTGTTGCGCTGGCCTCTCAGGGGTCAGCGGATGTCCAGCAAATCCTCCCGCATGAACCTCTGCCCCCAGTGACCTCCCTGCAGCGCAGGCGCCCCTGTTTCTCATCTCATTAGCAGGCGCTGGGTGAGCAGTGCTGGCCCAGCACTGTGGTAAGTACTTTGCCTGCGTTACCTCATTTGTCACAGCTACCCCATTCGGAAATGTCACTATAAGATTACCCGCATTCTACGGGTAAGGAAACTAAAGCTCAGAGAGGTACAACCCTTTTCTCAAGGCCACACAAGTAACTCCCCAAGACAGAGCGTGACTGTGGTGGCCATATGCTGGCCAATACATCAGGGCGGCCCCACGAGCCCCTCAATCAACGAAGGGCTTAGAAAAACTTCTGTTCTGGAACATCTGTAGCTTCTAGGCTCCACTAGTGTTTTTGCACAGGGGAGGCACAAATTTCTGTTTTTGTTTTAAAAAATACCCCAAAGTAATAGAAATAGCACAGTCATCTTAGCACACTGGCACCCCTCTTATTCTGACTGCTTCACTGTGCTTGAGTTGATGGCGACATATTGCCTCTAAGAAATTTCAGCTGTGTGGTAATAATGAAGGCAATGATAACAACTGACATTTATTAGGCACCTATTATGCTTGGCTCTGTGCTGAGTCAAGTAGAAAATTTTGTCTCCAAAGGAGAAAAGAAAGGCACAGAGAGGTTATGCCTTGCTCAAGATCACACAGCTAGTCAGTGGCAAAGCCTGGCCTCGGACGCAGACCTGACTGAGCCCTTTCTTCCCTGTGCCGCATGGTCTGGCATGCCATGAGTTTTAATATCAGCCATCCAGTTAGCCAGATGGTCAGTCATTATATATTAGAAGCCTGCTATGCCAGCCCCTAATGCGGGGAGGGGAAAGGAGCCGAGGGCAGTAGCCTGGCTGTGGAGGATGAGTGAGGGTCCCAGACCAGGGAACATAGTCCCAGGGTGATGGGAAATTTGGGGAAGGTGAAGAAGGAGCTAAGGGTGACAGGAGCAGGGAAAGGAATTTGGAGAGGGAGCTGAAAGATGAAAGGGTTACCAAGACCAAGCTCTATCAGCTTCACAATTTTGTATCAGTTTTGTTTATGGCTTCCTAGGGATTTATGATGGAAGGCATTTGGATCAAGGAATAGGGAGGAATAATTTCAAACTGCAGTTGACTACAAAGGCATTGTGTGTGTGTGTGTGTGTGTGTGTGTGTGTGTGTGTATGCAGTGCGGAAGGCCAAATAATTCTCATTTTGCCATTTTCGACTGTCACAACAGGCTTTGGGGAGGCTATTTTGGTCTGTTTTTGTCATTTCATATACATGCAGGGCTGCTATACTGTGATTCCATGGGCTTAAATGGTGCTTTGAATTACTGTTCAGTTTGCAGAGGTGAGGTTTTGTCTTGCCTGAACTCTCCAGCTTACCATTGCTCAGCTCATTCCCTGCAAATGAACTGCTGGTTTTTATTCATAGCAGCACTTTGCTACTAGTTCAGCGATTTCCTTCTTTCAACATTCTCAAAAGAGCGTTTACTGGTTCTGGCGAGTTAATACTACTCCTACAACTGTGATCCATTCCTGTAACATGGGGGAGTTAAGGCACTTCTAACTTTTAATTTCTCTTAAAATGAGCTTATAACTTCCTACCATCCCCGTTTGGCTGCTTTTACAACTGACAGTGTTTTAGCTTTATTTCTTTGAAAGAACACCCAGAGGAGACACATTTTTGGCTTGGAAATCCTACCTAGTTCAATGCCTGGCAATTTCCTCCCATACAGACCTTCATAAATGTCCTTTAAATTTGAATTCTTTTAAAAATAAGTATGTTCTTATTGATTTTTTTAGAGAGAGAGGGAGGGAGGGAGAGAAGGAAACGTGGACATGAGAGAGAAACATTGATCGGCCACCTCTCACACTCACCCTGATCAGGGATCAGCCCGTAACCTGGGCATGTGCCCTGAGAGGGAACTGAACTGGCGACCTTTTGGTGCACCAGCCAATGCTCAACCAACTGAGCCACACTGGCCAGGGCGATTTCCCCCCTCTTTTTAGAATATTTTTAAGACTCAGTGGGTGCCATGGAAAAAGGAAATTCCTTTGGAATGTTAAACTCCCTGTAGCCAGCTGTGATGCAGTTGTTCAGGGCAGTGAAAGAACTGTGTGTTTGGTATTTGGTAACAATGTCAACCTGACTCTTATTTCTATCTCTGAATGAATGATGATTTCACAAACCAAGGAGAACAACATTTTTTTACACTCAAAGATCAATCCTATATTGCAAAGGCAAAAAACGATTGTGGTCAAAGTTCAGCTGGGTTTATTTGCAGTGTACCAGATGTGTGGCCTTGGGTAAATGACTTTAACCTCTCTGGGCCTCGGTTTCCTCTTCTGTAAATGGAGATATTAATAAGCACTGACTTGATAAGAATTAGATAAGATCATGAACACAGAAACTGGTGCGTAGTCATTGCTTAGTAAATGTTAGTTATATGACCCTGAGTGTATTGACAGATAATGCTGGGCTCCCATATCTCTGCCATTCACCACAATGTTCATAAACTAAAATAGAGAAGAGCTAGTGTAGGTTCTAGCCGCTAAAGCAATGACCTTTATCAGTGGTTTCTGTCATAATGAGTTGGCCCATCTTTATTACTAAGAACCCAAACTGCCTGTTCAGTAATATTTCTCATTCATTAGGTGAAAACACTCTCTGACAATCAGACATTTCTGCCTATGGTATCAAACAGTCCTTAAAATAGAGTAGAAAGAAACAGTAGACCAAGTCTGTCTTGTGGGAAATGTGTAATGTCACTTTACTTTGATATCAGCAAGTGCCCTTGTAAATCAAACTCACCACACTGAATCCTTGGTGAGTTTGGAGTTCACATTCCCATCTTCTTGCAGGAAGATGTCCATTTGCAAATTGGCATCATTATCATGAGCTGAGAAATAATTGGTAACAACTCTTGCTGGTATCCCAAGGCATCGCAAAACTGCAGGAAAGAAGGACCACAACGAACCATGTCACCAAAAATTAATAAATACATAGGGAGCAATCCCTTCTCATAGGGACTTCCTTCTTTGACAATGTCAAAGGTCAGAAATAGCAAGAGTAAAACCAATGAATCGCCCAAGTAGTAATTAGTTTATTGTGCATATACCAAAAAGACAGTTCACTAACCAGGAACACTCAAAACAAAACATGGAAGGAGGTACAAGGATATATTATCATAAACCAGCTTATATAGCGAGGAAACGGTGCCTGTTTATTCTTCACAGTGATTGGTTATATTAGGATATTCTTAAAAGATAGGGAATTAGTCAGTGGTTACCTTATTTTATTTATTTATTTATTTATTTATTTATTTATTTATTTATTTATTTATGGTTACCTTATATTGACCTTAGGAAGCAGGTTAAGGTTTGCCCATGATTTTCATATGCATAAGCAAGAAATGATCAAGGTCATGTTAGCCTTGCAAAATAAGCTCAAGTGAGCTTTGTATGAGCAAACTGTTTCTGCTCAGGAAATCTTCTAGGCTAGACTCTAGTTTTCATTTTAATGCCAACTTGAAAAGCCCCATTTGTACATGTCATCCTCAGATATTCCATGCTGGAGAAGGGCCTATTCTCAGGACCAAAGTTGCAGAGAGAAACCTTGCTGCAGGGTCATTCAGAATTGCAGTTGGGCCAGATGAAGTCAGCTGGAACAGAAGCCCAGTAACAGCATTCCAATGATTGTTGCAAACCATACGATTGTCAAAGTGGTATTATTTTAGTCCAGCTAAGGGGACTATGTTTCTGAAAATAAAATTTAAAAATAGCTAATAGGAAGCTAGGAATGTACGAAGCAGGTCCTCAGTGGGGTTTGCTTTCTCAGATGGAATTTGCTCTGTGACACTTGGTGGAGGGTGACACCACGGATTCATTTTAATTGTTAGGTAACAAATTGCCAGGATGCATCTCTTGCCATATGTACCTATTGATTAAACTTAATCCAAATGCCCTCCCTGCCTCCCAGGACACCACACATCAGGGTTCATTAAAAATAATTCTGCTGACAATTTTAAGATTAATGACTTGGCTAGCCTTTTATTTTCTCAGAATATTTTAGCATTTTTAACCAAAGACTATCCACCTCCTTCAATAGAACAACCTTGGAAGTTCACAATGGAGTCTGGAAAGGTGAAGCTTGACACTGGGGCACTAGGACTTCCTTCCCTCTGACTTCCCTCTTTGGGTTTATTCTTATTGTCCTTCTCCATATCATGCTCTGCCTCTTCTAACTTTCCATCAAAGCCTGGAGTAGGTCTGGTGACCCTTTTATATAAAAGGCATAAATGGATGGAAGGTGCTCACTATTTCATCTGGTTCTAAGCCTGAAGGAATTACACTGGGATAATGAAATTGTATGCAGCAGGACATGGGAAGGCAGAGGGCCCTTTCGGTTTTCCTGGAAGCATTTCATAAGAGTGGCTGCCTCCATTGGGTGCTGTAGTCTTAGCTTGCAAACCATGAGGGAGGGGAACTACTATCTTGAAGTTCATGCTTCTCTCTAGAACTTCAGAGACCAGCCCTTTCAGGAGACAGATACATTGACCTTGATTGCTCTCAGGAAATATACATATTTTCCTTTAGTCCTTGGGTATACTCAAATGGCTAAGAAAATAATCTTATTCATTTGATGCCAGGGGGAAGAAAAAAACACACCACAATACAAAACTCATGATTTCTTCTCACTTGGATCACTGGCTAGTTATTTTTTAAAAAATATTTTAAAATTGATTTTAGAGAGAGAAGAAGGAAGAGGGATAAAGAGATATAAGCATTGATCAACTGCTTTCTGCATGCCCCCTACTGGAGATTGAGACCACAACCCAGGCATGTACCCTGACCAGGAATTGAAACTGGGACCTCTTGGTCCATGGGGTGATGCTCAAGCCACTAAGCAATACAGGCCAGGCTAGTTCTTAGACCATAACAACCTTGAGTTGAAACTGACAGACTTCATAATAATTTATTTTTAAAAACGGTCTTATCCCTGCTTCTAGCCTCTGACCCCCACCTTGATTTTTCTGAATAATAATAATAAAAAAATGCTAGCTTAGTAAAACATTCTTTATTAATGAATAAGCAGAAAGGACACTCAAATTTGTGCTTGCTGTTTTCTCCAAGACTGTAGAAATGGCATGTGGCTGAAGAGAATAATTCTGTTCCCATATGCTTTCTGCTATGGACTGGATGTTGGGTGAATTAAAAGCCAGAAAGGAAGCTAGGGAGTGATGATTGTTTATTAACTTCTGATACCTAATTGCTCAGGGGCATCGAGACTCATGTGTAAAAAGGGAGATTAAAAAAATGGAGATGAGACCACCTGCCACAATCCCTTTCATAGCTACACTAAAATTAAATAGATACATTTACAAAACCTCTCAGTGATAAACAATAAGCAACTAAGCATATTTATAAAACTTCTCAATAACAAGTAAGCATTTGCTATTATTTTTTTTATTTTAAATTTGGCTAAATGTTGGGGGCTTACTGAAAAGAAAATGCCATATTCTTACCTCCACATCCTTACTTGGCCCCTGGGACCTTCCATTTCTCTGGATGTAGAATGATGGATTATGTAGGAAATAGCCCATCATTCTTTCTATAAAGACTCTGAAGTCAAAGAGAAACTATGAGCATATATGGCCCAGAATAATTTAATTACACATTGACTACATCTCAGAACAGTCATCTATAAATTCTATAGAGCCAACAGGGATTGCTAGGTCTCTTTGCCAGGTTATAGATAAAATGCCATGAAGTGAAATTTCCTTTACATTAAAAACATATTAATCAGTTGGATACTTACATGTGTTAAAGACACCAGCAAAAACCCAGCACTGACCATACCGAACTGGATTCTGAGAACTCTGATATTCCAACAGAATGTCAATGCTTCCAGTCCAGGCTGATGGGGGCACGCCATAGGCATAGACATTGTCCCAGGATCCAACCAGCACACCTTCATCATCTTTGGAATTAACCTAAATGAGACCACAGGTGGTGAGAAGAAAGAAATGTCATTTAGAAAAGTTTCCTCCAGACTCTGACATTAGGCAAGATAAGACTTCCAGTGTCTTCCATATATCCTACGTGATGAAAACAGTTCACTTTTGTTTACTCCACTGTTGTATTGTCAGGGAAAGTGATGTAATAACTAAGTGTGCAAGGGGAAACCAAATAACTAGACTGCCTCTTAAACAGCATATAATTTTAGTAAGGTGGTGTTGAATAGCAGATAGGAAGACTTGCCATGTCTTCTCCATGTGCTTAGGAGAAGATGCACATAGGGTATTTGGTCTGGCTGAAAGAGTGCTGGAGAATGATGTGAGAAAGAGAGGAAGAAGCTTGCATAAGAAAACAGTTCAAGTAGGTATCAAGTAGGGATTTTGTAGAAGGATAATTTAAAACTGACAAATGCAAAAGGTGTATAGGTAGAGTGAGGGGCCAAAGTCTCATGGTTTAAGGGATTTTGACTTTGATGATGAGTGGCAGACTCTAATGAATTGAAAAATTAAACAGATGCTGACATGGGAACCATTTGAAGTTAATAAGAGACTTCCGGTCAAGATGGCAGCATAAGTAAACATGGTACTCACTTTCTCCCACAACCTCATCAAAATTATAGCTGAACTACAGAACAACTATCATTTAGAATCACCTGAAATTGAGCTGGTTGGAAGTCCTACAACAAGGGAATTAAAGAAGCAGCCATATCTAGACTGGTAGGAGGGGCAGAGATGCAGAATGGTCTCATCCCACACAAAGGTTGATAAAACTTAGGAGGAATATCTCAGTTGATGGAGGTCCCCCCTGAGAAGTGGGAGGTCCCAGCCCCACACCAGAAAATGCAGAATCTCAGGCACCTCCATGGACCTGCTCACTCAGAGTCTGAATTTTAGCAAAATCTTCAGGTTATTTGTGTCTATATTAGTTTTGGAAGCATAGGTTTAGACTAGACTGAGAAGACATTAGTAAGCAAAGTGAAACATGCAATTGAAACAGATGTGTTTGGATTGTGAAAACCCCGTAAGATTTATGAAAATATGGTGAGTTTTTATGTGTTCACTACCTTGCCCACGAATGGCTCAGCATTAGCCCTTGCCCAGACCCCTCGTAGGCTTGCTGAGTTTAGCTATATAGGAGTCTATCTATCCCAGTAGGCCATGAGTTAATTGAGAACAGAGATAAACATCTGTCTTTCTGACTTCTAGCAAGCATTGGCAAAGAACAGGTGCTCAAGTAGTTGAATAATCACTTATATACTCAACAAAAATATAAGAGTTGTACAACTGGATAAGAATAAGACCGTCTCCCTGGGGAGAGATAGATAAGAAACCAATCAAGTGCAGGTAAAGGTTACTGGTATTAAGACAGAAAGGTTGAGTGGGGGCCCGAAAGAGGGTGTAATCTGTTTTATCAGGCTGGAAGATGGTGATGGTGGTGTTGGTGGGATGAATAGGGGAAATGACATGAAAGCTAGGTTTTGAGTGGCTGGTGGCTACAAAAGACCACCTGTATAATGGAAACAGTTCCAATAAATGCTTGGTGTCATGAGACAATGTGGCAGTGTCAGGGACCTGCTAGGAGCTCTGCCTGGGTATCATGTAAGAAGGCAATGTTGGATGAAATAGAAAATACTAGAAGAAAATAATTAAGATGTGCAAATACCTCCTACTCTCAATGACAAACCCTCCACTAAAATATGAAATTTACCACTGAGCGGCATTTCCCAAAGAGGGTCCTTCTGGGAGTGTTCTGTAGAAGATCCCCATTCAATTTGACTTAGACATACTGTTTTCCCCCCTTGACTCTGTCCAACCAGCTTAAAGTGAAGGTTACTACCCAGATAATTTGTTTAATGTAGAAAAAACGTAATTCTTTGAAGATTTCTGAAAGACCTTATTAACAAACTCATGCCTTTGATGTAAACTTTGACTTCATTCTGTAACACCATGAAATGACTGAGTCGCAACAGGGGTTAATCAGCCATTTTGGCTCTACTCATGATCACTACTTCTCACTGCAGTTGATTATCTAAAATTCTGCATCTATTATAATGGAGCCTGAAGAGTGCTTTCCAGGGCAATGATGAGGTTTGGTCTTTGTGGACAGATAGATTGAGCTCTAACTCACATGACCATTTCCTTATTCTTATCATTGAGAAATAGAATTGGTCTTATGAATCTCAGAGGTAAAAGTTTCTAAACTATGGTTCGATGACTGATTTTCAAACAGAAATCCATTAATTAGAAGCTATTTATAGCTTATGGTTGAACTCAATAAGCTAAGAGGAAGAGTAAGGAAAAAAAGTCATCTTCTCTACAGACCTTTTAATTGTTAATGCTGAGCTTTTCCCCTGTTGTTAGATAAATCACAACTATCATTTATTAGCATTTGGCCAGATTAGCTACTGTTTTCTAATTAGAACATTGATTTCTGGGGAGCCCAGACACTGAAACAGGTAAGTCTTTAGTTACATATGGGAAGGGTTAAAGTAATAACTTCCTCCCTACACAACAAGATATGTTTGGGACACTTCAAAGGCATCATTTTTTATGCCACATTGGGCTCTTTTAACACCCTATTATGAGCTCAGAGATAGACCAGTAACAGAATGAAATGTCTCAGTTTTGCATCACAGATGGTCAAGGAGACAACATGAGCCCAGGACTTTGGACAGGGAGCATTATTAAACTTAATTAAGGTTTGCATGAAATTGTCTTCCCATAATAGCTACAATATGGAAACATGAAATACCAGCCCTCCCCCAAAAGTCATTGTTAGCAACTCAGGTGCATAACATAATTCAATAAACTTTAAAATCTGGTTCCCAGAAAAGATGAGGATTGTGGAGTGAGGAGAAAGATAACATGGCTCAGCTCCTAACCCTAACCCTAACCCGAACCCGAACCTAAATCCTAACCTTAATCCTATCCATCAGCTCTTCAGAAGCCTAACTGTCAACTCTACACAATCCTGAGATTTCTCATTTGTAATTGAAAATCTTGAAAGAAACAAACTGAATGAAAATGTAGTTCTTTTTCTTATTTTGACAAGAACAGTGGACACAAATGCTGTGGACAAATTGGTAAAAAAAAAAAGTCTAAATCTCTGAAGAGTTAGAGATTCTGGGACAGTGAGAAATGATACAAAGCCTGAGAGTTATTCACCCATGGGAGTGAGATATGCCTCCAACCAGGTGGAGTGGATTCAGGAATGAGAAATTTGACAGAATCTTAAAAACCAGACCCCAAGTATTCTAAAAAAGATTGTCATTTCTTCAACTAAACTCCCTTCCCTGCTCCAATCTTTCCCAGTAGAGAGAATAAAATACATTGGCCTGAAACTGATATGCAGAGGAAAAATCAAACTAATCTTAGATATGGAATAGTAAAGATATTATCTACATTATATTCGAGCAAATAGACCAGTTGAAGAAGAGTTATACTAGTATGAACATGAATAAAAAGAAAAGAAGCAGTGAGGAAAGAAGGGAGGGGTAGGAGAGGGAGAATATTAAAATAATACTTGTATGAATACAAAATTAAGTAACACAAATAATTTTCTCACAATCTCTTAGGAGATCACAGAAAGGAAAAAAAATGAGGGACAAATTACATCATCATGGAACTAAACAATGATAAACTATAAGAAACAGAATAGATACTACTAAAAATATAATTAATGAAAGAAAAAAAGCTTGACATAAAGAACATACCAATGAAAAAGATGAAGAGATGAAGTTCTTTAGAGAAAAGCTTATAGTTATGAAAGACAAGGACAATTAGTGTCCTTAAAACAGAGAACCCAACAAATGAAACAGAAGATATATTCATGACATAAGGAAATTATACCAAATTGAGAAAAAGTTGAATTTATACATTAAAAGAGAATCTGTGCTTCAGGGTAACTTGATGCAGAATGCTCATTGCCTAGAAACTTGAACTAATTAAGCTTTTTGAACTTAAGGATAAAGAAATAATACAGACAGAAAATGCAAATTAGCAACTAGGGAGGAAATTAGGCTGCCTTCAGACTTGTCCATAGCACCATTCAATGGCAAAACACAGTCAATCAAAGCACAGTCAATCAATAGTCCTGAGAGAAAGAAAGGTTGACCCAAGAATATTATGCAGAGCTAAGATGTTCTGCATCTATATTTGTTCTGCAAATATAAAGACAATCAGTGCAGATTTCAAACATGAAGCATCTCAGGAAATATAGCATCCATCAAAACCAAACTACTTGAAAAGTGACATCAAGAAAATTACGGGCTGAATCAAACAAAGAACCCAGAAGCAGAGTGTGTGTGTGTGTGTGTGTGTGTGTGTGTGTGTGTGTGTGTGTGTGTGTGTGTGTGTTTGGGGGTGGGGAGGGGGAATCCAGTGGTGAGAAAATTCATTTCAGTATAAAAACCTTTGGGAATTAAAGTAGTAATAGAATGAATATGAACTATAAAACTTGATAATGTAAAAACAGTAATGATCCTAAGAAAAATTAGACATGAGGAAGGAAAGAAAGAATAGGATTGCTAATGTTTTAACGTGTTGATCTCTCTTAGTTAATTGACATAATCTAACATTAAAGTATAATTTAAAAATATAATTACTTTATTCTTTTAATGGTTTCATACATTTTTAATAAGCTTAGAGGGATCTGTTAGAAAATAGTATTTCTGGTAGTGAAGAAACGTTTATTTAAAGCTAACCATTTCCTCTATGGTAATTCAGTTTTCCTCTTCTGTGAAAAGTAAAATTAAATAAAATTAAATAAAACTTAAAATTTAATAGAATTTGAATACAATTAAGTGTAGTATTTTAAATTAAATAGCACAATCCTGTTTGACATAAATACAAACTGACCAATGGAACACAACAGAAAACACGGAAAGAGATTCCAGAAATATAGTTAACTAATTTTTGACAAAGTTGTAAAGGTAATTTCAGGGACAAAGAATAATCTTTTCAACAAATGCTGCTGGAACAATTGGATATTAATATGCAAATATGAACTTTGATTTATACCTTGCACCATAGACAAAAAATTATCTCAAAATGAATCATAGACCTAAATTTAAAACCTAAAACTATAAAGCTTCTAGAAGGAAACACTGGAAAAAATTTTGTACCCTTCTGTTAGTCCAGGATTTCTTAGATATAATACCAAAAGTATAACCCATAAAGAATATATTTACAAATTTGACTTCATCAAATTAAGAACTTGTGCTCTTTGAAAGACATTGTTAGCAGAATGAAAAGATAAGTTTAGAGTGGGCAAAAATATTTGTAAATCACATATATGATAAAGGGTTTGTAACCAGAATATTGAAACTCAATGATAAGAAAATGAAAAAAGTATAAAAGATGGGCAAACAGTTTGAACAGATAATACATCAAAGAAGATACATGGATAACAAGCACAACAAAAGATGCTCAACATTATCGGTCATAAGGAAATGCAAATTAAAACTCCCATGGGATAACACAACACACATATTAGAAAGTCTAAAATTAAAAAGACTGATCATCACAGTCTGTTGGGGAAGATGTGAACACTTGGGACGCTTATACACTGCTGATAGGAATGTAAAATGGTGCACTTGGGCAGTTTCTTAAAAATTAAACATACACTGACCATATGACTTAGCCACCATATTCCTAGGTATTTATCTAAAAGGAATAAAAGATATGTTTGTACAAAGATTTCTACATGAATATTCCTAGCTTTATTCTAAAAACTGGAAACAACTCAAATGTCCACCAACAAAGGAATGGATAAACAAATTGTGGTTCATCTATACAATGCAACACTACCCTGAAAAAATGGAATGAACTATTGATGCACACAATGATAGCATGGATGAATCTCAAAAGGGGATAAAGAAGCATAAGGAAGCCAGACAAAGAAGAGCACATACTGCATTATTTCATTCATGTAAAATTCTAGAAAATTAAATCTATGTTTAATGACAGAAAGCAGAGTGCTGATACCTGGGGATGGCAGACAAAGCAGGGAGTCATCAAAAGGAGAAATCACAAAGGAGACTTCTAAGCAGTGATGGACATGTTCATTATTTTCATTTTGGTGATGGTTTCATGAGTGCAAAATAATCAAATTGTGCATTTTAATTTGTACATTTTATTGTATATCAAAACTCTATAATAATAAAAATGTAACATGCTAATTAGACCAGATGTCCTTCCAGATGACATTCTGGATGAAGCCGGGGCTGTGAGGGAAGCCCGGATCCTGGTGGCAGAGGGAAGCCCAGGTCCCAGGTGCCAGAGGGAAGCTGGTGATGGCAGCCAGAGGAAGGTCTAATCTTGCACAAATTTCAGGCCTCTAGTATCTCAATAAAACCATAAAACCATAAAAATAGTATAATACTTTTAAATTAAACTAGCATTCTAGTATAATCCTATTTATGATTTTAAATTATATTTATCTCTTAAGATATCTATTTATTTAGTCCTGGCCAGTTTGGCTCAATGATAGAGCATTGGCCCACTAGTGAACTGAAGGGTCACAAGTTTAATTCCAAGTCAAGGGTACATATCTTAGTTGTGGGTTTGATCCCTGGCCCAGGTCAGGGTGCATGTGGGAGGCAACCAATAGATTTGTCTCTCTCATATCGATGTTTCTCTCTCTTTCTCTCCCCTCTTCCTCCCTCCCTTCCACTTTGTCTAAGAATCAATGGAAAAAACATTTTAAGTGAGGATAAAATTAAATCTATATATCTAGTTGGTATAATGTACATCAAGTGATAATAATGATTAT
Source organism: Myotis lucifugus (assembly GCF_000147115.1). Classification (NCBI taxonomy): domain Eukaryota; kingdom Metazoa; phylum Chordata; class Mammalia; order Chiroptera; family Vespertilionidae; genus Myotis; species Myotis lucifugus. The sequence continues at coordinate 678,915 of NW_005871307.1, forward strand.
TTCTTGGTGCTAAAACTTGGAATGATTTTTTTGAGAGAAAAAAAATTTTTAACTTTCATTTAAAAATGTTTCTGGAGTGTTCCAATTCTTTTTAGAGAGAGCATTGCCTTCTTTCATAAAAAAAAAGACTAGAAACAGATATGCCAAGATACCATTTATGTTCAATTCTTATAGTGCGAATATATAATTATTTTCTTATTTATACTTTTTAAAATGTTTAGAATTTCCCCAAATACTTATCATGGAGGACAGAATAGATAAAATTTTGTTTGTGCTCAGAGAGGGGTTGGCTGACTCTCTGAAGTCAAGGCTTAGGTCCATGAGGAGCGATTAAACTGGGGTTGTTCAAATATGAGGAAGGACAGAGGCAATGCTCTTTGAGGGCTGACAAGGGAGGCCAACCATTCAGGAGGTGGGCCAGCAGGGACTGGGGAACAGTGGGGAAACCAGCCAGAAATGCCATGCTTTGGGGGGAGGCCCCTTAAATACGATGGCTGGCCTGTACTTGGTTCTGAAGTAGAGCCGCCTGCCTTTAGGACCTGGCATTGGAGTCACATTGAGTAACTCTCACCCTAAGGTCAGAATAAGCCCTGGATCCCTATACAATTCAAAGGACAGGGCAGGCCTTAAAGCATGACCGATACTGGACTTCTCCATTTCAGATAAGGGGGATTGAGCGGATTTTAACTTGATGCTGGAAAAAAAAGTGATATTTCTTGATTCTCTAATTTTCTGTAGCACATACCTTTACATTTTGCATAATTACTATTTTTTCTGCTTCTTTTTAAAGGTAAATGTATTTTTCTTATCCTGTGTGCACATTTTATATGATTATAACAAAGTGACTTTCTCTGTTAAAACCGGTATTCTGTTAAATTTCACTGTTAAACGTTATGTTCTCATAAAGGTTAGGATTTCTGTAACTCTTGTAGAATACAGTTGTATATCTAATCTTATCTATAATAGTTTCTCAAAGACTGTTGGTTATAAATTTTGGGTAACATGATTTAGCTTCGAATGCAGAGAGTTAAATTTGGAAAAGAGAAAGGTTATTTCTTGAATAAGATCCTTTCCAAATACGTGAACCACAAGCCCCCAGCTATCTGGTGGTGGTCAATCTTTTTGTTGTTGTTAATCCTCAGCCGAGGATATTTTCCCATTGAGTTTTAGAGAGAGTGTAAAGGAGAGGGAGAGACAGAGAGAAACATTCACATGAGAGAGACACATTGAATGGTAGCCTCCTGCATGCATCCCGACCAGGGCTCGGGAACCTGCAACCAAAGTATGTGCCCTTGACTGGAATCAAAGCTGGAACCCTTTAGTTGGCCAGTAGATGCTCTATCCACTGAGAAAACTGGCTAGGGCTCAATCTTAATTGTAGGTACAAGTCGTAAAGATGTCAAATTGGGCTATGACCCTCTAGGGTTCTACAAAGAACCTCAATAGTCACTGTCTTGGGTTTGGGGAAGGAGATTACCAAGTGGTGGGAATGGTGGGGTCTTCAGTGACTGGAATCAAAGCTGGAACCCTTTAGTTGGCCAGTTGATGCTCTATCCACTGAGAAAACTGGCTAGGGCTCAATCTGTATTTGCATGTGGCCCGCGGGCTGTAGTTTGAGGACCCCTGCTCTAGGGTTCTACAAAGAACCTCAATAGTCACTGTCTTGGGTTTGGGGAAGGAGATTACCAAGTGGTGGGAATGGTGGGGTCTTCAGGTATCATCTCTCTTCAATAGCAACAACTCTGCTTTTCTCTTCTATATATTTAGGTTCAATTGATATTTGTTTAAAAAATAGTTCCAAAAAGTAAAATTGGAAAGCCCATTGGTCTGGAAATTTGGAGATGTTTCTTATGTTTTCTCTGCCATTTTCCAAATTATGTGCTGAGGATAGGAAGGGAAATGAGCTGAAGATGAAGTACTCTAGACAGGTTATTCCATGGGCGGGCCTCCCAGCAAACACACATAAGAGAAAAATAAGGGTGGCAAGAATTCCTTTTTTGTCCCTTGCCTGGATCCTCATAACAAAGAAAAAGAATGCCATCTATAATCTTCTTCGCTTTTCATTGTGGTGGGCTTAGCAACAAGCTGTTTTCTACCCCAGTGCTATTGGAAGGGGTATTCTGTCTTTCTGGAATGCACTTCCATACTCAAACCCTTTCTTTACCTACTGATTTTTAAAACTCGGATAATTTCATTCTGGAAATCTTTTTTTAAAAATACATTTTATTGATTTTTTACAGAGAGGAAGGGAGAGGGATAGAGAGTTAGAAACATCGATGAGAGAGAAACATCGATCAGCTGCCTCCTGCACAGCCCCTACTGGGGATATGCCCACAACCAAGGTACATGCCCTTGACCGGAATCGAACTTGGGACCCTTCAGTCTGCAGGACGACGCTCAATCCACTGAGCCAAACCGGTCAGGGCTCATTCTGGAAATCTTTACTGATCTTTTTCATTTGGATGTCTTTTCTCTGTGCTGATGTAGTATTATTTGCTTAATACTGCCCTCCTATTTAGTATATTGCCTTGTGTCATTGATTGATTGCCTTTGTTCCCATTATCAGATGTACATTCCCACAAGGAAGGAAGGTACCATGCTGTTTTGACTTTGAATTCCCATTGCTAGCACAGAGTGGGCACTAAATAAGTTTCACTAAATGAATAGATATGGTATCAGTGGAAGGTGGGTGTAAGCCATCTTTTCTTTACTAGATCAAGACAAATGGGTTAATCAGAATGCCAATAGACATTCTGTTGAAATTGACTAGTTGTTTCTAAAATTTATACAGAAATTCAAAGGTTCTAGAACAACCAAAACAATGTTGAAAAGAAAAACAAAGTTTATGGAATAAGTGCTTTGAAGATTTACTATAACACTACAGTAATTGAGACACTATGCTATATAAGGATAGATAAATAGACCATTGGACAGAATGGGGCCAGAAATAGATCCACCCTTTTATACTCATTTGATTTTCAACAAAGTCACCAAAGCAATTTAATGGGGTGGGGGAGGTGGGGGTAATTGACAGTCTTTTCAAAAACTGAAAGTCTTTTAAAAAAATAGTTTCCAACAGTTTTTTCAACAAATGGTACTAGAACAAATGGGTAAACTGAAGTAGGGGGACTAGACCCCTACCTCATTCCACGTAGGATGATAATTCAAGATGGATCACAGACCTAAACATAAAAGCCAAAATTATAAAATATATACAGGAAAATATCTTCATGATCTTGTGGAAATAACATATTTCCTAGGGCTAATTATTAAATTTTTTTAAAAATTGAATTTCATAAAATGTACAATCTTGTTCCTTAAAATACAATATTTAAAAAATTTAATGGCAAGCCATATTCTGGAATAAAATATCTTAAATACATATCTGACATAAGATATATTGTATTAAGAATATAGAAAAAGCAACTACAACTCATTAATAAAAACATAAATAATCCAATAACAAAATGGGCAAAAACTTGAAATGATGCCACACCAAAAAAAGATGTATAATTGGTCAATAAATGCATGAAAAGGTGCTTAGTATCATTAGTCATCACGAAAATTAAAATCCCAATGAGATACCACTGTACACCTATTAGAAAGATTAAAATTAAGAAAGCTGAAAACACCAAGAATAGATGAAGCTGTGGAAAAACTGAAATTCTCATGTATTGCTGCCAGAAATGTAAAATGGCCCAATTACTTTGGATCACTGGTAGATTCTTATAAAGATAAACATATACAATGATCCAATTACTTTGGAACATTGGCAGATTCTTATAAAGATACACATATACATACCCTATGATTTAGACATGCCACCTTTAGCTACTTACTCCAGAGATATGAAAACACATTTACATAAAAAGACTTGTACAATAATGTTCATAATAGCTTTATTTATAATAACCCTAAATTGAAAAAATCTCAAATGTCTATCAGCAGATGAATGGATAGACAGTTTGTGATATAGAAAATACAATGAAATACTGCTCACCAATAAAATAAAAATTAAAGACATGTGCAACAACTGATTGAGTAAAAGAAGCCAGACCCAAATAATATATGTGCCCACTTACTGGGAGTTTAAGATGGCAAATCTAATCTATTGCAAGAAATTTTCTGGATTGATTAGGAAGGAAGCACAGGGAAATTTCTGGACTGATGTTTATATTTTAGTTGGGTGGTGATTAATCAAAACTAGCTCAATTTTGCATTAATACCCATACTTTTCACTATATGTAAATTTTACTTCAGTTAAAAAACATGGATTAACCCTAACCTATATTGTGAAGCAGCTGACCGCCATTGTGCAAATGTTCTTTGGTATACACACTTGACACAGACTCTGGCAGGGGTGGGTCATTAGATTCATTTTTCATGGAAACCATTACAACTAGAGATTATTATCCTTGTTTCCCTTAGTAACTAAGGATCCTTATTTGGCCAAAACATAGTTTACTAATTGACCATCAAGAAAGAAATAACCAAATGTGGACTGAGAGAGAGAGAGAGAGAGATCGAGATTTTAAGCTTTTCTAATGTCTGCTTTTAAAAAATTTCTATACCACTGCTGCATGGTGCAGGGCAGATGTAGAACAGGTACCCAAAATTTTTTGAAAAGGGGAAAAAGCAGAGAGAGAAGAGGAAAGAAGGATTTCAAGGGAGGAGAGAGGGGAAGGAAAGAGGGTGAGATGGGGATCCCAGATGCATAAAGCCGTGAGGGCATATTCTAATGAGCTGTGCTGGCTTTGCTGCATTTCTATCCATCTGTCCTGGGGATGTCTGCTCGGGATACCAGAACAGCTGGACTGCACAGCCTAGAGAGAGTGCTCAAAACATCCCCATGTTTAAGAAATAGCCCATGCAATTTCAAAATAGATGCAGCATTGAAACCTCATTCCAGGAAGCAATTCAAGGAAAGCAGACATTTAGATTGACTATGATGATCACATTCGAGAGATGGTTTGTAATAAATGTCTGTTTTTTTCCTCCAAAAATATGGGGAGAACAGGCATAAGAAATGTATGCTTAATAACTGAGAAACCAAGCTGTTTGCCCACAAATGAAAACTTCATTACATTGCAGGCTTTTACCATAAGAAAGAAAAATGATGTCTGAACAATTCATTGTTCCCTCCTCCTGCCCCCCCACTCTGAAAGATAAGGATTGAATCAGACAGAGCTTGTAGAAAACATTATATTTGTATCCAAGGAGCTCATCCGAAGTGAAGAGAGGACAGACAAAGAGAAAATCCAGGGAAATAGAACATTGAGAATGGAATGGCTTGGCAGGCGACATGAAATCCGTTTTCAGTTCCGTCAATGACCTTGTGTAAGTCATTTAATGTCCTGAGACCTCAGTCTTTTTATCTGCACTTCGATTATTTATGGAATAAATATAACTTCTCAAAAGTGACTATGGAAAATTTTCTGTTAGGAAAATTCTATTTTCACACTGGCTTACAATATGTTTATTAAATTTTAAGAATTCTTTAAAAAAACAACCCCACAGAAATAAAAATTTGTAGTGAGCAAGGTGACCTAGAGATTGTCTTGACTGTATCTCCCATTCGTCATTGGATTTCCATGCTTAGGGATATCTTGAAGCTTCAACTTTAAGGGTTAAAAAAAATCTTCTTAGAATTGGCATTTTAGTATTTTACTCTGCTGGACCACAATAACATTTTTCATTAGTTTTCACTGATAGATTCTCCATGTTGCCACCACTGGAAGCCCCTGCCGATTGAGCTGTGCCACCATTGGAAAGGTTATGAAGAGCACCAGAGGCCTCTATCTTTTTTGACTATCCCAAAGTGAGGAACAGCATTCCTGATATTCCTGAGCATAAGTCATGGAGAGAGAAAATAACAATCTATAATAATAGAAGTGTAATATGCAAATCGACCGAATGGCCGAACAGAGTAATGACCATCCAGACGACCATGCTATGACACCCACTGGCCCCAGGCCAGCCAAGGTGGGTGCGATTGGTTGGGGTGTGATTGGTCAGGGGCCCAGCCATCGCCCCATGATTGTGCTGCAAAGGGAGGCCCAAGCCACTGGCCGGCAGGGCGATCAATAGGGGGGGGGTCCACAATCTCACCGAAGAGGGAAGCCCAGGCCAATGACCAGCAGGCTGTGGTGGGTGGGCGGGGCCTCCCTCTTTGGGGTGATTGATCACGGAGCCCCTGCTGGGTGGGCAGGGCCTCCCTTTGTGGGGTGATCGATCGTGGGGCTCCTGGACTGTGAGAGGGCACAGGCCGGGCTGAGGGATCCCCATTCCCGAGTGCATGAATTTCATGCACTGGGCCTCTAGTTTAAAATAAGAAAGCCAGGCCCTGGCTGATTTGGCTCAGTTGGTTGAACATCATCTCCTGCACCCAGAGGGTTGCTTTTGGATTCCCAGTGGTCAGGGCACATGCTCAGGTTGCTGGCTCCATCTCCAGTAGGGGGTGTTTAAGAGGCAGCCAATTGATGTTTCTCTCTCTCATCGATGTTTCTCTTTCTGTCTGTCTCCCTTCCACTCTCTCTAAAATCAACATAAACATATTTAAAAATAAAATAAAATAAAATAAAATAAGAAAGCCGGTAAGGTTAGAAACCCAGACTCTAAATGGAGACTAAAATCCACCTTGAAGCCCACATCCGACAATGGTCACCAGCCAGGCATTCGCAAAGTTAGAATGCAGGTGTGTGAGTCATTGCCATTCTTCCAAAATACCAAGTGGAAGCTGTGTCTTCACCTTCACAAAGGCGGCACTGGAGCCCGTGCAGTGTCTGCCCTGATGATCTGGGTTGGCCACCACCGCCCTCCATAGGAAGTTCTGATGGCAATTACATGAATCTTTGATACAAAAATCTGGAAACAAATTATTATTACATAATCATGCTCTTGTGATAGATTTCACTTTTCCAAAATTAAGGTTCATATGGGGAAGTGTGAAAAAGCTCCTCAGGGTGACATGGTTGCTGACAATGGCCACTGAGCACCTGGGTGTTGATTTTTCAGGATAGTTCACTCCAAGGAAGGGGGCTTTAGCTGCTTATGAACCAAAGGAACCATTAGATAGAGCTTTTAAATTTTTTATTTCATTTTTTAAAATAAAATGGTCAGGGAGCTGTGCCGTGGTTGGTCGGTATGATCAGGAATAGACCTCATGCATTTATTTCTGACTGTGAAGTTCATTTGGGAGACTGAAAGGTAGAATTTCTAGCTCAATGAATTTTCAAACACAATATTAATAGTCATTATAGTGTGTTGCATGAAGAGGTTTGCTGAATGTGAAGCTTCCTATAAGATGCCCAGGTAAACAACCGGATAAAAATAAAAACATGGTTTTGTAATAAGTGTCTTGTGGAGCTGCTTGGCAAAATTTCAAAGGAGTGAAGGCATTACTGATTTTTTTCATGCATGGAAAGAAAAAAATAACTTTCTAAATACGGAGACAATGAGAAGGGGAATAAAGATGGACAAAGTGAAAAATAACTTTATTTTCAGTTTGTCTATGAGATCGCATATGCTTAGACAGCAAGCCCTGAAGTCCATTTTATCTCAAAGGTCTACGGTCATTCATCTTGTCCTGGGCCCTAGGAAACTTCAGGATCTGCCTCCAGTGTGGTCAGTTTGATTTACTAGCTGGAGCTCCAGATGATTTTTTATAACCCTACAGAGTACACTGAACATCGATTGGTTTAAAAAAGTTCGATCTGAGTTAGTTTCCAAAAGGCACAGTCAGAACAGGTATTAATGGGGATTAATGATGGCGTTGTGGTTCGATATTAGCAAAAGACCCAGGGTTAAAAATAAACGTGTGCACCTCAAGGGAAATAGCAAAGTTCAAGCTGGCAACAGCATCAGGACTGGAATTTTAAAATATGTAACTATATTGACCTTTTTCCCTCTCTTTTCCTTCTTTCAAAAATTTCCCAATAATGTCACCTTTTAAAAATTATTTTAATTAAATCAAACAAGTCCCTGGAGGAGCAAATTACCCCGGCCTACATTTTCTTTCAGTGCTTTTGGTGACTGGATCTTTGGGTATAATTTACACCATGGAAAAGGGTTCCCACGAGTAATAGCGTGGTTTATGCTCGCTGTGGGCCCTCGCCAACTACTCTTCTACCCCGTGAGCTAATATCCTACTTGGGAGGCCAGTAATTATTTCTGGGAAAACTCTGAGCAAAGCTTGAGAGATTTGCGTTTTCATATGTTTATTTCATCGGAGATTTTGCCATTCTGTGTTGAAAATGTCTACTTACCTGCCTGTCTTCTCTATTGGGCTGTAAACTCTGTGAAGGAAGAAACTATGCTTTGTTCTCAATTATACTCTGTATCTAGACTGGTAGAGTCTCAATAAATACTTGTTAAATGAGTCAGTTAATAATGTTTTTCTACCATCAACATCATTACAGCAATCACCATCACTACCACTACCACCACCATCATCACCATCACCACCACTACCACCATCACTGCCATCACCACCACTACCACCATCACTGCCATCACCAAACCATCATCACCACCATCACACCATCATCACCATCACCACCACTACCACCATCACTGCCATCACCAAACCATCATCACCACCATCACTGCCATCACCACCATCACTGCCATCACCACTACAGCCACCAGCATCACCACCATCGCCACCACCACTATCATCACCAGCACCAGCACCAGCACAACCACCAATACCACCACCAAAGTCCTAGCACCTCTGGCTATTAAGAATTCTCTGATTTACACCTTTCTTCACATATTCCCCTATTTCAAAATTCACCTGTCTCTGAACCCCATTCCTTTGGGTCCTTTCCCACCCTAGGAAACAGCTACTTAATTTGATATAGTAATCATGTTATTAGTACTGATGTGTTGGTAATGGCCCTCTGAGGTAATATGATCTGAGAGCAAGGACCATACCTAGTTCTAGCTCAGCCACTTCTTTGCTGTGTGACCTTGAGTGACGTCATTTCCCAGGGCATCTGCTCTTTACCAGAAGACCCCTGGAGCATCATCCAGATCTCAAGTACATGTTCTCTGCATTTCAACACAGCTCTTCTATTGACAAAGTCTCAACCCAAAGGAGCAAACCTGCACTCAGGTGAGAAGTTCGGGGTTTCACAGTGAACAAGCAAGCAGTATCTGCTTAACAAGCAGATAAACTTATGATAAGCAACAGCACCCATTTGCAGCAACAGTGAGCCTCCCTGGAGAACATCTCTACCCACATTTGCTGCCAGATCCAGTCAGTCAAGGGGTAGAAACAGAGATAGGCAACCATGCAGCGGAAATGCCAGCTACTGTCACTGTGTTCCCTTTCCCCAGGACCATGCTGTCCTTGTCACAACATGGCAGAGAACAGCTGTTTTGGTGTCTGACTGGGGCTCAGAGTCCATGGTGGCTTCTTCACAGCAACCCAGGGCCAACGATGGAATGCTTTATTAATGCCCTGTGAGCGAAATATGTTTCAGATGGCACAAAGCATCTTTCTAAAATTTTCCTGGCACATTTCCTGGCAATTGTCCTGGTGGGTACAGCTACATCAGATATGAGGTGCAAAGAAAACAGCAGCCAAGCAATGTAGCTTAAAGGAGAAAGTATAACTCTGGGCAAGTTTCTTCCTTTTATAATTCTCTCTTTTTAAAAATTTTCTCTTTCATCAATCTGCAATGTAGCTGTGGTAAAATGTACCACTCAATATTTAGAAAAGCCTAAATAAAAGGTAGCTTATGTAAGGTTATAACACCTCCGGCCCAAACCCCAGACAATGAAATTACAAAATTTTTAGATTTTCTCCTGGGAGAATCCAATAGCCCAGGGCTATCCAAATTATCATAAGTTTTTCCTATTTTCACATCAAAGTGAAGTAATGCAACTTAAAAGAAGAACCAAATAAGATACTGAATTTATAGAGGAAACACTAGAAGAAAGAAGAACATCATTTTGAAGAATAAAAGGATATTTTGCTGCCACTGGGAATAACAAATGTGGTTTGAGTACAGGAGCAAAATGTCCTTTTAAAGATGAAAGTGAGGCCTGGAGAGGTTGAGTGGTTTGCCCTGGGTCACACAGAGGCTGGCGGAGTCAGAAGCGAGAGGTCTCCTCTGACATGGGCAGCTCAGATCGATGCTGCCTCCTCTTTCTTTTCTGTGGCGGAATGAAAACCAACAGGTTTGAGTGAGGTAAAAAGACAGATACCCTATGCAGTCAAGAAGAGAGGGTTTTGTCCATTGCAGAGGCAGGGAAACTGAGCCACAGAGGGCTTTACTGCTGTGGCCCTCACGGGGGTGATTTTGATCCCAAGGGGATGTTTGGCAATGTCTGAAGACAGTTTTGATTGTGACTGCAGGAGGTGCGGGGATGCTACTGACATTTCTTTAACAGAAGCCAGGGATGCTGCCAGACATCCTCCAGTGCACAGGACACCCCCACAGCAAAGAACTACCCGAGGCCATAGACACTGGACAATAATGATATTTATCTGGGGGCTGAGCGCGTAAAATCCAGATTTATATTATTATTATTATTAATTATTATTATTATTAGAAAGTTTGCACAACATGGGTTACTATCAGTGCTCCTTTAGCACCATGCACCCACCTACTCTCTTCAAATTCCTTGCCAACATTCAGTGCTAGACTTTGCCGTGACCCAGGCTTCTGCTCCTGCCTTTTGTCCCCACTTCACCTTTCCAGGTGCCCAGCTGGTGCCAGGCTGCTCATCTCCACTCCTTCCTGACAACAATTGAGCCCAGAAAATTTCTGCCTCCTGTCATTTTCATCAAGGCATGAAGTGAAGTCAGAGTGTTACCCTCCCCAGAACATTTCTGTGTTACGATGCATCTCTGTTCCAGCACTTGTATGCTGTGAAAGGCACTCCCAGCCTCGCTGGCCAGGCGGGGGATGTTTGAGAAGAACTCCCCAAACACCCTGCAGCAGCCTCTGCTCTCCCAGTGGACCGGGCCAGCCCTGAGAAGCCACACAGCCCATCTGCCTTGGTCTGGCTAGACTGGCGACTTGAGAATATTTTCCTTCTGAGCTTTCTAAATACATCTCATATTTTGAAGCAAATCTCTAATTGAGAATTTGAGAGTTTTTTGTTGTTTTCTTTTCTTTCAGTCATTGCTTAACTTCACTCAGAAATTTCATGGTAGAGTTCCAGGATTTGTTAATAGGAGAGGAACTGCCTGAATGATTAGAAAAGTTTATTTTTTTCATTATTTATAAAAATATGTTTTTATTGATTTGAGAGAGAGAGTATGAGAAAGAGGGAGGGAGGGAAGGAGAGAGAGAGAGAGAGAGAGAGAGAGAGAGAGAGAGAGAGAGAGAGAAAGAGAGAGAGAGAGAGAAGCATAGATTTGAGAGAGAAACATCGATCGGCTGCCTCTGGTATGCACCCTGACCCCAGGATTGAACCCACAACCCGGACACGTGCCCTGACACAGAGCTGAACCAGTGACTTTTCGAGACAATGCTCAGCCAACTGAGCCACACTGGCCAGGGCAACAGTTGACTTTATTTTAAAGTGTCGCCTTTACAAGTGATTTTTGGAGGTTCAATATTTATTTTCTAAAATCATTATAACAGAATGGATATTGGAAACATTCACAGAGCTCTTTTAAGGATGAAAAGCGATAGTAGTTGAGAAAAGATTTTGAAAATGATCAAACGTGTATTTTGTGTATGTAAGCAGTGGTGTTGGTGAAAATAGAGATATTGGCCCCAACACCTAACACCTCCCCCTCCAAAAAACAAGCAAAGCAAAGCAAACCATCCCCCAAATAGATGCTGCCTAGTGCTAAATCTTGTAATTAGGTTACAGATTTTCAAAATTAGAACTCCATAGCTTTTTATGATTCATAAAATGCAAGGCCATTTGTATTAGGATTATGTGATTAATTCAAAATTTGACAGCTCCTACTTGGCCAGCTGCCATGAGGGAAGTGCTGGGTTGGCGGCTTCATGTTTGCTTCCCTCGTGCATTGGCTGTGGTTGGCAGTGGCTTCTGGATTAGTGAAGATACACACAGCGTGGAGGAAGCTTAGGCTGATGAGCAGGCCATTTTAGAATGCTTACGAGGAATTTATTTATTTTCAACCACTAGCCATTGCTTCCCTTCTCACTGCAAACCTGTCACGGTGACTTCAAGGGAGAACAAAAAAGGAAATTTTGTCTGAGAAACAGGAAAAATAGGGATTGACTGCAGGTTTAATGCATGTGGTTATAAATATTTCTTGTACAGAAATCCTAAATTCTTTCTTTAGAATTCACTGTTTTCATTATGCAATGTAAACTAACAACAGAAAGCAAAAATGCCTTTAGAGGTTAGTTTTTAGCTCCTATTTTTATGCTCCACTATTTCTTAAATTCACATGTAGCTTAGTTATTAATGAAAACAACCCTTCTTACGAGCTAACCAGAAATTTAATTTCATATCATTCTCAATCTCTTATTGATTGATTGGACAATATTGATTTTATTGAGCTCAAACCAAACTCATTATTTTTTCCAAAGAGAGAATTTTTTATAGAAAACTTAAAATTGGTGACACAAGAATTATTTTTGCTCAGTCTTTGATGGAATAAAATAGCACATGGCTTAGTGTATCTTCAGGAATATTCTGCTCATGAATCAACTTTAATGTGCTGTGATGCACCATGGGCAGGATCTATGCGTTGTGTATGTCAATCCGTCCAGGACTGCACATCCAGGACCTGGGCATCGCTGCAGCTCACCTCCCATGCCTGACCACAACCTCCTCACTCCTGGGAATTGTTTCCTCGCCCAGGGAGCTGCTACAGTGCAGGATCTGCATCCTCAATGATGCTTCCGGATCTCCCACAGAGAGCAGATGGGAGGCAGAGAATCTCTAGATTTGGGGTAGCAGACCTGGATTCCAGGGGGAGCTTTGTCACCGACAACCTGTCATCGCACTGTTTCCTGACTTGTAAAGTGGCATGACTAATACCCACCGTACTTATCTCATGTGATTACTATGAAGAATCAAAACCCATTTTGTAAACAATAAAGCCCTATGATGAGGTATAGAAGCTGAGCTTAGACAGAGTCATGCATTCTTTGACTCTTACTGTGGGTGTGGAAATGGAGAGAAGCTGTGTCTTGTACATATTTCGGTGCTCCTTCATGTTTGTTTGTTTGTTGATTGATTATAGTCACTGACCTTTTGTCCAAGTCACTCCTTAGTCCCTAGGCAAGAGATTCTTAACAATAAGTGGTCTTTGGTATCATGTCATCTCTCACCATTTGTCTGAAGCTAAAGAAACATATAGTACTGAGGTAAGAATTTTGTTTTTAGCACATGACAAGTTCGGGGAATTCCAGGCTATTACAAATAAAAGTTTACTACGTTTCAGTCACCATTTCAATAGCTCTTAATGAACTGACATCTAAACTGAGGCAAATGACATGTACTTGGTTTAGCAATCAGTCATGGTTGCTCACCATTGCAGACCCAACGCGGCTGACTTTGATGGGATTCCCTCGGCCGGAAAGGTCCATCTGTGCTTTGTCCATCAAGTGCAGGCAAGCGTCCAGGATGCCATCCTCAAACTAGAAAAAAAATCAGAAACTACTCAATGTCCACTCTGTAAGCAAGATATTCTCTGGCAAAATAATAAAATGAAACCACAACCCAATGTTTAGAAATGTGTGTTCCTATATAGTAATTGCTCATAATCTTTTATACTTAATATTTCATACTAAAGTGGAATGAAGGAGACATCCTCTTTTATTTCTCAGTAAAATAAATAAGAACTTGAAAGCAAGCTAGAAATAGAAACAGAACTACTAGAGAACTGATGTACTTAAGGATCGTGGACTGACTTGGAGTTCTTCAGGAAATCGTACCAGTTAATTTAGAGGATCTCTCCAACATATTGGCTCCAGTGCCCAAGGCAAAGGAATAAACGATTTACCAAAGTCAGGCCAAAGTCTCGAGACCTCAAAAGTAACACGAGTCCTTGTGCATCCAGAAAATAAACTGCTCTCAAGTATATCACAAGAAGGCACTTCAGGTCTATATACCTTACCTTGCATGGGAAATAGTAGGAGACCTTGTGCAGTGAATGTCTGTCTAGGGCAGTGATGGCGAACCTTTTGAGCTCGGCGTGTCAGCATTTTGAAAAACCCTAACTTAACTCTGGTGCCGTGTCACATATAGAAATTTTTTGATATTTACAACCACAGTAAAACAAAGACTTATATTTTTGATATTTATTTTATATATTTAAATGCCATTTAACAAAGAAAAATCAACCAAAAAATGAGTTCGCGTGTCACCTCTGACACGCGTGTCATAGGTTCGCCATCACTGGTCTAGGGTTTTCCCTCTTTGGAGACAAGGTGGACTCAAAGAGAGGGCAGGACAAAGTAGATTATGTTATCAAGGGAACAACCTATAGTCAGCTCAATTTCCTTGGAGGGAGAAGCTAGCCATTTGCAACACTAGCATTTTCTAGGAAAGGAATGAAGACAAAGTAGTAATAAAATGACAAAATGGGAAGATTTCACCTGTATGTATCTGTGTACAGATTTTCCTGAACACAGTAATCTTACAGTTATCCATGCAAGCACTTGTGACAGAAACCACAATCTCAATGGCTAATTACCATGTAATAATTTATTAAATCCAGTGAAAATACCAACTCTGCATGTACCTAAACATGTGACGGATGCAGTAATGGGCAATGCACTTGTTCTCCAAGCATATAAAGAACTCATTATTCTGGTTCTTCTTAAGCAGCATCTCTCAACTGTGTGGGACACAATATCAATGAACTGGAGAGGTAAAAGAGTAGTCATAGAACTGGTTGTTTCTCTGCAAACTACTGGGTTAATTAGTTCTTTATGCCGAAGGACCAAATTAATGAACTCTAGATGAGTAGAGACAGACAGTGGCTGTGTTCAAGGGTGACTACCAAAGGGATTCTGGCTGAGGAGGACCCTTTCCAGTCCTCTTTGCTCCCCACCTCGGTGACTTGTCTCTTATTAGCCCTCTATATTGTCACATTGGGAACATAGAGAGAATCACACCTAGAGGTTAGGAATCAGGGACCCAGAGCAAGGGCACCAGACAACAGGCAATAATCAAGAGTTGTATGCCACTGGGCAGGGAAGGGCTTATAAGCAGGGAGTCAGGCAGGTATCCAAAACAGGGGAAGGAAACACAGGTCATTAGCTTGACAGGATGTCAGAAATACAGGAGGGCAGTGATTCTCAGGAGTCAGGGGGAAGGAGCAGGACACAAAGCCAAGTGGACAGGAGCTAGTGATGACCTGGGACCCATTGGTCAGTGTGGAGCACTGGTGAGGGATGGAGGGAGGGCCCTATGGAAGTCAAAGCAAAGCATCAAGAAGCCAAGAAAGTGTCATGTGACCTGGTGAGACCAGACTCCGTGAACTCTCCGCCCTGGGCACCAGAACAGTGCACATCCCAGTCGTCTCAGCCAAGACTCGCTGAGAAAGGGCACACTCACCCTCCCATGCTGCTAATGAAAAGTTGCTTCTGAATCACAGGATATGCATTCATTTCTGGAAATATGGTAAAATACCCGTTTGCTCCTTTGTTAAAGATACCAAACTGAAATAGCGCGAGTTATTCAATATTTTAAATGAAATCCATGTAAGATATTTTATATCTGGACAGAAACTTGAAGTTGCAACTGATAAAATGTCCTTAGATAAAATCCCTTTGACCAAATGGTAACGCCCATTTCTTTTAGCTGTGTCTTATACCAACACTGTAAAAAGTTATTTCTTTGAGTTGGGCACACACCTTGCAGTACCCTTTGCATCATTACCAAGGCACCGCTCCTTGCAAGGAAAGGGAAGCTCAGTCCCCTCCCGGTTGCAGAGCCAGTCCTGAGCTATGAGATGTCACTGCACTAAGATGTCTCAGCATTTCTCACTAGCATGCCGTGCTTTCTACAGACTCTGTAGCATCGCAATCACCTAAGATATGTGATTTCAGCTGATGAATTATGCAGTTGCCTTTCCAAGTCTCTACTCCTGGGTTCTCTGTCTTGGAGTCTCAGATCCTGCAAAGCAGGAAATTATGCTTGTCTCATATTGACATATGGCAGCCTGCAGTGATACATGTGACAAAAATATTAAGCAAAATGTCCTTGACAATGACAAATTTTAAATGGCTCACCTGACCATAGCTCCAGCTTCTACTCTTGATGTTATTGAAGTCTCCGTAAAAAATAACCCCGATGTCATTCAGGACATACTCTTCTCTCTCTCTCTCATCTTCCAGGTACACAGCATCCTCTGCATCAGAAGGCAAACATAATGAGCATTACCAAACCAGGCTGCGGTCGTATGTTTCAAGGTTGTTTTGCTCCTAACCTGCAACTTAACCAACTAAATGAACAATAAAAATGTTTTGTTTCACTAAAGGTAACTCCTTTCCCAATATGTAATTTTAGCAGTGGTGAACCTAATCAGTAGACCAGGTCAGTCTGCAAATGGTGACATTTGTCAGCAAAATGCAGACAAATGCTGGCTCTTTAAGTTCCAAGCAGCACAATGAAATTGACAAGTCTCATTAAGTAATTAGGATTCTGATGCATCCGTAGTTTCAGAAGCAGAATTCTATGATTCAGGTACAATTCTGTAGCCAGATAAGCAATAATTTTCAACCTATTTGAAAGTGATTCTTAAAACAAGTCTGGGGCATGTTAGAAGACCCATCGTCTGTCATGCCTGGCTTATGGCCCATCACCGATGGGAAGAGGGAGGCTGGGGGTCGTCTCCTTTCAATGGATAATTGTGACGGGAAGGAGGAGCCCAACGAGCCTCGCTGGTCAGCTTCCTCCATTGCAAGGACTTTTCTTCCCTGTGGCTCTCATCTGAGGAAGGCTATGCTACCCCTCTGCCTACTTATATCAGTCTGAAACTTCTTCCCAGGGCAGGTGTGGAAGCAGCAAAAGCATCTTCACCAAAGGCAGAACCAGGCAGGTATAAATGACACTCAGGTACATTTTCACGTTTGGAACAGGGTCAATTTGCGTTTTGATTAGGGACATGGTTCATGACATTTCTCTGGCCCAGATCAGACCTGCCATCCCTCCCACCTTTCCAGGGTTCTTTCCTCCTCATTCCTGAATAAGGCTTTTACCACTCTCTCTGGAACAGTAGCTATCAATCTTGGCTGCACATTAGAATCATCTGGGTAGATTTAAAAACTTCTGATTTAAAAACGTCTGGACTGAACTCAAGATCGATTAAATCCGAATCTTTGGGATTGGGATGAGATCCAGGCATCAGGGCTTTCAAAATATTCATTTATTTGTTCATTTATTTTAAGCTCTCTAGTGATTCTCATATAAACCAAAGTTGACAAAAATGCTCTAGTCCTTGCTACTCACATTCTGGTGGAAGACAAGCACCACCTGGAAGCTTATGAGAAATGCAGAGTCCCAGGCCCCAGCTCAGACCGACCAAATCAGAATTTGCATGTGAACAGCAGCCCCAGGGGGTTTATGTACAAATTAAGATTTGCAAAGTATTGCTCAGCCCAACCAGCTTCGATCCCCATTCTGGGCTGTATTACAGCTTTGATGGAGTCCTTTGGAGATTCCTTGGTCTTGCCTGCTCTCCAAGACTTTCCTGTCCCTTCCTCTTTCTGTTCTCTGTCTCTTGCCTACCATTTACCTGGTTTCATGCAACTGTAAATACACACACGCACACACATTTACAAATATTCTAATGTCCAATAAACTGTATACATTTAAACTGAACAATGTTATAATCAAAATAAAAACAATATTCATCACACCAACATTCTGAGCCTCTCTCTGATCCCCCACCCCTGCCAGGAAACTTCATCTGCTTTTTGTCACTATAAATTAGTTTGCATTTTATACAATTTTATGTAAATAGAATTATACATTTTTGGAGGGGTCTTGCTTCTTTCACTCAGGCTAATTATTATTATTTTTATGTATTTTTATTGATTTTAGAGAGAGAGGAAAGGAGAGGGATAGATAGGAACATCTATGAGAGAAATTCATCAATCAGCTGAGCCCCTTGCACCGCCCCCTCTGGGGATCAAGCCCACAACCCCATGTGCCCTGATCAGAATCCAACTGGTGACCTCTTGGTTCATGGCTTGACAATCAACCACTGAGCCACACTGGCCGGGCTCAGGCTAATTATTTTGAGATTCATTCCTGTTGTAGTGGGTAGCAATAGTTTATTCATCCAGGAGTCATTTTACCTTTCTAAAAAAAATCAGTTACATGGCAAGCATGTGTCAACCATCCCTGAGCCCTTCAAGTGTGAGCTTTGATGCCTCAAACTGCTGCCCTTGCTGGATTCTAGAGCTGCAGGCCATGGTTTACCAGCAACATCTAGGACTCTAAATGGATATGACAGCTTCGTTCCAAGTGGATAACACATGAAGAAGTGACAACTGAGTTTGAGGTCAGTATTTCTGGGGAAAAGCATGAAAGAAGACTTTCATTTTAAAAGAAAATAACATGAGGGTGTAAGAGAGATGGCATTGACCGTTCACACGCACATGGCACTCGCCAGATGCTATCAAGCGTCCTGACAAGAAAAGGCTCCTCTTGTTTTTATTCTTTTGTAAAAGTGGTTTAGCTGATGGGACTCCTGTAATAATAAACATTTTAGTCAATAGGGTTTCAAATGCCTGTTGTTGAGATAAAAATTTCCTCATAAGACAACTGAGGTCGAGAAATGCCATTTAGGAAAGTTTGTAACCTGTTTTCCTTATAATATAAAATGTTTATGGACTTGTCCTGTAAGATATTAGATGGTAGATTGGATTATAGAGCTACGAACATTTAAATTCATATAAAAAATATGAGTCAAAATGGATAGCCTAGAAAGAGATGTTACAATATGTATATATCTACCTGAGAAATTAATATATAATAAAGACACTATTGCAAACCAAAGGGAATGAGTATTAAAATCAGCTGAGAAAATTGGTTGCTTGGGAAAAGTAAATTTTCTATACATAAAAATAAACTGAAACTTAATTTAAATCTGAATTTAAAAATAGAAAGCATAAGAAATCTCAAATAAAATAAAGGTGAATATTTATTTGGTCTCTAGATGAGAAAGTTTTATCTAAACAAAAATAACAGAAAAAAATCACAGAGAAAAATTAATGCATTTTATTTAACATAAATATAAAACTTGATTTTCATATGTGGTAAAATTTAAAGTATATAGCAAATTAGGAAAACATTTGCAGCAACAGGAATGTTAGTAAAATTCCCTTATATTAAAAAATTACAATAAGTTAATAAATGTGCTGATTGAGAAAGATGCAAATACAAAAATCATTAAAAAATTATAAAGTGTTGTCCTAGCTGGTTTGGCTCAGTGGTCAGAGCACTGGCCAGTGGATTGAAGGGTCACGAGTTTATTCTAGTCAAGGGCACACACTTCAGTTGCAGGCTCGATCCCTGGCCCTAGTTGGGACACGTGTGGGAGGCAACCAATCTATGTGTCTCTTTCACATCTTTATTTCTTTCTCTCTGTCTCTCCCCCTTCCTTCCACTCTCTCTAAAAAATCAGTGGAAAAAAATCCTGGGGTGAGGATTAACAACAACAACAAAATCATAAAGTGTTTAAAAGAAAGTCAGCAAAGGGAAAACCATTTCACAGAAGAGAAAATGTGACCATATATTCATAAAAACAATTTTAACTAAGCAGTATTTGAAGAACTGCAAAAATTTAAAAGGAAATAAATATATGCGTATATATTAAGTTATTTATGCATTTGAACTTAATACTCAATACCAATTGTGTGGTGAATCACCAATCTACTGATGAGATTGTAAATATTTTTTTGTTTTCTTTTTTCTAAATGTTTAAAATTTAGCCTTGAAAATTTATATGTGGTCTTTGTTCAGAGTAATGAATCTAACCCTTAGAAATAATGCATTAAAAATGTATGTATAGAGTTTGTTTATCATAGCACTACTTATAATAGTGAAAAACTGGGGGGAAATCTGAAATGCTCCCAAATAATTACTGGTTCACAAAATAGAATAGTATAAACTATTTAAATATACTTTGGAAAAATATTTAATGACACTGGAACTACACAGATAGCAAGTGAAAACTTAAATGTGAAACACAAAATTATGTATAAAATATATATGTAAAAATAATTAAAATTGAGATAATTCTGTAAAATAACTGATGCATTCATCTACCTCCATTATTTCTGCAGATTCCTTGAAATTATAGAAAATTAGATATACATTAGGGGTAGAAACCAAGAAAGAATGCCATGAGCACTTTTCTAAATAAATGAAACCAAAATGAAACATATGAACATGACTGTGTAATAGATTGGTGGCTTAACCACAGAGAATTACTTCAAGTTGTAGACAGAGCAATTTCACTGTACACTCCCTGTAGAATATAACAAAAGGACAAGGAAAACTGCAAAATAAGCAAACAAAAGAAATAAAAAAGCCAAGCTGTTTTAGTAACCATATTATTAGTAATAATATTGATATTAATATTTTAAAGCTAATATAACATAAGCAACCAGCTTAGTGACATTAAAGACCAAGATTTGCAGGATAAAAGAAATGCATAAACAAAATCAAAGAAATGAAAATGTAAACCTTATATACTAAATTTAAGGCATTTGTTACACAATAGTCCTTTGCAAATCATCCTAGATTTAGTATTACTTTTCCTCACTTCTTTTATTTAAAAAAAGTTTTTTAATCTGAAGAGGAAAGACATTCTTTTTCGAATGACTTTCATGCACAATATGATACTTAGTACTGCAGCTGCAGACTAACAGCTGGACTGATTTTAAATCAGAATAAAAGTGTTAAAGGATTTGACTACACAATGGAGTTTTCCTTTAAAATCCTTGTTAAGTGGCTCTAAGAAGATTGATTTTTATTGTTGGAGAGCTTTGCATTGCCTGAGGTTCACACGATTGCTGATCCTCCCCAGCCACCACCTTTTCTGTAAATTGTCTGTGTGCTTGCACTTCCTCTCACCATCTTACATGTGTGCTGTTTTCTCTTTCTCTTCCTGAGTCAAGAGAAAGGAAAAGTTATTGAATAAACAAACTTAATAAATAAAACACTAAATAATTGCTTAAGAGTGGAATTTATTAACTTGCAGCATATCAAGATAAATTAAAACTTTTGTTTTAAAATGCTGTCTGGAGACTATTGTGTAAACGTAGGTATTTTGTAAAATAATCTTGAAACTGTAAATTGATACGTGTTTGGTCAGATTGTATCAGGCTTAATTTTTTGTTGTTTTCTTTTTCATTTGAAAATGACTTTAGCAATAATTATAGTCAACTCTTGGTTCTCGAATGCCTCCCATCTTGAACAATTCAGTTCTCGACCAAGTTGTTCATGGAAAAAAGTCTCAGTTAACTTTGGTTCTGGAACTAACAGCCCTCTAATGCTGATACATCACAAAAAGCATCTCTCAGGCCAAAAACAAAGGAGAGAACACACCACTGTGAGTCAGTTTAAACCTTGCCTTGTTAACATCTCAGGAAATTGTGCTGTGAATATTTTTGTGCTCTTTTTGCTTCTGTTGCTGGCAAAATGGAGGATTAGCACAATTTTAAAATAAAGAGGCCATCAAGAGTGATAATGTTTCTAAAGGTGTGAAAGAAACAAGGATCACAGGCCATTGAAGAAGTAGAAAAACTGTTGTTAATTTGGATAAATAAACGAAAAGCAGCAGGTTACAACATTTCAGAGGCAGTGACATGTGAAAAAGCAAAGATGTTGCGCACTGACCTCCTGAAAGACGCCCCTGGAATGAGTGCGGAAAGGATTCCTTTAAAGCTCGTAGGGCTGGTCAAATAATTTAAGAAAAGAAATGTTTGCTTATAGATTAAACAGTACATTAGACATGTACTGTATACAAGAAAGGTTAAAACAGGGAATCATTTGGAGCTCTGGAATGAATTAATTCAATTTACATTATTTCTAATGGGAAAATTGATTAGGTTTTTGAACAAATTGTTTCTTGAACAGCTTTCCAGAACAAATTCAGTTTGAGAAACGAGGTTCCACTGTAATTCAATGCTTATCCTATTCTGTCATCAGGGATATATGTTAGACAGTAATACTGCAAAAATCTTAATGAGCAAGGACTTTGGGGATAGGCAATGTCCTGGTTTCTTTTATCCACTCATGTCAGTTAAAGTGTTTGTTTCTGGACTAATATATTTTTTGATATTTTTAAACAGAGATTAGTCTCATAAATCTATTTTTTTAAATATATTTTATTGATTTTTTACAGAGAGGAAGGGAGAGAGATAGAGAGTTAGAAACATCGATGAGAGAGAAACATCGACCAGCTGCCTCCTGCACATCTCCCACTGGGGATGTGCCCGCAACCCAGTTACATGCCCTTGACCGGAATCAAACCTGGGACCCTTCAGTCCGCAGGCCGACGCTCTATCCACTGAGCCAAACCGGTTTCGGCCATAAATCTATTTTTGAGTATAGTTCGTATAAAATAAAACTTACACAAAATATTTAGCTTTGGTAGTAACTTTTTCAAGCTGAACTCCCTCTAGCAAGATATTTTTCAATGCTTTTATTTACTCTGCACTTACACTATGCACTGTTCCTAAAATATTTTGCAACACTTTTTTGTACTTTTGCCATTTGAAAAGATTGTGGTGTAGATGGTCTGTAATTAAGTGCAAAGTTAAAGCCACTAATTAGCTTTTTAAATGAAAATATTGGTGTTTTGGTCCTGGTGCACCATCATTCCCTCTGCAGCTGGAGCTGGAATCCCATTGACCTTTAGCTCCCATTTACTTCTTCATAGTTAAGTATGAAGCATGAATTCTGTCCATCTGGATAGGATAAAAGGCTGCTGGAAACCCAGGTGTCCTCTTAAAGGTCCCACACAGAAACTCACTCACTTAGGCAAGGCACTCAGTCTGGGCTCTAGCAGTGGGACAGTGGCTGAGAGGGTGCCAGAGACATACAGGGAGAAACTGAGTTGTGTGGTTTTAGAGCAAGGACTAGAGGGTAAGTTGCCACTATCTTGCACCTCTCAAGAGGCCCCAGAACCCACATACACAATGGCTGGCTTCAGACCATAGAGAGCACAACCTAATTAGCTCCTCAAGTGGCACATCCAAAGGATGGTTTTGGCAGGCCACAGAGCCTGCTGGGCAAATCCTACTCCATGGGATCAGCCCCCACACAGCAGTTGCTATGTTGTGGTTGTGGCCAATACTCTCAGCCAGTCAGCTTGCGGGTCAACCCCACTCATGACATGCCAACAGCAATCAAGGCTCAGCTACAATAAGAGGTAACACACAACACAAACTAAGGATACTCCAGGAGCACCCAGATCAGGTGATCATGGAGACTTTGCCACTGTTTCCATAGAACATCGACTACATGAGGCCACACTACAAATACTGGAAGACATAGAAGATCTACCTAATACACAAAAACAAACACAAAGAGGTAGCCAAATTGAAAAGACCAAAAAAAAAATGCTCCAAATGAAAGAACAGGAGAAAATTCCAGAACAAGAATTAAATGAAATGGAGGCAAGAAATCTACCTGATATAAAGTTCAAACACTAGTTATAAACAATTCTCAAGGAACTTAGAAAGAAATTCAACAAAGAGATAGGAAGCATAAAAAAGACATAGAAATTATTAAAAAAAACCTATCAGAAATGAAGAATACAATAACTGAAATGAAGAATATACTAGAAGGAGTCAACAGCAGATTAGATAAAACAGAGGTTTAAAGCAGCAATTTTTGAAGACAAAATAGAAAAAACACTGAATTGGAACAGCAAATAGAAAAAAGAATTTAAAAATGAGTATAGTTTAAGGGATCTCTGGGACAACATTAAGTGTAACATCATTGGCATCATAGGGGTACCAGAATAAAAAAGAGAAAGAACAAGAGAGTGAGAACATATTTGAAGAAAGAGTGACTGAAAATTTCCCTAACTCGGTGAAGGAAAAATACACACAAGTCCAGGAAGTGCAGAGATCCCAAACAAGATGAATCCAAAGAGGTCTATACTAACACACATCATAATTAAAATAGCAAATGACAGAGAGAATCTTGAAAGTGGCAAGAGAAAGGCAGTTAATTCCCTCCCATAAGACAGTCAACTGATTTCTCAGTTGAGACATTTCAGTCCAGAAAGGATTGGCATGAAATATTCAAAGTGATAAAAATCAAGAACTAAGACTACTCTACTCAGCATAACTAACATTCAAAATTGAAGGAGAAATAAAGAGCTTCCAACACAAGAAAAAACTAAAGAAGTTCATGACCACTAAATCAACATTACAAGAAAGGTTAAAGGACTTCTTTAAGAAGAAGAGGGAAAACAAAGAAAATAAATATGAATAATAAAATGGCAATAACTACATACCAATCAATAATCACTTTAAATGTAAATGGATCAAAAGACATAGGGTGGCTGAATGTACAAGAAAATAAGACCCAAACATATGCTATCTACAAGAGACCCACTCGAGATTGAAATACACACAGGCTTAAAGTAAAGGCATGAAAAAAGATATTTCATTTGAATGGGAAGGAATAAAAACTGAGACAGAAATATTTATAGTAGAAAAAGTAGCTTTAAAACAAAGGCTAAAAAAGAAGACAAAGAAGGATATTTCATAATGATAAAGGGATCAGTCCAACAAAAGGATATAACCCTTATAAACATTTATGCACCCAACATAAGAGCACCTAAATATATAAATCAAATATCAATAAACATAAAAGGAAAGATTGACAATAATGCAGTCAGAGTAGGGGACTTTAACAACCCATTGTCATCAATGGATATATCTTCTAGACAGAAAAGGAACAAGGAAACAGTAGCCTTAAATGACACACTAAATCATATGGGTTTAATTTATATCTTCAGAGAATTTTGTCCCAAAGCAAAAGAATATGCTTTTTAAGTTTACATAGAACATTTTTTTCAGGGTAGACTGCATGCTAGGACACAAAACACGTCTTAATAAATTTAAAGAGATTGAAATCATATCAAGCATCTTTTCCAACCTCAATGGTCTGAAACTAGAAATCAATTACAAAAAATGAAAACTGACAAACACATAAGCACATGAGGCCAAATAACATGTTACTAAACAATTAATTGTTAAGAAGGAGATTAAGGAAGAAATCCAAATATCCCTCAAAACATATGAAAAAGAAAGGACAATGACACAAAATTGATGGTACAGAGCAAATGCAGTTTTAAGAGGGAAATTCATAGCAATACAGGCTTATCTCAAGAAACAAGAAAAATCTCAAATAAACACTTTAACTTTACAGCTAACAAAGCTAAAAAAATAAAAGAACAATAACAAAGCTCAAAGTGAGTAGAAGAAAGGAAATAATAAAGATCAGAGTGGAAGTAAGCAAAATAGAGATTATAAAACAATACAAAAGATTAATGAAACCAAGAGCTGGTTAGTTGAAATGATAAACCTTTATTTAGACTCATTAAGACAAAAGAGAGAAGACCCAAATAAATAAAATTGAAAGAGGAGAAGTGACAACTCACATGACAGACATACAAAGGATTATAAGAAAATACTAATAACAATTACATGGAAAATCTGGAAGAAATGGATACATTCTTAGAAACATATAATCTTACAGGGTTGAATGAGGAAGAAACAGAAAATATGAACAGACTGATCACTACTAATAAAATTGAAGCAATAACAACAATAATATTAATAATAATAATAAAACTACCAACATACAAAAGTTCTGGACTGGTTAGCTTCACAGAGTAATTTTACCAAACATTCAAAGAAGAGTTAGCACTTATTTTCATACTATTCCAAAACATTCAAGAGGAGGGAAGGCTCCCAAGCTCATTTTATGTTGCCACCTTTGCCCTGATTCCAAAACCAGACAAAGACAATATAAAAAAGAAAACTATAGTATCCCTGATGAACATAAATGCAAAATCCTCAACAAAAAATTATCAAACTGCCCAGCTGGCATGGCTCAGTGGTTGAGAGTCAACCTATGAATCAGAAGGTCACGATTTGATTCCTGGTTAGGGTACATGCCCAGGTTTCAGGCTCAATCCCCTGTGTGGGGCAAACAGGAGGCAGCCGATCAATGATTCTCTCTCATCATTGATGTTTCTATTTCTCTCTCCTCTCCCTTCCTCTCTGAAATCAATAAAAAAAACATATTTTTAAAAATTAGCAAACTGAATTAGTAATACATTAAATAGATCATACACCATGACCAAGTGGGATTTATTCATGGGATGCAAGGTTGGTTCAATATCCACAAATCAACTAATGTGATACACTATATTAAAAAATGAATGGTAAAAATTATATGATCATATCAATAAATGCAGAAAAAGCATTTGACAAAAGCCAGCATCCATTTATGAGAAAAACTCTCATCAAAGTGAGAATAGAAGCAACATACCTCAACATAATAGAGGTCATATATGACAAACCTACAACTAACATCATAATCAACAAGGAAAAGCTAAAAGTATTTTCCTTAATACCAGAAACAAGACAAGAATGAGCACTTTAATCACTTTTATTCAACATAGAATTGGAAGTGCTAGGCACAGCAATCAGACAAGAAAAATAAGTAAAAGGCATTCAAATTGGAAAGGAAGAAGTAAAAAAGTCATGTGCAGATAACATAATAATATATAGATAGAACCCTGAAGGTTCTACCAAAAACTATTAAAATTGATAAATGAATTCATTAAAATAGCAGGATACAAAATTAATATTCATAAACAAGTGCAGTTTCATGCACTAATGAAGAACTATTAGAAAGAGAAATTTAATAAACAACCCCACAAAAGATTTCAAATAACCACAGCAATCTTGAGAAAAAGAATGAAGTTGGAGGTATCATACTACTTGATATCAAACTATACTACAAGGCTATAGTAATCAAAACAGCATGGTACTAGCATAAAAAAGACAAATAGATTGATGAAATAGAATAGAGACCCCAGAAAAAAATCCAGGCCTATAGGATCAATAATGTATAAGAAAGAAGGCAAGAATATACAGTGGGGTAAAGACAGACATTAAATAAATGCTGTTGGGAAAACTGTACAGATACCTGAAAAAAAAATGAAACTAGACCACTTTCTTCCCCCAATACACAAATAAGCTAAAACAGATTAAAGACTTAAATAGAAACCTGAAACCATAAAACTTCAAAAAGAAAACATAGGCAATAAAATCTCTGACATTACTTTTAGTAATATTTTTTCTGATACATCTCGGCAAGGGAAACAAAAGAAAGAATAAACAAATGTGACTACATCAATCTAAAAAGTTTTGGCACAGCAAAGGAAATCATCAACAAAACGAAAAGACAACCTACTGAATGGGAGAACATATTCACCAGTGGTAGACCCTTTAAGGAGTTAATATTCAAAATCTTTAAATAACTCATACAGCTTAACACCAAAAAAACCCAAACAAATAAAACAACAAACACCAAAAACCAAACAAACAAAAAACAATCCAAGCAAAAAATGGGCAGAAGACCTGAATAGACATTTCTCCATTTGTGATGGCATAGGTGGTTTGGAGGTATTATGCTAAGTGAAATAAGTCAGACAGAGAAAGGCAATACCATATGACTTCAGTTATATGTGGAATCTAAAGAACAAAAATGAATTCAGAAATGGACTCATAAATAGAGAACAAAATGATGGTTACCAGATAGGAGGGGTACTGGGGACTGGGTTAAAAAGGTGAAGGAATTAAGAAGTACAAATTGGTAGTTGTGAAGCAGTTATAAGGATGTAAAGTACAGCGTAGGGAATATAGTCAATAATATTGTAACAACTATGTAAAGTGCCTGGTTAGTACTAGACTTATCGGGGTGATCACTTTGTAAATTATATAAATGTCTAACCACTATGCTATATACCTGCAACTAACATAAAATATTAAATTTTAACTGCAATTGAAAAAAAAAGAGTTTATCTGAAAAGACAATGTGAAAAAATAGCCAAAAAATAAAATGTTGAAAAAGAAAATTTGGGCCCTAGCCAATTTGGCTCAGTGGATAGAGTGACAGCCTGTGGACTGAAGGGTTCCGGGTTCAATTTTGGTCAAGGGCACATGCCCAGGTTGCGGGCTTGATCCCCAGTAGGGGGCATGCAAGAGGCAGCCAATCAATGATTCTTCTCATCATTGATGTTTCTATCTCTATCTCCCTCTCCCTTCCTCTCTGAAATAAAAAAATATATATTTTTAAAAAAGAAAGAAAAAGAAATTTTGGAAGCTTGCCTCATGGTAAATTGAACTTTTGATACCAATTCACCCCATTGCTGTAACCATGCTCTTTGCTTTGTAACTAGCTGTTTTTCTCTCTAAAGGTGGAATATCCCCTTCTTGACTTTGGGCTTACTTTGTTTACAGGGATGTTAGAAGTGATGCAAGTGGGGGTTTTAAATGTGCTTGAACAATTAAGTATGTGCTCTTGGATTTTGCCAGCCCCATGAGGAAAACATACCCCAGCAAGAGAATGAGACACACCTGGGGCAGAGCTCCCCTACAACAATGCAGTGAGGGTAGAACCTACCCCCACCTGAAGCAGAGGTGGCCAATCAAGCTTGGTCTACTCTAGCCCAACCACAACTAAGTCCCAGAACCATGAGAACATATGCTTATTTTTTGTATACCAATAAGGTTTCCTGTTTTTTGTTTTTTCCATATGGAGCTAATATTACTGTGATTATAGCTAATTAAAACAAGCTCTATTTAAAATTGATTTTGGCACAGTAATAGATAAATATAAGGATAGAGCTAGATGTACATTTAGTCTTAATATATGATATAGATGGCATTTAAAAGTAATAGATAATGACAGATCTGATCAATAAATGATGTTTTGACAACTAGCCATTCATGTAAGAAAATTTTTTTCAGTAAAATCTCTCTCTCGCTATATACAAAGTTTAGTGATAGATTTTTAAAGTACATGTGTGTCTCTTCCTTCCAATCCTTAATTCACATAAATTGTCCCAGAAATGTACAAATAGAGAAATACAAATGTAAAAATGCTCAAGTTTACTAATAGAGACATATAAGCTAAAATAATCATGAAATATCATATTATACCTATTATACTGTCAAATTGTAAAACAAATGGTAACAGTGTCAATGAGGGCATGAAGAAATGGATACTCGCATGTGCTGTGGCTATATTATAAAATACTGCAGTCTTTTTATAGAGTAATTTGACAGTATCTATGCAAATCTAAAATGTGAATTCACTTTGACCCAGCAATGGTATTTCAGGTGTATATTTACAGAAATGTGTTTGTACAAAGGGTATGTGAGACATTTAATACAGCATGGGATGCTATATTGAAAATGAGAAGCAATTTAAGTATTTATCTAAACATATATAAAAGCCTAAGTGACCATTCGATCAGTAGCTATGACACGCACTGACCAACAGGGGGCAGATACTCAACGCACAGACATGGAAACATGGAACAGACTACTGGTGAATCTCAGAGGGAAGAGGGGAGGGGAGAGGGTGGGAAGAGATAAACCAAAGATCTTATATGCATACTAGAGGCTTGGTGTGGGTCCCTCAGCCTGGCCTGCAGGGATCAGGCTGAATCCATGCACTGGGCCTCCGATAGCCCCCGAGGGGTCCCGGATTGTGAGAAGGCACAGGTTAGGCCAAGGGACCCCACCGGTGCACAAATCCATGCACCAGGCCTCTAGTTTGAAAATAAAAGACCATATCAATAATGATGCAACCATATCAAGCAGTTATTAAAAAGAATATTATGTACTGACTAGTGGCCCAGTGCACAAATTTGTGCACATTGAAAGAATTAATTAGAAGAAATATTTTAATATCACTATTTGCCAAGTCCTGGGTGTGGGTATCCGGCTCCCTCCTCCCTCCTGTCAGAGTCTGTGATGATGCCCACAGGGACGCAGTGTCAAAGCCGGCGCCCCGTGAGGCTGCAGACCAGCGCCCCAAGGGACACAGGGCTGCTGAGGGGGATGAGAGTGGTGGCCTGGCTCTAAGAAAACCACCCTGGGTTACCTCTGGGTTCCCCCATGAAAAGGGCCAGAGGCACTGGAGCTGAGTGCAGAGCCAGCAGTGGAAGCGGTGGAAGAAGCTGTCATGGCTGGCTCTTTGCCTATCACAGCAGCAGGACTGCGGCAGACAGCAGAACATGCTCTGGTGGGAATGTCTCTATCAGATGAACTGGGTAGGGGCTGTTTTAGAACATGGCTGCCTGGTTACCAGGGTTCCACGTTTTGTTGGGCTCCATCGTCAGGAAGTGAGGTCACTGCTCTTGTCAGGAAATGAAATCACTGCTCTTGTGTGGGGAGAAGCTCAGGGTAGGGGACCAGGCAGTGACCAAGGAGGTTTTCTGTCATGTTCATATCCCAGGTCAAGGCTGGGGGGTGGACGTGGAGTGTGGGCAGCTCCCACTACCCCAGGTTTATCCCAACACTGGAACTGAACTGAATCTCATTTCCCCCAGGGGAGGTGGAGTGGGGGTGGTGCCCTTTGCCCTGATGTTTAGCCCACGGGGTCGGTGCCCCATGGGCTGTGGTACTCCCCCGAGTCCTGGAGTCCGCCCCCGGCCAGCGCCCCACAGGACTCCCCCAGTGCACCTCCTGGTCAACTTCCCTCAAGCACCCTCATGCATGCAGCATCAAGCCCAGCCCTGTCCACCTGCACATGCCCTGCTGTACACGCAGCCATCTTGTGATGGCATGAGGGCATCATGCGTCAAGGCGTGGCGATTACTTAGCCTTTTATTAGTAAGGATATATAAAACGTTCCAAAATAGCCCTAACCGGTTTGGCTCAGTGGATAGAGCGTCAGTCTGCGAACTCAAGGGTCCCAGGTTTGATTCCGGTCATGGGCATGTACCTTGGTTGCGGGCACATCCCCCAGTAGGGGGTGTGCAAGAGGCAGCTGATCGATGTTTCTCTCTCATCGATGTTTCTAACTCTCTATCCCTCTCCCTTCCTCTCTGTAAAAAAGCGTCAAGGCGTGGCGATTACTTAGCCTTTTATTAGTAAGGATATATAAAACGTTCCAAAATATATTGTGCAAGAAAGGAATTGTTGGTAAAAATTCCAAATTTTATCAATGTATGTATATATATAGACACTATATATATATATATATATATATATATATATATATATATATGTAAAATTATAGCAAAGTACCCAGAACTATATACATAGTTAAAGTTGTTTTTTCTGGAGATTTTCTAGGATTGGATGGTAAAAAAGGAAAGTCTGCTTTTTACCATATACATGAGTACCTGTGTATATTTGAAAAGGACAATGCATTCAATTAATTGTCAATTAAAAATTAAAAAACTCAAAAATACATTAGGTAGATGAAAACACACCAAAATTTAATAGTGTCTCTGACTTGTAGATCTCTGAGTTCTTTTTTATGCTTTCATTATTTTTATTTCTATTATAAGACTTTCATCATCAGAAAAAGCAGTTTTTAAATGTGATTGCATTTAACTGAAACTAGCAATTTAATAAGAGGTAACCAAGTTCAACTTTTATGTATTAATTTTTCTTCAAGAGCAGTATGGTTGTACTCTTTTATTATCAATGTCCTTATTAAGTATCATCATCCTATATAATAAAAGGCTAATATGCAAATCAACTGACCATGGAACAACTGGTCACTATGATGTTCACTGACCACCAGGGGGCAGACACTCAACGCAGGAATTGCCCCCTGGTGGTAGTGCACTCCCACAGTGGGAGCGCTGCTCAGCCAGAAGCCAGGCTCACAGCTGGCAAGTGGAGCAGCTGTGGCAGGAGCCTCTCCTGCCTCCCCGGCAGTGCTAAGGATGTCCGACTGACAGCTTAGGCCCGCTTCCCCCAAGGAGCCAGCCTAAGCTGTCAATCGGATATCCCCCAAGGGCTCTAGGACTATGATAGGGCACAGGCCAGGCTGAGGGATCCCCCCACCCCATGAGTGCACAAATTTCGTGCATCGGGCCTCTAGTATAATCATAATTTTTCCTCCTTCTTTAAGTCTCCCTGTGCCTTTTTCTTACCAGCACAGGTTGGATTAAGCCTTGTTCCCTTAGTGTCCTATGGATGCTGTGGTAGCATCCATCCCACTAGAAGGAGGTAGCTCTGTAAAATTTAATTATTTATCGTAAAAGCATGTATTCAGTATTTGCTATGTGCCAAGAACTTTCTAAACGCAGTACAAAAACAAATAAACTCATTGAAACACACAACAGCCCTGAGAGGAAGATATTATCTGATCCCTGTTTTACAGATGAGGAAACTGAGGAAGAGAAAAGTAGAGCAACTTTCCCAAGGCACAGTGCTAGTAAAAGATGAAGCCAGGCTTTGACTACTAATACATGTGGACTATCATTCTTGAGTCCCAGGGATCAGCTCAGTGTATCCCCACCACTCAGCACAGAGCGCCTACTGAGAAAATGAGAGGGGGATGAATGTCTGGAGTTTGGAGAGTGAGAGACAAGTCCAAGAAAATGAAGGATTTGCCTTTGGGTTTTGGTTACTATTCATGGGGAGTTATAAATTCAGGTGGCGCTCTGTGAACCACGGGGAGTTCTGTAGCTCAGGACCAGGCAACTCCTTTCCTTCCAGCAGCTGAAGTAAATCTTCCCAGAGAATGGGCGGCATAATCATGAATCCTCACCAAGGCAAGGAAGTCAAACGGGAAGCCTTGATTTTAATTTTAAATTTATTTATGATTTTAAAAGAAGATTGAGAGTGGAAAGTACTGCTTTAGTTCATGTTTTTACTCAGATCTGTCACTTTAAAATATAGTTGTCCAAAGCTTGGATAAAAACAAACGAACACATCACTATAGAAACTCCAACCCCCCCTCGCCCCCCATGTTTGATAGGCTAACAAAAATAGGAAAACTTAATCATCTTTGTTGTTGGCTTTTTGTTTTGGTGTTGTTTAAAAAAAATTGGTTAGTGTTAGAGGCGTGGTGGGGTTTTGTAGTTCCAGGGGGAAATTTATTCTTCACTTAGTAAAATGGAGGGTACTACTAAGAGGAAAAACAAACTGACCAAGAGCTCAGTGTTGTAGAACCCAGCACTTTTAAGTGTTAGAAGGCAGGTGTGTGTGTGTGTGTGTGTGTGTGTGTGTGCGCATGTGCTTATATGTAATGCAGTGATTGAGAACTGATAGGAGAGGCTAGGTCTAGATAGCTCATGGAGTTGGAGTAGCAGCACCTTGACCTACAGACAACTTCTTGATCCTCAGTGACCCCTCGTAAACAATCACCTGCATAAAACTCAACAGGAAAAGAGTCCCTGCCTGGTGTCTTTGGTGAATGTGGCACGATGCCTCCACCAACTGTGTCCAGCAGCTCTGCCACCAGACAGAGCAGACCTTCAATATTCCTTGTAAATACCCACTCTTCCAGGTGACTAACAAGGCAACTAGTAAACAAGAATGATCTCATTCATTTTACTGCTCCTCTGGTGGGAATATGAGGTAGTTTTGAAAGAGCATTATGGGCTGAAAAATTTTACGACTCAGTAGGATTGATTTCAGGTAACTTTGGAAATTACCACTTGCCTCCCCACCTAGAGAAAGTAAGAATTTATAACAAACATGTAAAAATGAATGCTGAGCCTATTGATTTTAGTATCTGTATAAGGTTTTTGGAAGAAAGGGTTATTCATCATCACCTGGGCTGAAAAATTTCTTTTGCTTATTTACATTTAAATTTAAAGCAAGTCCCATCTCAAAGTCAATGAAGTCAAGCCTAGCAGAGTGAACTCAGGGATCAAAGGAAATTATAGTGGCCAGAAATGCCACTGTGCAAGTTATCTCTGCAAAGGCTGCTTGATGGTTTACATCTGAGTCTGGATTTGTATCTCATCCTTTAGAAGGAATGATGGTTTGGACCCTTCAAAAAGGCAAAATGTGTCATCATTTTAGTGAAGGGAGAAATTTTGAGTGAGGGTATTAGGAATAACTTCTACTCCCCTCCCTTTTGTATAAAAGCTGAACATCACTAGAGACAGAGGAAAGACTTATGCTGGCCGAGTGCAATCACTCTTCGAGGGAGTGACTCCATCTGCAGAGCAAATGTGATCCCAGATTGGTGTGATCATGATATGTTTGTCCATCTCAAAGTAAATCAGAAGGGCTGGGGACTCCAGCAGGCTGTGTTCTGTGTAGGCATGTTAGGAATAACTTCTTGTCCACAGAGCATATAAGAAATGTCATTTCCAGAGTCTGTGCTATATATATATATATAGTGTGTGTGTGTGTGCGTGCGTGTGTGTGTTTATTGATTTCAGAGAGAGGAAAGGAGAGTGAGAGTGAGATAGACACTTCAATGATGAGAGAGAATCATTGATCAGCTGCCTCCTGCACTCCCCACATTGGGAATTGTGCCTGTGACCTGGATATGTGCCCTGACCAGGAATCAAACTGTGACCTCCTGATTCATAGGTTGATGCTCAACCACTGAGCCACACCAGCTAGTTGTGCTTCCTTTCTTTCTGGAAGGTTCCAAAGCCACTGTCTTCCTAAAATGATTCAATACATTCTAGAGGCCTGCCTTTGTTCCTATTAACTCAAATGAAACAAATCCATAAAACACAGGCAAATATGTTGCATTACATTACAACTCAGATCAGCTTGAGAAGTTTATTTGATTTGTTTGTTTTGCCGTTTAAGGACTTTTCAGTATACTCCAATATCTTCCGAAGACAGGCTATTATTCATGAAGTAACTCCACAGAGAACAGTGTCAGAGATTCTTTACTTAGCATGTGGACTCAAAGGGAGCCTGCGCCCTTGTTGTCACGCTTACATTTTTTTCAAAGAAAACTTTTGTTTGATCTTATAGTTATCAACCTGGCTTTATTTTAATTTATTTTTAATGACAGGCCTTTCCAGTGCTGATTAGAACATCATAGAAGCTTCTTGGCTGGCATTTACTTCTTGTTTATCATATTACACAAGACAGAATACCAATGTTCTGGTTTAAAAAAAAAGAGCTTATCCATACCAAATCAGGAATTCAACTTTCAACCCTAGCTTGTTTCTTAATTTTCTATGTGACCTTGAGAAATTTATATAACACCACGAGTCTGATTTTTCTCTTGAAATATGAGGCTAATAATCCTCTCCCTGCCTCTCAGAGTAATGGTCATCAATTCCATTAAGTAAACATTCATTGAACATTCACTTTGTGCCTAGCACCATGCTAAGCTGAATGAGAGAAGGATCCTGCTTTCCAAAACACACAATGCAGGGAGCTCCTGGCCATGAGCATTCTTTGAGGAGTATAAAAATATTACACATATAAAGAATTGTAAAACACATGAACTGGCAGATTAGTGTGATTTGACCTTGATTTTGGGGTCACCTGTATGCTATTTAAAAGAATTTTTACTTTTTGTTCTCTGGGGTCCTGTGGATTGCAATACCACAATGAATGATACTCAGTGTAAAAAAATGATGAATGAGCCTCTAATGATTCTGACACTGGGAAGAGTAATATATGAACTTTTATTCAGTAGAAGGTTTGAATAAGCAAGGGCTTAAAGTTTTACATAAGCTTTATTAAAACTTCACAAAAATTCAATTAAACAACTATTTGAGTGTTATTGCATGCAAGCACTATTCTAGGGGCTAGAGAGGTCTCCTCTCTCCCCAACTAAACCAGATGCCCTTATTATATGTTCTTGTTGTGCCATGATTTATTTTAGTACTTTTACCATTTGTGAAACCTTTGTAGAAGCTCTCTGAGGGCAAAGATTGTCTATTTCACTGCCATATGCCCAATGCCTAATATAGCATTAACCCTTCATATTTGTGAGTAAATAAATAATATTGTTGTACTACCCATGGGTATTTATGTTGTCATGGGCCTGGAGGTGCAGAGAAGACATACTCTCAATATGTATGGTTTGAATGGGTGAATGGCTCTAGTCTGAGGGTATGAATTCTGATCTGGGTACAAGGGTTTCCAAGATAAAAAGTGTTGGTCATTGTTACCCTGAGAAATACCAGTCCTGGTGATCACTCCATTCTGTACTGAAGGGTATAAAAGACATGTATAGTTACAAAGAAAATAGTATAAGGATGAATTTCATAATAAAATACAAACTGGTCATATTTACTTACTACCTATTAAAAGCACCCAGATATTTAGAAATTTATTGATTTATTTACATTAATTGTAATTGATTTCTTGGTTTCAAGGAAAATACAAAAAAAATCACATGGAATTCATAGGTAGAAATACCAGGTGCTAATTTGATGTCAGATGCTGAGAGAGAAAAATCCACACACACATGTTCCCACAAACACACTCCAACATACACCATATAGTTTTTTGACATTTTTCAAGATGGTTTGGTGTGAGATTACATTTACAACTTACCTGTGATGGTAGGTGGTGTGAACCTAAAAAGCATTTATTTGGAATTATTAAATCAATGTGGCAAATATTCATTAAACATTAAGCATGTACTACGTACTGTGCTAGGAGCTAGATACAAGACTGAATGAGGTAAAGAAAATCAATGATGGAGAATATGGGAGAAAACAAGTCATCAAGAAAGGAAATATTCCATAATAATAAATGATGCTCAACCAATGAAATATTGGCCTGGATGAAGGACAGAGCACAGGTACGAGACATCTAAATCTTTCAGAACATACTATCTGGCACTAAGGCTAGACTACCAATCTGGAACATTCTAAATTTAAGTAGTAAAATGCATTCAATAATACAGAGTTTCTGAGTAATCAGAATTCACAAAACTGTCCGACTTACTCCTGCTGCCTTTGTGGGTACAGTTCTCTTTCCAACCTCCTGGAGAAGGGCTCCCTCATGGAACTGATCTGAAGCCCATTTGGTGCTATTAAATTACAAAATCTAGCCAATAATTCTCCCTGCATCCACCCCTGCCCTCACTAGTGTGGTATTGCTATTGATCCCCATTAATGATTTAGTGATTAAGGATAGATCGCCGATGAATGCAAAGCAAGCTGAAGGGCCCCTTGGAAGACAGCTGAGCATGCTTTTATCAATAAGTACTGTACATGCCCCTAGAATTTCAACCCAGTGCCCTAAGCCACCTTGGATGCCACTTCCACATTGAGTGTGCTGTTTTCAGCATCTTGCTCAGCTTGCTCTCTTTTGACAATTTCTGACTTTCTCTTCTGTTATCTTTCCCACCTGGGCAATGGCCAAACCCCTCTCTTTTTATCTACTTTCCAATTGTCAGACCATATCTTCAAGAGTCCTTTGTTATGAATTAGCATATGCAAGCACAAAACTGGGTGACTGTTAGGCAACCATGTATTTGAGTGTGTCTGGGGTTCATGACACAGATCCCCTTTTTGGGTTATGCCTTAGCTTGTAGGCTGGGAAAATCACACAGTAAGTGAAATGAGGAGATGACTTCTTTCTCCCGTTTCATTAACATTCCCTGGGAGATATCAGTGAATATTCACATCCTATCTAATAAAAGACAAAAAGGGTAATTGACCGTACCTTCGCTACGCTTCCCATTGGCTAATCAGGGTGATATGCAAATTAACTGCCAACCAAGATGGTGACCAGCAGCCACGCAGCTGAAGTGAGCAGGAGGCTTGCTTGCTCCAGTGATGGAGGAAGCCAAGGTTCCCCGCCTGTCGCGGCCTGGCTCTAAGCTCCGAAAGCAACAAAGTTTCAATTATAGAAGCTAAACAAACCCCAGATACCTGCTTTCAGCAGGCTGAGGCCTCAGAGCTGGAGTGAGTGGCTCTCAGCTCCAGTGACAGCAACATAGTTTCAATTATAGAAGCTAAACAAACCCCAGATAAAAAAAAAAGAAAAAAAGGAGAGGCTGGAGTGAGTGGCTCTCAACTCCAGTGAAAACGTCCCTCAGCCCCTCACCCAGGCTGGCCAGGCACCCAAGCGGGACCCCCACCCTGATCCGGGACACCCTTCAGGGCAAACTAGCTGGCCCCCACCTGTGCACCAGGCCTCTATCCTATATAATAAAAGGGTAAAATGCAAACTGACCCTAACAGCAGAAAGACTGGGAATGACTGGTCACTATGACACACACTGACCACCAGGGGGCAGACGCTCAATGCAGGAGCTGTCCTCTGGTGGTCAGTATGCTCCCACATGGGGAAGCTCTGCTCAGTCACAAGCCAGGCTGATGGCTGCCAGTACAGCAGTGGTGGTGGGAGCCTCTCCTGCCTCCTCAGCAGCACTAATGATGTCCAACTGCAGCTTAGGTCTGCTCCCCACTGGCAAGTGGACATCCCCCGAGGGCTGCCAGGCTGCCAGAAGGATGTCTGATTGCCAGCTTAGGCCCAATCCCCTGGGGAGCAGGCCTAAGCCAGCAGGTGGTCATCCCCTGAGGGGTCCCAGACTGCGAGAGGGCACAGGCAGGGCTGAGGGACCCTCCCCCCGAGTGTACAATTTTTGTGCACCAGGCCTCTAGTTAGAATATAAAAAGTTATTATCTGAAAAGCTGACACCAGAATTTTTCTGGAAGGATGGAATGGTCTTCAAAAAGTGTGGGGTCCCCAAAAGCCTGACTATTGGAGGAACACAAACAACAAAATAAAAAAGGTTGCTGAACCGCTCTGCATGAGAAAAGAAAAAGAGTTTTCTTTGAAGAGAGGACGGGAGAGACTTTTGGAGAACAAGGGAGAATAGAATGGGCAAACGAAGAGGCAGTGAGATAGGGAGAGCCTGGGGTTAGGTGTAGGGAGGAGTCAACACAATTTTAAGAGTAAAAAAAAATACTCTCCTGCATTTTGTATTTATTGATTGATGATTATTACATGAGCCAGTGGTTCTCTAAGTGTGGTCCTTGACTAGCAGCATCAGCATCTCCTGGGAACTGGTTACAAATGCAAATTCTCAGGCCCCACCCCAGACCTGCTTAACCTTCGGATGCTGCTCAGAAATCTGTTTTAACAAGCCCTCCAGGTGATTCTGATGTGCATCCAGTTTCAGAACCAGAGTAAATCTTTCCACCCCTCACCCTCCACATCAAATTGCAATTAATTTCTAGACATTCTGGATGCTTCGTGGAATGTTGTTTGGAGGAGCATTGTTGGTTTTGAGGCAGATTGGTGTCAGCACTGGGAGAAATAGGATTCCTGGAGGTGGAGATGGAATTAAGGACAGAAACCCCTAAGGGATTTGCAAAAATGTTTGGGCTTTCACAGGCCAAAGCATTGGGGGGCTGGGTTTGCAGTAGTGTCCCTGTGTTCTCGGGAGCAGGGAGGACCCACCTGCCTTGTTTCGGTAGGTAAGAGGCCCACTTCCCACTCCCAACTCATGTTTAAGCCTCTAAAACTCTCTCCTTGCTTCTTGTTCTCCACAGATGACTTTGCTTTTCACTTCACTGAGCAAAAGAGAATCACAAAGTGGCAACAACGTCATCCTCCTCCTTGATTCTAGAAACCCATGCTTTCGCCCACCTCCTGCTTTATTCCTGTCACAATAGAGGGTGGACAGCTCCATCTGTCAAGCCCTTCAGATCTCTGTTTCCTGCATCCCTCCCCCTCAAAGATTCCACTCTGGAAGCCAGTGCTTCTCAGCCTTGGCTCCAAGGTTCTCCTGCAAAGCTTTGTAAGGACCCCAAGGCCCATGCTGCTCTCCAGACAAGTTACCTCAGGATGTCTGAATGGGAGACTGAGGCATCAGTAATTTTCAAAGCTGCCCAGGTCATTCCAATGTGCATCCAAGGATCTGAGCCACTACCCTCTCTCTGGGCAGCAAGCCCTTTTTCAGGTTTGTCTCCATCACCATAAAATTATGCCTACTCTCTACTGTTTTAAAAAAAATTCTCCTTTGATACTCACATTACCATCTTGGTGTCACAGAAAGTCTTCCTGACTGAAATGGCAATGCCTGTTATCTCCACTCCCTCACCTTGCATTACACTGTAGCCCAAGCCCACTTCTCCGGCTTCTTTCTCTAATAAAACTATCTTTTTTCATTCCCTAATTTCTTGTGTATTTTCCAAACACATGGCCACTGTCTTTCCTTATCATTCAGCTCATCAGCAGCACTCCAGGGAGCGGATTGCTGCCTTCCTGCATCAACCAATGTATCTGCCTCTGTGACTGCATGTTCTTCTGATTGCAGCTCTGAAAATGGCAACCCAGTTGGTTAAACCAGATACATAGAATAATTCTTTTTAAAAAATGTATATTTTTATGGATTTCATAGAGGAATAAAGAGGGAGAGAGAGAGATAGAAACATCAAAGATGAGAGAGAATCATTGATCAGCTGCCTCCTGCATGCTCCACACTGGGGATCAAGCCTGCAACCTGGGCATGTGCCCTGACCGGCAATCTAACCATGACCTCTGGGTTCACAGGTCAATGCTCAACCACTGAGCCATGCCAGCTGGGCTACATAGAGTAATTCTTGACTCCACCTCTCCTTCATCTCCCATGTTTAATCCCTCTGCACTTTCTGTTCTAAGTCCAAAGTAGATCTCCAATCCATCTTCTCCTCCACTCCAGTGCTACCACTGTAGTTTCTGTTTGGTATCTAAAGTTATCTCTAACTTAATATTTTCAAAATCTTAGTTTGTCTCTGTGCCTCAGACTTTTCCATCCGGCAAATAACATCCAATTCACTCAGTTGCAGAACGCCTTCTATCTGGTTAACAAGATGACTGTAAGCAGGAGTGCACCTTTGAACTGCGCATGG
The DNA here is from genome assembly GCF_000147115.1 of Myotis lucifugus. Classification (NCBI taxonomy): domain Eukaryota; kingdom Metazoa; phylum Chordata; class Mammalia; order Chiroptera; family Vespertilionidae; genus Myotis; species Myotis lucifugus. The sequence continues at coordinate 719,676 of NW_005871307.1, forward strand.
GCCAGTTAACAGGATACCATCAACCTTGAACATCTGTCACATAGATAAGGCTATTTGGTACAAGATAATAGGGTTGGTGGGTCGGGAGTATAGAATTAGCTCAGTGCCATCTGCCAACATTTGTGGACGAGATAATTCAAAGAAAAGGTCAGTAGGATCCAGGTTAATGTTACATAGAAGTAGAAAACACCTCTCACAAACAACAGCCACTCAGAATTAGCAATACTGTTGAGTCCTTTTGGATGATTTTAGAGAGCAATGCATGTGGGGTAGATGATGTGATAAGTCTCCCACGCGATGTCAGATTTTACATGTTTCATTACTTATTTCTCAAGATCTAAAAGTGGTTCCTTTCCCATCAGTGCTGCTGCCTCTGGAACTAAAATCAGTCCCATGCCAGAGTGGAGGCAGAAGGATAGACATGGGCATGAGGAGGAACTATGGTGTAGGACTGAGTTTTTAAACTGCATTGATAGAGAAATTCTTGGACTTGGTTTCGTCTATTTAAGTAAAACTAGGTTAAGCTGCAGTAGACAGAAAGAAGAATCAAAATAGCAGCAGAGATTAAGTTGTATCCCATTAAAATAAAGTTATATGTTTGCACATCCAGACTTATGGCTTATGAAATTTGCATCCACTATGCATATAAACAAATTTATGGGATCATTAGACCTTAAGGCTGTCTATTCTTGAATTAGATAGTGAAATTAGTTCCACTATGGACAGGATCAACTTTATTGTATTTTTCTGAAGCCAGATTATGGATCTTAATAGGTTTGAAAGTCAAGTTTCATAAGCCTATTTTGTTCACAGAGAAATCACAAACACAGAGGTCATGCCTTAAAAATATAATTTGACAATTAATTAATTGTTCAACTTTAGGCACTCTTTCATTTTTCCTGGAATAAATGTATAGCAGCATTAATGTTATGTATACAGGTTTTGTTCTCATACTTTAAGGACAAATTTCTCACTTTTTTTTTCTGTCTGTTAATCGTGGTGGGGAGGGGAGTGTATGCAGAAAAGAAACATGTCTTCCACCATAATTCTGCTATAACTTCAAAAAAGAGAAACATCATAAATATATGAATTGTTTTTAATGATAAAAATAGACGCCTGCCCTTTACCTTCACACCAAGGATTGAAGAGAATGTAGGTGTCGGTTTCTGGGTTCCGGCTGGTGCGGAGTATACCATAGGGGGTCCAGACGGCAATGTACATGCGGAATTTCCCCACAATGCACTCCGGGGAAGACTGGATGGACAGCCGGACAGACCTGTCCTCTGTGCTGATGACTTTGGCCCCCCATTTGCCACTTCGCAGCTCACGAACGACAGGAACTGGGATGTAGGTTCCCTTGTTCTCCTGAGGGTAGCGCCCTATGCGAAGAAAGAACAAGTGTAGTGTTGAGTAGATTTCACAAACCAATTTTGTCCTCACTCTGCCACCTTACAGCAGAAGGTGGAAAATAATTTACTGTATTACACTTGAAATCATAAGAATTGGGTTGAATATAATTTCTGCTCCCAACTACCTACATGATGGTAGTCCATTTTCTTAACTTCTTTGAGGCTCAGATGTGTCATGTCTAGCTAAAAAGCAATAACAATATGTATAGGAATTTTAATTGGTTGATTAATAAGATATAGAAATACTAATCTGGAATGCAAAAACAAAAACGGAGTTTATTATAGAGTACTGTGAAGTTATCATTCCCTGAAATTCTGCCCTCTAAAAAGGTAGAATTGCTTTTTAAAGGACATAAGGCAAATGTTTTATTTTTATTTCTATTCTGTATGCAATTGTATTATCTGTTATATTACCTATAATAGCATTATTTGTATAGGTTGTCATATGCAACCATTTTCATACACAACCAAACATGTGTTTATTGTCAGTCTCATTAACACCGTAAGCTTGTGTCATAGGCTAGAATTCAGGCTTCTGAGGCAAATTATCTAGTTTCAATCTTGGCTCTGCAATTTCCCTAGCCTTGCAACCTCTGGCAAATTACTTGACCTTTACAAATCCCTCTTTTCTTCTCTTTTTCTTTATCAGCAAATGAGGGTAATAATACTATCTAAGAATGAAATAAAATAATACAAGTAAGATACATAGTACATAATTCCTCATGCATAACAACTTTTTAGCTGTTATTTCAATAGAAGATTAAACGTTGTTATATTTTACCATGTTTTCAGACTCATCATACTTTACATATAAACTATCTCAGGGTAAATCTTATTTCTCTTTATTACTCCATTTAGGACCAAATTGTTATTTCATATGTTAATCTCATAACTGTGTTTTACCAATGGGTTCCTGAAAAATCAAAGTTTCACTGTATGTGGAAATTCAACCTACCAGCATTCTTTAACTTTCTTACTTACAGTTTAATTTACAGCTTAGTTTATAAGGTATCAAATGCATCAATAATTTAAACTGAGGCAAACTTTTCAGTTATACATATTTCCAAAACATATTCAATATTTGATTTTTCTTTACTTGAAGAAAATACATATCAGTTAAGTGTGTACATCATTTTGATTGTAAACAGAAGAAACTTCAAGAGCAAAACTTATTCACTTTGTTTTAAACAAAACATGTAAAAGATACTACATTAAAACAAACAAAAATGATGCTTCATGTTGGCATCTGCAATTGCTGAGGTCTTTAAAGTATTCTTTGGTCCATGTACTGTTGGGATAGAGCCTTCTGAGGTGGTGGTTGCCTAAGTTACTCTAGTGAGATGCTTAATCTTAATGAAAATAATTTATAGTGTAAGACAGGGAGAAAGATTAGAACCCCAATGCTTTGCTGTGTTAGGGGTATCCGTTAATCACCACTCAGAATGAATGTTATTGTAAATCTGATAAAGCTTTAAAAATGGTTGTCTGCCAAGAAGTGACAGTGTCTAGATGGTGTTCTTGGGGCTACAGGTCTCAGCTTCTGAGAAACTGCATGAAATTCTACCTGAAAAAGCTGATTGTTTCAAATGCACTTCCATCCCCATATTTCCTGGACGTGCTCCTCTCTGTGTATGGTCCACTGGGGGCTGCGGGCCCCTCTGGAGGCACTGTTGCCCTCTGTACCCCCATCATTGCTGAAGTGCAGGCATCAAAGGCAATCTTGCCAGCTGAATAGGACCATAATTCACTTATTACAGTAGCTCCCAGCAGCTGTTGTCATGAAATACTAGCTTGGATTTAAAATACACAGTATTAAACAGGACACAAGTTTAGTACAAACATTCAGGGATAAAGTCTATGCCTTAATGACAGACTTAGATGTTTGCTTGTTTGTTTTTTAAAAAAAAGGATGAAGAAAATTTTAGAATGAATTACATAAGGACACTCCTTTGGGAATAGCAAAGAACTAGAATATATGTGAATGTGCCCTGTGCCGTGTGCTATGAACCCCAGCATCACCTTTGAACAGCATCCACTTCTGTTGGGAGCATTGAAATAACTAAGACAATCACTAGTTTCCGTTACTACATTTCAAATCATGATTTCAAAGACTCATATTAAATTTGACCTATTAAATTCACATGATACAAAGAAAAGTTGTCTTTGAACCCAGACATGACCTAATTCAAAGACTAGTTTGTTTGAACATTTTTCATTTATACAACAATGTTGCCGACTATGTGGTAGGAGTTATTCTAAGTGCTAGGGACACAGCAGTGAAGGACAGACTCCTGCGATCACAGAAAGAGCCAGTCCCCGGGCTGTTTATTATGTGCCCGTTACTGCTTCATTACTTAGGACAAACTGTGTATGTGGGGGGATCAGTATCATTCTAGTTTGATAAAATAGAAAACTAAGACACAGGGTTGTTCAAGGTGATGCAGCTAGTAAGTAGTGGAATTGAGATTTGAACCCGGTCAGTAAGGCTTGAGAGCTTGCGATGTTAGCCATTGCTCCACAGCAGTTGTATGCATAGAGAACGCTTTGCAGTTGGTGAGAACTACGTTCAAGTTATCACTTCACAGTTAGTTATTGGTGATGCTTTGGGCAGATTTCTTAATTGTCTGAGCTTTCATTTTCTTGTCTCTTTGCAGTTTAGTTCTAGAAACGGAAAGAAAAGAAATTTTAAAATATAATGGAAGGCCTGATTGGCATGGTTCAGTGGATGGAGCATCATCCTGCTGACTGAAGGGCCCTAGATTTGATTCCTGGTCAGGGCACATGCCCAGGTTGCAGGCTCCATCCCCAGTGTGGGATGTGCAGGAGGCAGCCAATCAATGATTCTCTCTCATCATTGATGTTTCTATCTTTCTCTCCCTCTCCTTTCCTCTCTGAAATCAATAAAAATATATTTAAACAATAAAATATAATATAATGGAAGCTTTATGCCTGGCATGCCATATGGAGTGACTCAGGATATATTTATTGTTTGGTGTTTGAAACCGCTCCTGGAAAGTAAACATAGAAGGAAGAAGAGACCATTTTACCTGCTCTGGTTCTAAATCTGGAGAAAGGTGGGTGTCCCAGGGAAAGACAGTCACTTTTGTTGAGGGGACTATTGCAGCCACGGGGAAAGCAGCCTCTGACCTAAGTGTGGGTGTGGGCTAAGCACTCGTCCTCTCTCAACTAAACCTTCACTTAAAGTGCAGAGAATCGTGGTCATAGTTTGTGACGAGAAGGGCAGCTCAATGAATGGCAGTCATCACTGCTATCCCCCTTCTCTCTGACTTTCTGATTTCTCAGCTCCAGGAGTTCCAGGAAGCCAGGATGGGTTCACCAACTTCCAATGAACCTATAGAACCCAAATCTGCTTTCAAGGGCCTGTTTACTCTACATCCCAAAATCTGGAGCTGACTAATATTTCTGTCAGGAGAACTTATACAGGCCACACACACATGTACACACACACACACACACACACACACACACACTGATGTTCATTATTAACCAAAAAGCCTTAATGATTCTAGAATTATCACAAAAGAATCACCTGAGACCTGTAACTCACTCATAATTTCTGACTTCCTTAATCATTTATGGTAACTGTAATCTCCATTCATGCCCCAGAGTGGGAGCTGGCTAAATAGAGTCCAGGGGCCAAAGGTAGCTTGCCACCTATTTGTGTGAATAAAGTTTTATTGGGAGACAGTCCAGCTCATTCATTCGGGTATTATTGTGCTACAGCAGCAGAGTTGAGTAGCTGTCACAGAGACCATATGAGCTGCAATGCCTATTTGTATTTAGTATATTTAGTATGTGGCCCCTACAATAAAACTTTGCCCACTTTGCCTTAGAGAATTTTACAGTTTACTGAGATGATTTATTATAGACACAGAAGTCTAAGACTCAGAAGAAAATACCATCACCTAGTTTTTCCTTCCAAAGAAAAATTTGTTATTAAACCAACAACAAACATCTGCCCTATTATTAGGTCAACATTTAGTTTCCTTAAAGCCTGCGAGTTAAATTCCTCAGTCTTGTTCCACTATACATAGCTAAAATATTCAATTTTATTAGTGTAAACGCTGTCAAGGCCTTTCACATGGAGATGGAAATAAAGTGACAGGAGTAAAGGTTTGTTTCCTTGGGTCCCTACAACAACCCTGTGTGGGAATTTTCACGGGTGGGAAACTGAGGCTCCATGAGCTTGTCACATGCAGGACATCATGTAACAGGGAGCATGGAGGCAGGACTGGGACCGAGTTCTCTGCACTGTGAAAGCTGTCCTCCTTCCTCAGCACCATGCTGCTTCCACAAAGGTGAGCAGGAGGGTGCTGGAGGGATAGGAAGATGAAGGAAGCCAAGAGGAAAAGAAAGTGGGGAAATCTGAAGGATATGAGGCAAGAGGAGAGTGAGGGGATACACGATGGTGGATAGTAGATGTGTACGTCAGAAAGAAGTTTGGATCCAAGGGCTTACTGACTGGTGGCGAGAAAGAAGACCCTGCACAGAGGGTCTCAGGGCTCCTAGGGAGCTGAGTTGGGCAGGTTTCTAGAGTGAGGGCAGTGACTGGAGGGAGAAGGAGGAGCAGCACCGATGACAGGTCAGGCCACGTGGCACCAGACAGGCAGATGGAAGCGAATCAGGAACAGACGGTGATTACACTCATTCCAAAGGGAGAAAAAAGAATCCACATCTGCAGGCCTTTTCATATTCACTGTATGGGAAAGCTGATTATTGATGTGAGACCTGACATGTCAATAGCACCTCAGGGTATTGTCGCCTGCTCTGTTACACCATGTTTAATTCTGAATGTAATGATTTCAGTGGCAGCACTGAGGAAGGATTTGCCATGATTGAATTGTGAGCAAGGAAACTGTGACAGAGTAGTATTTCATTTCACTAAAGAGCCCTTCTCACCCCCAGGACGTGGCATGTTTAAGAAACCACAATCGGGCTGCACTCTGGAGCACCCATACATCAACATCCATGACTGCCGCCTATCAGCTGTCCTGGACCAGCTTGGGCGAAGCCTGCCGTACTCAGGTGAGCGTGTGCACACGTTTGCTGAGGTGTATAATGCCTAGAGAGAGGTTTTGTTTTCCCCAACCCCAAATTGTGTAATTTTTCTGTTTAAAAATCTGAGCAAGAAAAATAGAAGCAGGAAATTTAATATAGCCAAAAGATCTTCATTTTATTTTTAATAATATAGACTACTAAACATGAAAAATATAATTACCACTTGCCTTTTTTCATACTTATCTAAAATTGGTGCCATCTTCCCAAGTGATCTAGAAATTAACATACACTTTTAGTTTAAATGCTAGTTTTAATCTGTAAATTATATTTGAGGCTACAAAAATACTATTTATTTGTAAGGCAAAATTTGGCTGGATCATATGCCTATATTGGAATCCCCTCATGCTTTCTTTAATCGCACTCTCTCCTTACGTGTAACTGTAGGAATACAGAGAAATGCAACTACTTTAATTCCTTACTCCATCCTCCAGCCTGCACCTCCCCCCCGCCCCCCGCCCCCGAAGCCTGGAATCAGAAAAAAGATGGTGAAAATATTTCATTCCTTTAAGATTTTATTCTATACCAACCTTGGCTCAATGGGCCTGAGCTTTTTCATGGCTTCTTCACATTAGTGTTTCTTCCAAGTTAGTAGGAGAAATCTACCTCCAGCTCAGACTCAGCTCTGTGATTTTGGGGAAAATCCACTCTCAAACATTCATTTCATACCTGAGAACCCACTGCAGGCAAAGCTCTACATAGGTAGTAACCCACAGAGGAATGTGTTGCATTTCACAAATTAATTTTTTTTATTCATTTGATGGCTTTGCAATATTTTCACATTAAAAACACAACATCCTATGTGGTGATTAGGTTCCCAGGATGGCCACTAATTAGCACATAGGATGGTCAGTACCAGTGAATATTGTTGCTAATGGAATGATTCGGACTTCCCCTCGCTCGTGTCTAGAACCTGGAAGGATGTACTCAACATGGAAAGTAGGTCCCAGCAGCTGACAAACACACACCTTTCAGTCACTTTCTCCTGATGCTCTGACATGAAGAAGCTCCTACCTACATCAGGGCACCTGATTTCCCTCATCTCATGGGCATCTCAACTGTAAATCAAGTGGCCATAGACTGTGGTCCCCATACTATACTTAGTGATAGCAGCACGTCTGGTTGTGCAAGTCTTAATTAATCACCAGAAAACCCCAAACAAAACTTTTTCCCTTTATTTACTTAGACATCTATTTTTCTCATTGAATTGAATTAAAGACATTATCTTGTTTGTCCTTATAGCCCCACAGGATGTCACAATGCCTTACACCGAGTGGATGCCAATACATGTCAATGGGTCTGAACAGAACCTTTTGCAGATGCCCAGTCCCATTAAACTCATCAGAGAGACTTGAGAAGGCCTGAGAGGAGATGCCTGCAGCAAGCCCACCATCACTCCAACCGCCCTTCACATGAAATAAAAAATTCTAGTTCTAGACTTTTTCTTTCAGAGGATGTTTTCCATTCAGATATAAATACATTTAAGCTGAACTCTGACTCCACCTAACTGCAGACTTTCTTTAATAGTGAATTCTTCTAAAAGGATTGTCTCCAAGGAACTCATGAATATGTCATGTCTCCAGCTGGTAAGGTAAATTTCATGATGTTCATTCATTTTTCCATTTGATTCATTTGTTTTTTTCCCAAGACACACCATTCATGTTCAAAGTAATCAATCTATTTCCAAATGGGCCCTGGAAGGATTTCTGTGACAGCATGATGCATTGGGCAGAGCTGGAAGCATGAGGCAGTGCCTTGTGAAGGGAAACAAGCTTGTTCCAACAGCCCCAGGATGGAATGCGGATGCAGAGACCAGGATGGAAGAAGTCCCTGAATAGTTTTTAGAAACATCAGGTTACTAACTACAAAGACCAACAACAACACCAAAAAAAAAAAAAAAAAAAAGGAAACAATCAAACAGGCACAGAAAACTCAGATGATAGCAACAAAGAGGAGAGAAACAAAAATGGTTAAGCAAGTAATTTAGTAAGGACCCCAAGGAACCCACCCTTTCTATTTCACTCCTTATTTTGTATAGGTGTAGATGTATAGACATAGATACATGGGTATATGAGTAAACATAAATGATGTTTCCTAAAGGAAGAAAGCTGTCTGGTGCTCTTATTCTGTGGCTCCAGCAAACTGGGGAAGGAAGAGGAAGCTTCTTGAGGAAGGGACTGAGTTTTAAATTCTTATATCCAGTGGCTTGCATGATGCTCGGAACATAGTAGGTGCTTAATAAATAGTTGGTAAATTAAAGGTAGATACTTTTTAAGGTGTCTTGTCTACCTTGATTTTATTTCACTTTTCTTTCAATCCTACCTCATTCTTTTTTTTTTGCATGTATCTGTCCAATTTTTTCAACAACATTTATTGAAGAGACTGTCTTGACTCCATTGTATGTTCTTGCCTCCTTTGTCAAATATTAACTGAGCATAATGGCTTGTGTCGATTTCTGGATTTTCTGCTTTTTTGTTTTGTTTTTGTTAATCCTCACCCGAGGATATTTTTCCACTGATTCTTAGAGAGAGTGGAAGGGAGGAGGAAGGACACAGAGAGAGAAACATCGATGTGAAAGAGACACATCAATTGATTGCCTCCCACACATGCCCCAACCAGGGCTGGGGATTGAGCCTGCAACCGAGGTATGTGCCCTTGACTGGAATGGGATCCAGGACCCTTCAGTCCATGGGCCAATGCTCTATCCACTAAGCCAAATTGGAGAGGGCTACCTCATTCTCTTAAAACCTTTTGGAGTAGGGTATAATTTTGTGGAATATATATGAAACCAGCACTGTGCTAGACTGTTTGAATGATTCAGAAAATATAATAAGGTGACCACCTGATGCTGACCGTCCTCATGAAAAGCACATGCCTTCAATGGCCAACCAAGGCCATAATCTGGATATGAAGAGATGAGACCCTGGCTCAGGTGGCTGCCAGCAACAGAGAGAGGAAGGAAAGGACAGCAGATAGAACCTTCAACAGCACTGAGATAAGAGTTTCTTCATCTGTGAAATAAGCGCTCCTCTGACAAATTTGACTCACATTTGAAATGTGCCCACAGTATGTCAGGCTATAGCTGGGATTATTGGCCTGAGGAGCAAGGTGTGGTGGGGGCTTCGGAAACATAAATTGTCACAACTGGTGGGTGTAGTAGAAACCCAGAAACTGCCTACAAAAGTCTGAAAGATCCCTCAGAGAATGTGGCTTTGAAATATGATCTTAAAGGTGGACAAGGTGGGGAGGAGCCTTCCTCACAGAGAGAATAATGCAAGCCTGGAGCCTAAGGGAGCCAGGTGACTCTCAGGACACCTGTGGCAAGAGAAGCAGCTGACTTGGACAGGAAAGCCCCGGGACCTTTGATGCCGTGCAGAGGTGTTTCGGCTGCATCCCAGGAGGGGCTGGAAATGGGGCAGGAGCCACTGAGACGCTCTAAGTGGCCTATGAGACGTGCACTTACTTCAGAAGATCACTGGCTGCAGGATGGAGAGTGATCAGGAGGGGGCAAGAGCAGAGCCAGGAAACCAGTCAGAGGCTGCTGAAGTTTTCAGGCCAGACATGACCGTGCCTCCAAAGGGATAATGATTGGCTCTGGCAGGCGGTAAGTGGAGGCGTACAGAGTAGAAGCAGGGAGCTGGGTCAGAAATGAGATGCTGGCTCTGAGTGAGAGGGGCTGAGCCAAGGATAACCTCAGGTTTGGTTCATCCTTAACCAAAGAGGTTGTGAGTGCCGACTAGTTGCCAGGCACCGTTTTAGATGTGGGGCATACAAGCAATCTCTTCTAACCCTAGGGGTCATGACTAAGCTCAAAGCCTGGATGAGCATGCTGTTTTGAAGAGTTTGCTCCAAAAATTAGGGACTGGTGTGGTTAACCGCTATGCGGAATTACTCATGAAGCTGGTGTTCTGGAAATTCCCTTAGCCACATGTGTATGTAACCTCATTTGAGAGAAGACAGAATATCTTTAGTCTTTAAGAAAAAAAATAATTAATGTAACATCTCAACTATTTAGACAAACTTGGTTATAAGCATAACACTACACTGTGAATTTGTTTATAGTACTGATCCAATTCCCAGGGAAAAGGAAGAGCAGGAGCTAGAGAATTTTAATTTGAGTTCCAGATTGTACACTGCGGACTAGTAACTACTGTCCGTGTTTATCTACTGTGCCAACTGGCTGCCTGGTTGCTCTCTGACCCAATGCCCACACCTTCCAGAACCCTCTTTTTGGTTCCACAAGAAGCCCTATTCCCAGGCTCCTTTACCCTCTGGCTTTTACTTAGTTTAGCCAGTGAGAGGCTTTGGAGGCAGAGCGGGGCAGACACCAAGGTGAGTCCCCTTGTCTCTCCTTCCTGAGAACCCAAGTCTCCTCGGTGCTCCCCTGCTGTGGCTCCAGCTCTTAGCTCTTCTGGGTTTTGGTGGGGCCTCCTCCTCCGTGTGCCTCCCGTTCCAGGTGTGGTGGCAGTTTTTTTCTGTTACTAATTCCTGGGTTGCTTCACTGTGTCACCTGTCTGACTTCTTAGTTGCTCTCTCACCAGCATAAGCAATTCCTTTGAATAAACAAACTTCCATTGATTATAAAACTAGAGGAATTTTTATTTTATTGTCTGGACCCTGCAATGCGTCAGATATTGTACTAACACTCTATATTGGCTTTAAAAGTTTTATCTATTTTATATCTGGGGACACTGGGACTCAGAGAACTTAGTAATTGGCTCCAAGTTACATAGTTCTCAAGTTGCCGAACAATGATTTGAACCCAAGTCTGTTCAGGCCAGCAGTCATGATTAGGGAAGCTAATGAAACACTCAGTCTATTTTCCATATGTAAAGTGGCAATTATAAAAGGTGAGAATTAAATAATAATATATTTGAAGGCCATGTCATGAACTGAACAAATTATTATTACTCTCATTTTTATATGGTATCTGTGGTCACAACAGCAAAGAAAACTTACTACACCTATTTTATTTTTACTTCTGAGCATGACCACATGAGTAGTAAAGAAGGGGGCTGGGTTTTATGCTACAGGCAATTATTGAGCACCAAACCCAAGTCGAAGATGGCTGCAGAGCTGCAGCCTGTGTGCCGATGTTCCCAGCCAGGGACTAGATTTACTTCTCAACTACGGAGCAATCAACTTGAAAAACCAATTGAAGAGTAGCTGATCAGAGATATCATATGTAAGAAGCACTGAAGAATCCACATGGAGACTGGTAAGAGGAGTGTAGTCAAGGAAAGGAAGAGCCCCCCTCAAGCAGGTGCGATGGCTAAGAGGCTGGAGGATATCATGGCTGCAAACCTCCCTCACCCTAGGAGTGTAGGGTCTCAACCCCTTGCAGGATCCCAAACCCAGAACAGCAGAGACTGGAAGGAGAGCCCGCGTAGCGTCGTAGCATCGGGCAGAGGGAACCAGGGGGATTCTGTCTGCCTGAGAGACTTGAATCACACCTTCCCAGTGAAGGAGCACTCCTGTTGTTAGCAGTCCCAGCTTAATAAATTCTCTCTGGGCTCTGACTGCTGGAGAGGCTGCACTGCCACGTTTGGGCCCAGGGGAATGGTCTGCAGGCACACCGAGCAGTGACCTTGAGGGACCCTCTACTTTCTTGAAAGGCAATGTGCAGAGCCCTAGTTAGTGACTAAACTGTTTGGCTTGGGGAAAGGAGAATGGTCTGTCCCACCTGGAGCAAAAGGTCAGAACCCCTCCCCACACCTGTGGAGCTGCCCAGGCTGCCCCAGCCGGCTGGGTCAGTGGCATGGGGCAGTGACACAGGTCTGGAATTTTGGGGCTACCCTGAAGAGTTTGGAGCCCAAGTGGAGCAGGAAATGTTGGTCCCCACTTTGCTGAGACCAGCTGAGGAGAGAGATCAGAATCCTGTAAGGGGCTGATTTTCTACCCTCTCCTGCTTGGTTTGCTGGCAAGAGAGCACTGGTACCACTCAGAGCTGGGATTTTTGGATTCTGTCCCCCAGAAGGCTTCTGTCGGGGAGACAGATGGCCAAGTGCTGAACTCTGTGGCTGTACCATAGGAAGGCTGTTCCAAGCTTCCTGTGAGTTCAGCCAGGCAGCCTCTGGAAGGAGAAGTAGAGCCAGTCCCCACCCCCTGCAGGCTGTGAATACCATCCCCAACAAGAGACTGTTTGGTTCAGCTCTGTAAAGTCCTGAATACCCCTACTGGATGCAGTTCTGTGCCGGATTAGAGAGGAACTTAGACCCAGACATTCAAAGTATGAGACCCTCAGAGGCTTTTGTATGGAACCAGGAGAAAGTGCTTACCCCTCCTGCGGGTTGGGCAGGCAACATTCTGAATCAGAGACTCTTTTGATCTATCCCCTTGAGCCCAGGGCAGATGAACCTGCTCCTGCAGAGGAGACTGCAGGCTGTACCCAACCTGAACCTGCAGCAAGTGCCCTTAAGAAGTAGAGTTAGAGTCTGTGGTAGACTGGGGTGTTTGGCTTTGAAGCAGAGACTAATTTCCCCTCATTGAGTGCCTGACTGTGTAATCTCTAAGCAGGAAGCCCACTAGCCAGAGCTAGGCTAGACTGAGTTCATCCTAAAGACTCTTTGGAAGGCTCAGGAGGAAGACTCAGGGGGAGGTGGGCTAGCTTATAGGTGGGTGCAGACTTCAGGGAGCCTCAGTCCAACCACACATCTTCCCCAGCTCTAAGCTAAAAGAAGCCTATAGATGTTATTTGTAACTGGCCTTGGGCTGCCTGTGCATAGTTACCACTCTGTTCACTGTTTGTGTCTATGTCTGCTAAACTTGTGTGTTCATGGGAAGGGTTAGGGTTGAGCATCAACTCATGAACCCAGAGGTCACAAGATTGATTCCCAGTCAGGTTGCAGGATCAATCCCTAGTAGGGGGCATGCAGGAGACAGCCTATCTATGTTTCTCTCCCATCAATGTTTCTAGCTCTCTATCCCTCTCCCTTCCTCTTTCTCTAAAATCAATAAAAAAATTAAAAACAAATAGGAGGATAGCTTAAGGACAATATGAAACACAACAATGTCTGCATCATAGGGGTATCAGAAAGAGAAGAAATCAAGCAAAGGGTAGAGACCCTGTTTGAAGAAATGACAGATAACTTCCCTAGCCTGGTGAAGGAAAAAGTCACACAAGTTCAGGAAGCACAGACAGTCCTAAACAAGATGAACCCAAAGAGACTCACACCAAGACATAGCATAATGAAAAATGGTCAAGATTAAAGACAAATAAATAATCTTAAAGGCAGCAAGAGAAAATTGGTCACTTACTTAAAAGGGAATCCCCATAAGGCTGTCACCTAATTTCTCAACAGAAACACTTCAGGCCAGAAGGGCATGAAGTATTCAAAGTAATGAAAAGCAAGAACCTGCAACCAAGACTGCTCTATCCAGCAAGGCTATTATTTAAAATCTAAGGCAAAATAAAGTGCTTCCCAGATAAAAGAAGAATAAAGGAGTTTATTAACACCAAAGCATCATTGCAATAATTGCTAAAGCGACTGCTATAAAAATAAGAATAAAGAGAGAGAGACAGACAGAGACAGAGAGAGAGGAACATAGGCATAAAGAAAATACATGGCAATAATAAAGACCTATCAATAATAACCTTACATGTAAATGGATTAAATGCTCCAATAAAAAGATATAGGTAGATGAATGGATAAGAAAATATGACAAATATATATGCTGTCTACAAGAGATCCATCTCAGAACAAAAGACTCACACAGGATGAAAGTGAAGGGATAAAAAAATTTCCATGCAAATGGAAACAAAACAAAAGTGGAGGTAGCAATACTTATATCTGACAAAGTAGACTTCAAAACAATGGCCATAACAGAAGGCATAGAAGGTCACTACATACTTCTAAAGGGATCATTCCAACAAGAGGATATACCATGTTTAACATACATGCACCCAATATAGGAGAACCTAAATATATAAAAATCTCTTGGTGGACATTATGAGAGAGAGCGAAGCAATGTAGTCATAGTAGGGGATTTTAACACTCCACTGTCATCAATGAATAGCTTTTCAAGATAAAAAATCAACAAGGAAACAACAACCTTTAACAACACACTAGATCAGATGATTTAATTGGTATTTATAGAACATTTCTTCCCAAAGCTGCAGAATACACATTCTTCTCAAGTGCACATGGAACATTATAACAGATAGACCACAAATTAGGACACAAAATAAGACTTAACAAACTGAAGAAAATTAAAATTATATTAAACATTTTCTCAGATGACAATGTCCTAAAACTAGAAATCAACCACGATAAAAAAGCTCAAAGATATTTAAACATATGAAGGATAATAACATATTATTAGACAATTAATATGTATGAGATCAAGGAAGAAATAAAAAATTACCTGGAGGAGACAAATGAAAAGGAACACACAACAACCCAAGATCTATGGGGCACAGTGAAAGCAGTCCTGAGAAAGAAGTTCATGGCATTACAGGCCTACTTAAAAACAACAAAAAAAATCTCTAATAAACTACCTAACCCTATAACTAAAAGAATAGAAAAAAAAAACACAAGAAAAGCCCAGAGTAAGTAAAAAGAAGAAAATAATAAAGATCAGAGTGGAAATAAATGACATAAAAAAACTATATATATACTATAGGCCTGGTGCATGAAATTCATGCACTCGGGGGAGGGGGGGAGGGTCCCTTCAGCTCGGCCTGCACCCTCTCACAGTCCAGGAGCCCTCAGGGGAGTGGGCCTAAGCCAGCAGTCGGACATCCTTAGCGCTGCCATGGAGGTGGAAGAGGCTCCCATCACTACTGCTGTGCTCACCAGCCGTGAGCCTGGCTTCTGGCTGAACTTCACTCCCCCTGTGGGAGCACACTGACCACCAGGGGGAAGCTCCTGCATTGAGCATCTGCCCGCTGGTGGTCTTAGCATATCATTAGCATATTACACTTTGATTGGTTGAACGGCATATTAGGCTTTTATTATATAGGATATATATATATATATATATATATATATATATATATATATCACCAATAAAAAGAAGTACAGGCTAATATTCCTGATGAATATACATGCTAAAATCCTCAACGTAATATTAGCAAATAGGATCCACCAATACACTAAAAAAATTCATACACCATGACCAAGTGGGATTTATTCCAGGGATGCAAGAATGGTTCAATATTTGAAAATCAATAAACATGATATACCACATAAGCAAAATGAAGGATAAAAATCATATGATCATATTAATAGAATCAGAAAAAGCATTTGACAAAATCCAGCATGCATTTATAATAAAAACTCTCAGCAAAGTGGGTATAGTGGGATCATACCTTAACAATATAAGGCCATATATGACAAACCTACAGCCAACATCATACTCAATGGGCAAAACTTAAAATCATTTCCCTTAAGATCAGATATAAGATGGATTTCCTCTTTCACCACTCTTATTCAACATAGTACTGGAAGTTCTAGCCAAAGTGAGCAAACAAGAAGAATAAATAAAGACATCAAAATTGGAAAGGAGGATGTAAAACTGTCATTACTCACAGATGACATGATATTGTACATAGAAAACCCTAAAGACTCCACCAAAAAACTACTAGATCTAATAAATGAATTCAGCAAAGTTGCAGGATACAAAATCAATATCCAGAATTTGATGGCATTCTTATACACTAATAATGAACTCTCAGAAAGAGAAACTAAGACTACAACCTCATTTACTCTTGCAACAACAAAAATATAAGGAACCTAGGAATACATTTTATCCAAGGAGGTAAAAGACCTATATACATAAAACTATAGGACATTGAAGAAATAAATTAAGGAAAATACAGTTAAGTGGAAGCACATACCATGTTCATGGATTAGAAGAATCAACATAATTAAAATGTCCATACTACCCATAGCAAGCTATAGATTCAACACAATTTCTATTAAAATACCAATGCATCTTTCAGAGATCTAGAAAAAAATATTTCAAAAATTTATATGGAACAAAAAAAAACAAAAAACAAACCAACCCCTGGTAAGTTGCAGTAATGAGAAAGAAGAGCAAAGTTGGAGGGATCACAATACCAGATATCAAACTATACTACAATGCAATTATAATCAAAACTGGCATAACGACAGGCATATAGACCAATGGAATAGAACAGAGAGCCCAGAAATCAATCCACGATTTTATGGTCAATTAACATTTGACAAAAGAGACAATAGCATACAATGGAGTAAATACAGGCTCTTTCAATAAATGGTGTTGGAAAAATTGGACAGGTACATGCCAAAAAAATGAAGCTAGACCACTAACTTATACCCTATACAAGAAGAAATTCAAAATGGATAAAAGACTTAAATGTAAGTCATTCAACCATAAAAATTCTAGAAGAAAACATAAGCAATAAAATTTCAGACATTTCTGGAAGCAATATTTTTGCTGATATGTCCCAAGGGCAAAGGAAATTCAGGAAAAGATAAACAAATGGGACTATACCAAACTAAAAGTTTCTGCACAGCAAAAGAAACCATCAATAAAATGAAAATAGAACCCGCTGTATGGGAGAACATATTTGGCAATGATACATTCAGTAAGGGGTTGATTTCCAAAAATATAAATAACTTAGACAACTCAAACAATTCAAAAATGAGCAAAGGACCTAAATAGACACTTCTCAAAAGAGGACATACAGATAGCCAATAGACTTATGGAAAGATGCTCAAGGTCACTAATCATCAGAGAGATGCAAATTAAAACTACAGTGAAGTATCACTTCACACCTGTTAGAATAGCTACTGTTATTAACAAACAACGAGTGATGGCTAGGATGTAGAGAAAAGGGAACCCTAATGCACTGTTGGTGGGAATTCAGACTGATGCAGCCACTATGGAAAGCAGTATAGAGTTTAATCAAAAAATTAAAAATGGAACTGCCTTTTGATCCAGTGATCCCACTTCTGGGAATATAACCTAAAACTCCAGAAACACCAATCAGAAAGAATATATGCACCCCTGTGTTCATAGCAGTGTTATTTACAATAGCCAAGATCTGGAAACAGCCCAAGTGCCCATCAGCAGCTGAGTGGATAAAATAGCAGTTATACATTTACGCAATGGAATAGTATGCTGCTGCAAAAAAGAAGTATCTCCTACCCTTTGCGAAAGCATGGATGGACCTGGAGAGTATTATGCTGAGTGAAATAAGCCAGTCAGAAAGAGGCAAATACCATATGGTTTCACTTATACATGGAATCTAATAAATAAAATAAACTGATGAACAAAATGGAACCAGATATATGGAAGCATGGAACAGACTAATGGGTACCAGAGATTAGGGGATGGTGGTGATTGGATAATGGCAGTGAAGGGATTAGCCAAAGAACCTATTTGCATACCTAATGGACACAGACAATAGTGTGGTGAAGGCCAAGGGAGGTGGAGGTGGGCCTTGGGTGGAGGGGATCATTAGGGGGGAGTAGGGGAGAGGACATCTGCAATAGTGTCAACATTAAAAATTTTTAATAAAAATATAAATAAATAGAAAGTTAACCCAAAACAAAAACAAAAAAATCATCGAGCACCATGTAATTGCCAGCCACAGTTCTAGATACTGAGAACACAGCAATGTCAACACAGATATGTTCATAGAGCATAAACGTGAACTTATATGATATATACTATGACAAATGGAGATGAGTGCTATGAAAAAATAAAGTAGCTTAAGGGGACAGAGATTGATGAGGGTGGGTGTGCTCATGGGGAGAGAGTGGCCACTCTGTTAAGGTGACATTTGAACAGTGATGTAAGGGAAGTGAGGAAATGAGCCCTGTAAACCTGGGGGGAAGAGCACTGCAGTAAGTGCAAAGGTCCTGAGGAAGGCGATACTCGGCATACTCAAGTAGAGCGATGTGCCTGAAGCAGAGGGAACTGAAAGGAGACCCATAGGGGTTAAGGTCAAGGAGAACTAGGATATCAAATCAGGCCTTGTAGGCAGCTGTCAGGACTTAGGAATTTATTCTGATTGATTAAAGTAGTCACTAGAAAAGAGACATGGACTACATTAAGTCATTTTAAAAACCACTTTGATTGCTGTGTGAAGACTGTAGAACAGTGGTTCTCAACCTTGGCTGCACATTAGAATCACCTGGGAATCTTTTTAAAATCCTGATTTCTGGGCCTCATCCTCCGGAAATTCTGTTTCTTTGTTATGGGGTGAGGGCACAACATTAGTAACAAAGAAACAGAATTTCTGGAGAATGAGGCCCAGAAATCAGGATTTTAAAAAGATTCCCAGGTGATTCTGATGTGCAGCCAAGGTTGAGAACCACTGCTGTAGAAGAACAACTTGATTGCTATAAAGATCTCTTGACTTCCCATAATATTCCCATTTTTTTAAAAAAAAAAATATATTTTATTGATTTTTTACAGATAGGAAGGGAGAGGAATAGAGAGTTTGAAACATTATGGGGTGAGGCCACAACAGCTGCCTCCTGCACACCTCCCACTGGGGATGTGCCCACAACGCAGGATTTTAAAAAGATTCCCAGGTGATTCTAATGTGCAGCCAAGGTTGAGAACCACTGCTGTAGAAGAGCCAAACCGGTCAGGGCAATATTCCCATTTTGATTGTTGATCATGAAAAACCCTCCAATAGAGATAATGCTAAAATTCTTTTATCCCTGGAAAAGGCAATATGTTTGCTTAAATTTGTTACTCTGTGATATGAAACCTTTTCTAAAAGCTGGTGTTAACAAGTGGGAGAGAACTGGACATTGTGAATAGGGAAACTTGCTCATAGAGGATGGTATAAAAATGTGGCCACTTGAAGTACAAAGGTTATCTACATCACAATTGTTTCTAGAGCAATCCCTACCCCTTTTCCAGCATGAGTTTAAATGAGGCTCTGTTGTTCTATCAGTCCACTGAGGGTGAACCCTACTCGGAACTAGGGATATGGAGGAAAGTGATAGGATGTCTAGTTTAGTGTCCTTTGATGAATTTCATGATTGTAACCAAACTGCATACCAGTTTTTTGTCCCTCCTCACTCCAACTAGTCATGCAACACGTTCAACTGGCAAAGGATGTTTCCACATATTTTGGGGTTCTGTCACCTGCAAGCGGAACTCTGGAAGCCTAAGGCAGGTTTGGAAGGGGTGGGAAATACTTCAGACTGAAAGTAGGGATCACTGACCAGATGCAACAGCCAGCAGCTTTGGGGCCTGCCTGTTTCATGATCTTAGGCAGCTTCAGGAAGCATGCCATAAGGAATTCTCTCTTACAAGAATTACATTTTATCAGCAAATGGCAATCTGTGGAGCCAAAGCTTCATTTGTGTATGTTTTACCCATCATGTAAGTAAACTGAGGCTTGTGGGTATTAAGAGAAAGATTTATTTAGTTAAAATCATGGAAGCTAATTTAAAAAACATTATCGTTAGCCAACAAGGATAAGATGAAAAGTTTGGTTGAATGTCTTCCAAACAAAACAGGCCTCTGATGAATTTTTCACTAAAACAGTTAATTCTTATTAATGATCTAATGGCAACAACAAAAGGACAAATCATTGGCAGTTTTAACAAAATATGTGTCTGTCTTTTAAATACATTATATATGAATACAATAACATCAATTGTTAAATGAGTTTGCATTGCCAGAGATTAAACCAAATGCTGGTAAAGCAAAAACCAGTGTGATATTAGGATGCAGTCCACTTGGTATCAGTCTGCATGTGGATATTGACAATACATGCTCAATAAACATTTATTTAAACCAGTATTTACTAGTGCTAACTATGAGCAAAGTAGTATCACTTAACCTTGAGGTGACAGGTGTAGATATAAGAGATGTATGTGATATACTTTCTGTGCTCAGTGAGTTTACAGTCAGACATCCAAGTTTGGTCTATAAGTCAAGCCCGAAGACCACTGTCACGTGACAGTAACAGGCCAAAAGCAGTGATTGCTGGTGGAGTTAAGAGCAACTTTAGCCTTAGCTGGTTTGGCTCAGTGGATAGAGCATCAGCCTGCGAACTGAAGGGTCCTAGGTTCGATTCTAGTCAAGGGCACGTGTCTGGGTTGTGAGCTCAATCCCCAGTGTGGGGTGTGCAGATGATCAATGATTCTCTCTCATCATTGATGTTTCTATCTCTCTCTCCCTGTCCCTTCCTCTCTGAAATCAATTTTATATATATATATATATATATATTATATATTAAAAGAACAACTTTACTAAGACATAACAAAGATAGAACCTGAAGGATGGGCAGAAAGAAGGACATACGTATTGTATTTTATGAACTTATATATGTATGTTGATGTGTGGTTGCTCATTTGCTTATTATAGACTAGAGGCCCGATGCATGAAATTCATGCACTTGTGGGGGTCCCTCAGACCAGCCTGTGCCCTCTCACAGTCCAGGAGTCCTCGGGGGATGTCTGACTGATAACTTAGGCCCACTCCCCGATCCTTAGCGCTGCCACGAAGGCGGGAGAGGCACCCACCACCACCACTGCACTCACCAGCCATGAGCCTGGCTTCTGGCTGAGCAGCGCTCCCCCTGTGGGAGTGCACTGACCACCAGAGGGCAGCTCCTGCGTTGAGCATCTGTTCCCTGGTGGTCAGTGCATATCATAGCAACCAGTCATTCCACCGTTTGGTCAATTTGCATATTAGCCTTTTATTATATAGGATGTTCATAGTTGCTTCATGAGCTAATCACTATGTACATTTGAAAGCATCATGAAAAGAACTATATTCAAACCTGGTTTCCATAAGTGACAAACCTCAATTTCATAAGTGAATATGAAGACCTTGTTTAAACATAAGGATGTAAAGGGACCACATCCTAGGCTGGACCGTGAATCCTGACTAGGGACACCTTGTAGGAGAAGGTGACTGTTCATCATATCTCCCCAAGGCCTTACCATATATTTCAATCTTCCCTTGTTCCCTCCAGTTACTTTTTACCTACTGATTTCCTAAAATTTTTTAAAATAAAGGTCATTGCTGAATACCTTATTTATAGACAGAAGAGGTCTAATTCTGCCTTCCATGAATGACACCCAAGTCCAGTCCTTTGGAAAATGGCACAGTTAGAGAATTTTGTCTGAAACCTCTGTCACTGCTCTTAAACTCCAAAGTTTAACTTCAGGCTTGAAGCACGTATTTTTAAGTTTCACATTACCTGCTGAGTGGCCAAATAATCCTTACTTTGGGACTTCCTCTAGGCCTGCCTTCCCCGGAAGCTTCTGGTCACCCAACATCTCCACACTGCACCCCATAAAAACAGCCATTTGGCAACTCATTCTAAGGGAACTAGTCTCAGTTAACAGCTAATGACAAGAATCTACTAAATCCATTATTGCTAAAATTTTAATATCTGATAAGATGAACTGTACTTTCTCTCACATCCATATTTACCCCCTATAAAAAATAATTCCTTAATATCTTCCATGAATGACTATTATAGTTTAAATCCATTCATCACATACAATTTGGAGAGGGATATGGGCTCCCATTCAGTGGACCCTATATCCTTCCAAAACCTTTCCAGATTCCAGGAAAGGTGTCAGGCCAGGAATGCTAGTAATAAGGATTTGAATTCTACTGATTCCTCCTTGAGGGAAGAAATTAGGTATGAGGAGCTCAATTAAGGTATCATTATACTTGGACAAGTCATTGTCATTATGTCTAATGTCAAAATAATGAATATTTGTTGTTTTGAGCCACTAAGATTGGATCATTTGTTAGAGTAGCAATAGAAAACTAACCCACACACAAGGCACATTTTGGCATGTTGTGAAGATTCTCTACAAGTCATTTTGTGAATGCTGTTACTATAGATCAGTGATGGCGAACCTTTTGAGCTCGGCATGTCAGCATTTTGAAAAACCCTAACTTAACTCTGGTGCCGTGTCACATATAGAAATTTTTTGATATTTGCAACTATAGTAAAACAAAGACATATTTTTGATATTTATTTGATATATTTAAATGCCATTTAACAAAGAAAAATCAACCAAAAAAATGAGTTCGCGTGTCACCTCTGACACACGTGTCATAGGTTTGCCATCACTGCTATAGATCTTACACTCATACTCACTCAAACCTCCTCAGGTATGAATTAAGAAAAACTTCAAGGATGAAAAATGTTATGAAGTTCAGGGGTCTTGGTCAGGGGTCATCACAGGCATACCAAGGAGGCAAAAACAATGGTAAGGGAGATAAACCTAGGTTAGACTTGGCAATACTGAAAGGAGGTAAAAATAACAATGAACATACCTCGAGCCCAGATATTGATTTCTAAATATCACTTTCTATTAAAAAGGAGCAGAGCTCCTTAGAGAAACTGTTTTCAGGACTGGGGTGGGGAAAACATAAAATAAGCCTGAAACATCTTTTTGTGCCAAAAATTAAGGAAATAAATATACTGACGCCAATTGGAAGAGTTTCCAACTGGCAAAATCTAGGACAATTTGAACATCAAATTATTTATAGTAACAGATTTAAGTAAGCCATTTAATTAAAGAGAAAATTATGAATTCTTGCTGATATCAATCTATTATTCTATCAATAAAAATTTGATGATGAATAACATAATCTCATAGTCTTAAGGTACTTTCTTATAAATCACTTGCCAACTACAAAGGGAACAGAGAGTAATTCTTCAGTGCAGATCCTGACAGACATCGCTGTGTTGGGTTCTGTGATGTGCTACAAAGCATCCCTGAATAATGACAGACTTACACCAAGATGCTGGAAGTGATGTCAGAAGATGGTCCTCAGTGGGTCAGTCCTCTTTGGGAATTGCCTTAGCTAAGGGAAACTGCGTCATCCAAGACTCCACCTCATTCTAGGGGCATCTCACATCCAATGGATGAACACCATGGGGGTACAAAAGCCAGTCCTCTTGCTTCCACAAAGGAGAATTTTGAAGAGCCATCCTAGCTCCATAGGCCCTTCTGTGGTCTTTGTTGGCACTTCATCATAGCTCAACTTCTCCGCTTGCCAATTTTGCTTTCTTCCACAGGGGTTTATCCTAAGAACACTCCTTAATCATCTTCTTGCATGCTCATTTCAAAGCCTATTTCCTGGGGAACCCAATTGCTATATTCATATAACCCCCAATATAATGGCATTTTGAGGTGGGGCTTTTGGAATGTGATTAGGTATTTAATGAGATTAGTGTCCTTACAACAAAACAGACTCCAGAAAGCTCCCTTACTCCTTCTGCCATGTGAGGACATAGTGAGAAGACAGCCATCTATGTCATCTATGAACCAGAAAATAGGTTCTCACCAGACACCAAATCTGTTGGCACCTTGATCTTAGATTTTCCAGCCTCCAGAACTGTGAGAAAGAAGTGTATTTTTTTGTTGTTTACAAGCCACCTAGTATATCATATTCTGTTATAATAGCCCAAACAGAATAAGACACCAACCTGTAACACGGCTTGATCAAATGATCAAAGTTAACATCAGCAGTAATGAAACTTGTAAAAAATTATGTGTAACCAGATAGGATTCACTGAGAAGAACACAGCATCACTCTGCGTTATTACTGCCAAAGATACATAACCTGATTTTAATCATGAGGAAACAGAAAAACCCAAACTGAGGGGCATTCTGCCTTATAAAACTTCAAAGGTATCAAATAATGAAAGCCAAAATAAAAGACTATTAAACTGTCCCAAACTGAAAAAAAAAAATTAAAGAGATGAGACATAACAACAAAATGCCACATGGATGCTGGACTGGATCCTCTTGCTATCAAGGACAGTATTGGAAGAACTTTTGAAACTCAAATGGGGTCTGGAGATCAGATGATCATGTATATATAAAAGCTTAAGTGACCGAACGACTGAACGACCGGTCGCTATGACGTGCACTGACCGCCAGGGGGCAGACACTCAATGCAGGAGCTACCCCTGGGTGGTCAGTGCGCTCCCACATCAGGAGTGCCACTCAGCTGATTGATGGGTGCTAGATGCAGGGCTCACAGCTGGCAAGTGCCACTGTGGCGGCGCAAGCCTCTCCTGATCAGGACTGACTGGGCGCGAGCCCGGGGCAGGCACAGTGGGGCCAGGATGAGCGGGAGCGGCAGGCAGGAGTGGCAGGCAGCGTTGGACTGCCGGTTTCGGCCCAATGCTCCCAGGCCATGCCGAGGGACCCCACCCATGCACGAATCCTTGCACTGGGCTTCTAGTAACATACAAATGTTAATATCCTGATTTTGATGGTTATATAGGAGAGAGTCTTTGCACTAAAGTATTCAGGGATGATGGGACATCATGTTGACCTCTCTCTAATGATTCTGGCGGGGGAGGGGGGGGGACAAGTTCTTTGCACTGTTGTAAATTTTCTGTAAAGTGGAGTTTGTTTCAAAATTTAAAAGCTTTCCAACAATAACATCAACAACAGAATAACATGTGTAGCCACTGTTTGTATAATTATCTTGTACTAGAGGCCCAATGCACAAAAATTCATGCAAGAATAGGCTTTCCTTCCCCCGGTTGCTGGCACCTGCTTCCCTGTGGCACCTGGGACCTGGGTTTCGCTCTGGCTGCTGATGGCAGGACCCGGGCTTCTTCACTCTGACCCTGGTTTCATCCAGAATGACACCCGGAAGGACATTTGGTCTAATTAGCATATTAGCCTTTTATTACCCTTTTATTATTATAGATATTCATGTCCTCCCTTTTTTTTTTTAAGCTATCAATGATGTAGGTCTTTGGTGGGAGGAGGGAGGACATTCAATTCACAGCAATGTCTAATCTCTCTTCTCCATCCTCTCTCTTACCAAGGGCCTTCAGGTTGTCCTGCCCACACAGTACCTTAACCAAGTTTCTTAAGATGAGCAATATATTTTGAGCTCTCTCTCATTGGAATACCAATATCAATTCTTCAAAAGTATGTGCCTAAAGGTATCTCCAATTGCTCTGTATTAGGCAACCTCCTATCTCAAAAAAAGGTCACTCCCCCTCAAGAAGCATCAGCACTGAAAGAATATAAGACTAACTGGTAAGAAGCAGGACATCAATGAGGAGTGCAACCTGTTGCATAATAATGCAAATGCATCCAAAATCCAAGGCTGAAGTAATCATATGCCTTAGGAGGGACTTAGTAAATCATTGAAACAGGGGTGATTTAGCACCCACAAGACCAGGTTTACCATGCCATATAAATCTAGGGGAAAGGAGGAAGAGAGCAAATTTCTTTCTACTTTCTGAAGATGATTATCTTATACCAGTACATGTGCCCTAAGTAATCAAGACTGTGATTTTTTTTGAAATTTTATCTTGATGGTTATAAACACAAGTGCTGTCTTTATGAATCATTTTTATTTTAAAAATCTGGCTAACACTCCACTCAAGTGACTTTGACATGTTTAAAGCAATTTGTTTCACAAACATGAAACTTAGAAAAGATTGAAATGATGGAAATGAAGTAATGGAGACAGTGTGTCATTTTCCATCACTTAGAAATTTGTTACACAAAATAAAGACGTTGTTTGATGAAAAACGCCACCCTAGCTGTCTTCACTACTTCATGTCCATCATTTTAGTCATAGAATCATAAATTTTGTCTCTTTTTTTATGAAAGTAATTGCTTCAGAATACCAAAGGCTCTTGTCTATCCAGTGCAGTAGTTTTCCAGGGTACTTAACAGCATACATGTCAACCTAATTTTGAGACGTTGACCATCTAATGTGGCCTCTCTCTTTGGGGGCCAGTTATGAGGTTGAGAGAAAAAAATATTTTGCCTTTGTATTTTCCTAGTTAAGGAAACAGGACTAGAAATAATGTTAGTTCTTAGGATATACGTTCAAATGGAAAGCTTGATACTTGGAAGAGTTGATAGCATTATGGTGATGACTGCTTTATATATATGAAAAAAATCCTGCCCATGTGTTTCTCCTCAGGTAACACTACAGTGTTGAGTGTTTCCCACACTTCATTTAGCTCTGGACTTTGGGAAGTATGAGGATGCTAAAACAAATACCATAGACTGGGTTGTTTAAATAGCAGACATTTACATCTCTCGGTTCTGGAGGCTGGGAAGGCCAAGATCAAGGTACTGGGTACTGGCAGACTTGCTTCCTGGTGAACCCTCTTCCTGGCTTTCAAATGACTTTTTTTTTCTATGTCCTCTCTGGTTCTTCTTTTTCTTCTTAAAAGGATATGAATCCCTCAGTGGGGCACCACCCCCTTGACTTCATCTAAACCTAATTACTCGCAAAGTCCCCACCTCTAAATACCATCACATTGAAGGTTAGAGCTTTAACATATGACTTTGCTGGGAGGAGGGGAGGAACACAAACATTCACTTCAGAGCAATGTCTCATCTCTCATCCTCTGTCTCTTACCAAGGCCTTCAGGTTGTCCTGTCCACAAAGTACCTTAACCAACTTTCTTATACCTAAACTCTCTCCTCAAGGAGGAATCAATAGAATTGAGGTCCAGATTACTGGTATTCCTGACCTGATGCTGGACAGGGATCTGGAAAGGTCTTGGAAAAATATGGAGTCCCCTGAATGGGAAGTGAAGACAGGAACCCACCCTCCTCTCCAAATCTTATGTGATTAATGGAATTCAACTATGACAGTTTAGCCATTTAAGATGTTAGGGAATTAATTTCATAAAGAGTAAATATGGAGGTGGGAGGAGTGAAATTAGTCTTATCAATTAAAATTTTAGTAAGAATGGATTCACTAGAATTTTGCCACTAGCAGTTATCTGATACCAGTTCCCCCTAGAAGGAGTTGCTAAACACTGTGTTTATGGGGTACAGTGTGGAGATGTTTGGTGATCAGCTGCTTCCAGGGAAAGCAGGTCCAGAGGAAGTCCCAGCATAATGATTTCTGATCAGGCAAGTGGCAGTGAAAAATTCTTGCTACATTTGGAAGGCTACTGACTCAGTTTCCTCATGTGCAAAAGGTGAATCACAATTATAACTACCTTCTATAGCTAGATCACACGCACAGAGAATGACTGTACCAGTAGACCTGGATTTCCACACTGGTTGAGCCACACCCATGTGACTTTGACCCATTTATTCACCATTTGTTCCAAGTTTCTGTCAGTTCCTGCCCTTTCAAGACCTAGTCCTCTCCCAGGTGATCTTACTGAACATTCAGCTAATTCAAGGCTATCACCTTCACCTGAAACCCTGAGGGGTTATAGAGTCCTGTATCAATGTCCTGCACAGCCCCCCAAAGAGAGATGTGAAAAGAGGCTTAACTCTTGTATGGTAGAGTGCACAGGTAGCTGGCTTCTTGCTCAACCCCTCAGGTTTCTTTGCTCGTGTAGTGAGGAGGTGCAAAGAGCCTCCATTATGCCTTAGATGGCTCACTGGGGCAGCTTCCGGCTATGTTTCTGTTTACCCTTTCATGTGGCTGGATCTTCTTCCCTTTGTCTTGCCTTATCTTGAGTGAATATCTCTGTTTGACCTCACCTATTCTCAATGAACGCACCACCTCCATTGATATGGAACTTCCAAAGCCAAATCAATACTATACCCCACCCAATCCAATGCCCTAGGCTCCTGATGTCTCCCCTTGCTGGCACAAATTTTCTGTGCCCTATTTGGACAGCTATACCCATTGTTAGTACCATGCAATAGCTCCCCTTTGGCCTCTACATTCCTCTAGCTTTCTAGTAGCTTCCTCTTCAGCTTTGATTTGACAACAATATATGCAAGGTTTGCTAAGCTCCTGCTTATGCCTTTTTTCCTAGAATCCCATCTATTTAGTCCTTTCTTTTCTCTCAAAAAGTGTCCTGGTTTGGAGGATAAATTATAGCATTACCCTGGCTGTGACCGACTGAACTTCATCCATCCCTGGGCTGACCTTGTGCACGAATATATTTGAACCTTTTACTGGATATGGATACTTTCTAGACCTGTAAACCAAGTGGGTGGTAAAGTGATTGCTGTGATTCCTTTTAGCCCTAACAATTCTAATTCTGTGATTCTATAAAACACACCAAGCTTTGGATTGCTTTATCTTTAACAGAGAGCACATGCATACAGTAAAACATCTAGCAAGGCATGATTTTTTTGGAGCAACCAATCCTAATTACTCAGTGGACAATTGTGCCCAGGCAGTTTTCCTCCTCTTTTAGCTTCCTGTTTCTGCCTTGAATACAAACTCAGCCCTCAGCATCTTCATTCTACTTCCTTTTAACTCATGGTACCTTACTCTCCTTCATCTGTCCATGCCTGACTCCCCATGCTCTTTATCTTTTCTCAAAACAGACTCTTAGAATATCTTATTTTCTTAAGACACTGCTCTCTGCAGGAGGTCAACTAGTTATTATGCAAAGCCAATTTCTGCAAATTTATAAATAGCAGCCAGTTGTATAGTATTATCTATTCTCACAAAGCATTTTCACTTTGCAAAGGGAGGTTCAGAAGTATATATTAATTCAAAGGAGTAACTACTATGAAGGAATTCAACATGCTGTTGCTGGAACACCTTCCCTGTCTCTCCATCTGCTACAGATCTGGCAGGTGGCAATCCTATGTTCATCAACATAAGATTGGTGAACCTACTGTATAAATGAATGAATGAGATTGAAAATAAATCTTTTTATTATAACCCAGCTGTAGGGAGCGGCTATAGGGTTAAGCCTCCGACTGACCTCTTGGCAAAGCCACAAACAAGTCCCAGCTTAGAGGGCACAGCCTCTTAGCATAATTAGTTTTGACCTTATGACTCTCCCTAGATCTTATCTGGTTAGCTAATGGGCTGTGGGAGGTGCAGCAAGTGCTGCCAAAACAAGTGAAACTCACAAGAACATTGTAACTATGGTGACCACTACCTTGTTTACCTCTGGCTATAAAATAAAGGCTCAGCTTGCCTTCTGGGTTTCTCTGTGGCCTTAGCCAGGCACAGGAGATCCACTTAGACCCAGCTTATTCTCTTTGTCTGTCTTTTCTACATCCTTCGCCACCCCACCTCAGGCTCACTGAACCCTTGACTGAGCTGGTCTGGCACACCCATCTTATTGTTACTCTACACATGCCTCCCCCAGAAACCTTTAATTTTTAAAATATATATTTGCTTTCACAGTTTAAAGTATGAGAATCTGATCATCTCCAGATTAGCAGAAAAGTATGGATTATATATATGTCCCCTCTCTCCTCTTCCATAGGCATGTAAGTAAAGAAGGTGAATAAGTAAAGGGGGTGGATATCATTCAAGTCTCTCTTTACTCCCATGTGTACAGAGACCTATACCATTTATTGAACCCCTTTTAAAATATTCTTGAAAAGTAATGGTAACTTAATTGCATTTGATCATGTTAATGAGATTCCGATTCCTGATAAAGGATAGTTTTTCATGGTCCATGTTTTAATCAGAGATGAGGAAATGGATTGTTTAGGAAGGATAATGATTCTGCTATGTGGAAACACCAGATGCCACAACTCACCTCTACACAAGCAGAAAAAACTGAGCTCTGAATTTCACTGTCCCAAAGTGCAGTCACACAACAAACAACCATGGGAGACTGATTCTATAAGTGAGCACTTCTCCAATGGGCCTGCCAGAATGGGCCTCGCATATCACTGCAAGTTCCTCAAAACTCTGGAGCCTTGAGAGTGAGTGCTGCCCAAAACCCAGGGCCTTTAGAACATCTGGCCGGGCCTCCTGAAAGCTGAGGAAACACTTGTGAATAGATACAAAAGTTTCTATACCCACCCACTGAAGGTAACACCTGTAAGTTCCCTAACTAATGAATACATAATAAAACATTCATGCATAGGACAGTGTTTATGTGTGTACAAGAGAGAGAACAGGAGAGAGTGAGAGCAGGAGAGAAATAGACAGAGATGGAGAATAAAAAAATTATAAGAAAGGGTAGAAAACAACAGAAGGGCTGAGATGTTGAGAAGAAAGAAAGGGTGAAAAGGATAGCATAAAGGAGGTAGAGCTATTTATAGCTTATTTTATGCTTCTCTAGTACCTGTCTGGCTCTGACTGCTGTAATGAAGGTTATTCCTCCTTAAGGAATACTATAAGGATTTAGCTTTCCTATACAGTTGTAATATTCAAAATAAGGCTGGTAATTGGGTCATCTTATTAGTAAGCAACTATCACCAGGAGTTCCAAGAGCTTTCCAGTTAGTGCCTCATCAATCCTCACAGCACACTCATGGCGTAATGAGAGGGCATGGATTATGAATAATTAGTCCACTTTTATTCTTTCTTCAGTGGGTTTTAATTTCGCTTGGAGCCATCTTTCTTTTCACAGATTGGAGACTTAGAGCAAGATATAACAATGGGGACATTAGTTTTCATTAAACAGTTTCCCCCCATCTTTTCTACCCCTAACATCACATCCTTCAAGAATTTCTTAGAATTTATATGGAAAAGGCAGGGAATACCTACATTGTATAATCCTCGACTTCAGGTCATGAGTGTCCAGTAGAGGACAGTATCAAATATGTGGGTGCTAATTAGCCACTGTTATGAATTCTCATAAGTGTAAGACACAAGCAAGAAGATAGAAGCAGAGAGAGGAGTGAAGATGAAGGCAAAGTAGGGAGATAAAAAAGAAAGGGGAGGAAGAAGGGGAAGTCAGGCATCTGTGTGGGAATTCTCCATGGTCCTTTACAAGTGCTCCACACACTGCACTTGATGTTATGAAACACATTGGCCACTCTATTACCCTAAGGACACTGAGCTTTGCTTAGAAACTCGAGCTCTGCAGGATGAGATGTGGGTCACAAGGCAGGGGGGAGGGGGCTCCCTGTAGGTCTCTGGCACTAGAATATGGATGCCAATCCCTTCTACACTGACACTAAAAAATCTCTGTCACTTTAGCTAGAACTGTGGGCAAAGAATTCCTGGCAGAACTTGGCCTGTGGGTTGTCAGAGTTGACTGATTTGGCTGTCAGCATGAAGACACTGGAGATTTTCGTTTGTACATTTGGTGATTGTTATCTTTGCTTGGTACCAGAGAGAGAAAACAGAAAGCAATGGCCTCCTATTTACCTTTTTGATAATGTTTTCTCATTTAGTGCTAGTCTTTCATTGGAGAACTTCATCCAGCACCACGGGTGCTGACTATAAAGTCTAAGGGGTCACCATAGGGCGAGGGGTGGGAATCTTCTCTCTCACCCCTATGGTTTCAGACCCAGAGTATTGTGGGCATTACTGAGTGGATACTTAATAATGGAGAAGTTGATCCCATAGAAAACTGCTTGAAGAGTCACATGTATCCAGAGTCAGGTTAGGCTAGTGCCTCAGCAAAAGTCTCCATTTATAGGTGACAGTCAGGGACATTAGACAGAATTTACAAATTAATCCACTGAACAATCTACTTATATAAAAACCCTGGGTGTAACATCACGGCCAGAACCGTGACCAACCGGAAGGAAGTCAGTCCTGCATGGGTCGTCTTGGAAACGGCTGCACCCTCCCCCAGCTGTTTCCTGGAGGGGGAGGTTTCAGGCAGGAACTGGACCTCAGTGCGAGGTTTTAGGCAGGAACCCACCCTCAGAGCAGAGCATGGAAGTGAAATGATTTGTAATGGATCTATTATTGAAGCTACCTTTGGAAATACTATATCTATAGATCAGTGGTTCTTAACATTGGCTGCACATTAGAATCACCTGGGAATCTTTTTAAAATCCTGATTTCTGGGCCTCATCCTCTGGAACTTCTGTTTCTTTGTTATTAATGTTGTAGCCCCACCCCATAAGAAAGAAACAATTTCCAGAGGATGAGGCCCAGGAATCAGAGTTTTAAAAAGATTCCCAGGTGATTCTAATGTGCAGCCAAGGTTGAGAACCACTGCTATAGATAATATTAAAAATATATCTAAACGTGCAATTCTTCATCCAAAAAAGTGAGCATGTTCAAATATTAAATGAAGAAAATTTGGATATTCTCAATGGAGATTTTCACACATATCTGAGTGATGATTCCATTGATTCCACAGATGATGCTGAAAAGGAAAATTTTCCTATCGAATTTCTTAATAGTATTACTCCTTCGGGAATGCCGTGTCATAAATGAAAATTGAAAGTGGGTGCAATCATCATGCTATTGAGAAATCTCAATAGTAAATGGGGTCTTTGTAATGGTACCAGATTTATTATCAAAAGATTATGAACTAACATTATCAAAGCTGAAGTATTAACAGGATCTGCAGAGGGAGAGGTTGTTCTGGTTCCAAGAATTAATTTGTGCCCATTTGACACTGGCCTCCCATTTAAATTGATTCGACGACAGTTTCCTGTGATGCCAGCATTTGTGATGACTATTAATAAATCACAAGAATAAACTCTAGACAAAGTAGGCATATTCCTACCTGAACCCGTTTTTGCACATGGTCAGTTATATGTTGCTTTCTCTCGAGTTTGAAGAGCATGTGATGTTACAGTTAAAGTTCTAAATACTTCATCACAAGGGAAATTAGTCAAGCACTCTGAAAGTGTTTTCACTCTTAATGTGGTGTACAGGGAGATATTAGAATAAGTTTAATCACTTTATCAGTCATTGTTTGCATCACTGTTGTTTTATATCATGTTTTTGTTGTTTTCATGTCATGTTTTTGTTGTTTTCATATCATGTTTTTGTCGTTTTTATATCATGCCTCTGTTGTTGTTATATCTTTTTGTTACTGTTTATTTATTAATAAATTTATATATTATTTTCATATACATTTTACTAATTTCCTTTCATCTTCACACTTCTATTATAGAGAAAGGGCAAATAGCAATATTAAAATATCTCCGCTAATTAATTCCCTTTTTAAAAAAAAATATATTTTATTGATTTTTTACTGAGAGGAAGGAAGAGGGATAGAGAGTTAGAAACATCGATCCGCTGCCTCCTGCACACTCCCCACTGGGGATGTGCCCGCAACCAAGGTACATGCCCTTGACCAGAATTGAACCTGGGACCCTTGAGTCCGCAGGCCGATGCTCTATCCACTGAGCCAAACTGGTTAGGGCAATTAATTCCCTTTTAATGTGCATGAATTTCATGCACTGGGCTACTAGTGTAACAATAATCTAAAAAGTAAAAACATAGATCTTTTAAGACTCCACTTAAAACTCCTCCATAAAAGCTCCTATCTGTTTGTAGTATAAGATCTATATGTCTTATCTGGGTGTACAAGACCACCAATAGGTTTCCAAGTGCTTTTTCTCCACTGAACTTCACATTTTTCCTATAATATATACTTTTTCCATTCAGTTGGGTCGACTCTTACCCATCCTTTGAGACCCAGCTCATAGAGACTCCTACTAGCCTCACAAGGTCTCTCTCCAAGGTGCTTTCCAAGTATTTTGTCTAAGAGGCTGGCATTGAACCCAACTGCTACTGTTCAGGCTGAACCATCCAGGCTCTTTGAGGGCAGAGGATAAACATTTATGTATTCCTATTCTAATCCCAATACAGTGCTGTGCACATGAAAGGTGTTCAATAACACATTCAGGAGGAAAGTAATTTGGTTTTATCATAAAATAAGCCAAATAAAAACCTGGAAAATCTATAATAATAAAAGCGTAATATGCAAATCAACTGACCAAACAGCAGAATGACCATCTGGACGACCTTCCCGATGACCATGCTATGACACCCACTGGCGCCAGGCCAGCCAAAGTGGGTGCAATATGATTGGTTGGGAGCCCGGCCATTGCCCCATGGTTGCCCTGCAGAGGGAGGCCCAGGCCACTGGCCGGCAACGTTGCGGTGGGTAGCCTGGGCCTCTCTCTGTGGGGGCAATCCATCATGGAGCCCCGGCTGGATGGGCAGGGCTTACCTCTTTGGGGCAATCGATTGTGGGGCTCCCAGAGTGTGAGAGGGCACAGACAGAGCTGAGGGATACCCCCCCCAACCCAAGTGCATGAATTTCATACACCAGGCCTCTAGTAAATATATAAATATAAAAAAGTAAAGTAATCACTTTTGAAAACAAAAGTTACTTGATATGAATGCCAGATTTATAGAGTTATTTTAATGTTGGCACACAATCTTAAGTGTCAGAAGGAAGAAATGGATATTACATTAAGTTACCATAACTTATAGACTACAAATCCATTCAGGTTCCATCACCCACCCTCCTTCGTATTCTACAGAATAAAGGTAATTTGCAACTGTAGTTAGGCATTTTCTAGAGTGAGTTCTACATTTTACTAAAGGGTGTAATAAAATAGAAATATGGTAGGGTAGTGTTTATAATATAGCGATTTGGGGAAATGTTAAGCTAGAGAAGATTATTATTATTATTATTTTTTTTTACTCTCTGCCTCCTCTAGGTCTTAATATACTAATGTGTATTGGGATCGGGACTCCGAGAAGGGGCATGAAACACAGCAATATTGAAAAGTGTTTGTCCATGGAACTTGTTTTAAGGAGCATCTCACATATCAGATGTTCATGCCCTAACTCTAGGAAACACTGCCCTAGTTTCTCAGATGCTATTATTAGTCACTTCAAGAGGCACTTAAACATGAGCCCACTGCCAAAACACACAGAAGCAAACATTTAAAAGACAGTCTATATAAATGTTGCTTCAAAATAATGACACAGGTAGCCTATTCTCATCAAAACACAGCATAATATAGCGGAACGAGCATAGGCTAAATGTTTCTTCATATCTTATCAGCTACATGATTTGGGGCAAAAAATTTCTCAGCAGAAAAAATGTGCTATGTCCTTGAAAATCACAAATGGCGATTTTAACTGGACTTTCTGAACTGAAAACCCATAGAGACATGTACTCTTAAAGGACTTGGGTGATGCCCTTGGGTATAGGAAATGGTCCCTTGCCCTTGTCAGCTCTTGCAGCATCTGCTCTCTTCCTATATGTTTGAGAAACTTGAGGTCACCAGGCATGACAATCAGTTTCCTGTCTCTTTACCTAATATAGCCACACTGCCCCTTACTCTTTCCCAACACCTCCTAGGACAAGGGCTTCTTCTTCCTTGTCAGTCCCTCATCTCTGCCACTTCACTCTGTGCTTCTACTTCCTCCAGCATTCTCCTCAGCTACTCAATGTTTCTCCTGCACCTTCAAGATTCTTCCTCTACTACATACACATTCAGGTACCTCTGACCCTAAAACAAGCACTCAAGCTAAAGCACCCCACCCTTTTTTCATGTCCTTTAAAAAGATTAACCCACATTTGCTATGTCCATTTGTTCACATCTCATTTATTTTCAGACCATTAAAATTTGGTTCCTCCTCAAGTAGCCAGTGTCTCCCTGACTGTTGAATCCAGTGGAAAGTTCCTCACTGAATCTCCTTGAGTATCAGATAAAGCTGGTCACTTTTGGATTTAATGATATTGCCCTCCCCTGATGTCTCTCCTTTTTATCTGATTGTGGTTTTTGTCTCTTTCAGAGGCTCAGGCTCCTGGACTGACACTTTAAAAGTTGTTTTTTTCCTAGTGCCAGAGCCCGTTTCTTACTTGATTTACTTTTTTGGAATGATCTTGCCCACCTTTCTGTGTATGATATTCACATTTTCACATATCCAACCCAAACCTCTTTCCTAAGCTTCAGACTTATCTATGCAACCATCTATTGGACAAACTTACCTGGAAATCCCTCAAGTCTCTCAAATTTCAGCAGGCTGAAGTAGAGTCATGTTTATACCTTCCACTGTTTTATTGGTGGAGGTCCTATGCATTGTGGTTAGGTGAGAATGCCTGAGTTCAAATGGCAGCTTCAGCACTTTCTAGGTGTAACTTTGGGTAAATTTAACCACGTCAACCCTAATCTCATCTGATGAAAAGGGAGATAATCAGAGTCCTGTGCCCAGAGGGGTGCTTAAAGAATTAAATGAGTACCCAGCGTCAGTGAGTAAGTTATCAATGGGAGCCACTACCATCATCGTTCCTCACACTCAATTTTTTTCTTCCGAATTCCCTACAATCTTTCTTCCATTTGGAAGTGCTAGCAACTATTGTCATAGTCACACAAATCAGCCACTCTTTCTTCCCTCTCACTCAATGCAGACTACAATCCTGTAGATTGTGCCTCTTCACATCCAGCCCCTCCTCCCCATCTCTAGTACTACTGCCCTCATCCAGGCTCTCGTCCTCACTCCTTTTAGCAAATCCTCTTCAGTCTCGAACTCTACCTGAGAATGGTCAAGTCACTCCCATCCTAAGACCCACCAGAATCTGCTTCCCTAGCCAGTTTTCAATAAATGCTATTCAAGTAATAAGTGAAATAAAAACATTGAAGTATTGAGGATATTTCAGTGCTTTAAGGGGTAAATAATGCAGGACATGTGCGATTGACACGGTCCTGTAAGTGCTTGGGCACATGACGACTGCCCTCATGAACTGCATACCTCAGTATGCAAATACGTAAGGGCTGCACTTGCTGACTCACAGGACGGCAAACTGGAAGGCACTTCTGGCACACACCACTGGTGTCTGCTGGCAACCATGCTCTGCCTGTCCCTCTTCTCTAAAGAGACTGGAAAAATGAAATGCTTCTCTTACAAATCAGGGTAGCAAATGAGACATGAATGGCGTGCTGACAGCTTCTGGGAACGCTACTGTTCTGACAAGAGGAGCAGGCTTTGCTGATGTCATCCTTGCCTTCTTTCTGCCAGGACAAAAACATGAAGCCTGGAGCTGTGGGTTAAAAGAACCTCCCAGGTGCTGGCCTTGACTCCCTTAGGCTCTTGTGATTAGACTCCAGGGCGAAAGAAACTTGCTCATAGACTGTGTCATTAACTTTAGAGGGCTCACTGGGTAGGGGCGCATCTACTATTTTGAGGGTGAGAGCTGGGAAGAAGTACAGTTGAGCATTCTTTCCTTACAATGACCCTCTCTCAACAGGGCATCAAAAGAAATAGGGAGCCATGTTAAAGTAATAGCAATTTACACCACTAGCTGTTCCTAAATTTTCACAGCTCCACGTACAGGTTAACAAAACCCATCATTAACACTCTGCCCCATGCCTTTCACAATCTGCCAGGGCTGCAGGCTCAGAACTGGAGAGACAAAAGACCCCACAGACTACTAGCATATTTTTCATCCACACCTACCTCCTCGAATTCATTAACAACTCTCATCTACCTCACACAGATGGCTGTGCTCTGCCTGCAACTAATGAATGCAGTTCTCAAAGCCATAGGGCCACCTGCAGCACATGCTCCCTGCCCACCTTCCTTGATCAGAGAACCCAGCACACAGTGGGTTTATCTGGGACCATCTGAGAGGGGCAATTAAACATTTAAAAAAGAGAAACAAACTTGATTTGAAGGCAGAATCGCTTATAAATAAATCCCATGATCTAGGTTCTGAGGACACCAACATAGAGAAATCGCAGTGGTGCACTAACACAAGGCAACTCATCTAACCTAAAGTCACAGGGAAAGAAAAATACAATAACAACAAACTGACTGTGAACTGAAAAGAACTAAGTGTAAAGTTATTTTTTCTTTATTTTTAATATAATAATGAATTGCTCTATGGCATAGTTATTTTCTTTAAGAGTAGTGCCTATATTGATCTTTGTTGATACATCTAATCTTGCTATGTAAACTCTAATAGAAATATTTGAAGAGATTCTTTTGTGTCTTTTATTTTTTGCACAGTATTATCTTTTCTGTTTTTTTTGAAGTCACTGTTTTCACATTCTAGGTTTCCTGAAATTGGGGCACTCCTACATATACAAACGTTTACACTTAATTTCATTTTTAGTTCATATTCGATACTTGTCTCTTCTCATTACAACAGTTACTTTTAAAATCGAGTTTCCATTGCTTTATTCAATCCTACTGAAATAAGTTCTGCATTTTAAGAGAATTACTTCTGAGCCCCAGGGAGTGTCCAACACTGTTCTCTTTTTCGGTCTTAGCCCTGTCGAAGCCAAGAAGCCTGAGGCTGTGCGGCCCCCTGAATGATGTGAGATGCAGAAAAGACTGATTGGGATAAAACTTCCCTCACTTGTCCTTAAGGCCTTTAGGAATGTGCTTGATTCTCATCCACTAAATAGCAGAATGTGGAATCTTGTCATTTTCCTTTCTTGTTTCCATAATAAATTTGGAAATAAAAAATTCTCAGATACAAGCAGGTCCTCAGATAATAACATTTTGTTATAACATCCAAGAGAAAAATCGATTCCCAGCCAGAGCCACTGTCTATGGAGGGTGCACATTCCCCTTATGTCTGTGTGGGTTTTCTCCAAGGACTCTGGTTTCCCTGCAAGTAGATGGGTGAGTCTATGATGTTCCAGTCTGAGCGTGCGCACATGTGTGCGTGTGTGTGTGTGCGTGTGCGTGTGTGTGTGTGTGTGTGTGTGTGCCATGCCTGTCCAGGGTGGCCCCACCTCGTGCCCTGAGCTGCCAGGATAGGCTCTGGGCAACCATGATCCTGAACTGGAATCAGTGGGTTGGAAAATAATGCTCTTACATGTTTTTATTCATCTTACTTAAATGTATGTGTAGTTCACATTTATTTCAATGTTTAGTATTAGAAGTCCTTTGGGTCTTTATTTAGAAGTTTGGTAATTTTTTTATGACTAGAAATATGCCATAGGAACTTAACTCTTGTTTATATCAATTAGCCTGTGGTAAAAATTGGTTTCATTACACATCATTTTGCTTAAAATGGCAGTTTCCAATAATCTATAGACGACGTTCAGTGAGACCTACTGTAATAATGCCTGTAATTGGCTACCCATATTGGACTACAGCTTACCTCTGAAAGTAAATTTTATGGTCTCTAAGAGGGATTTAAAACACATGTTAGGTTTTTAAATATATAAATAATATATAAATTTTTATCTCAAAGACAAATTTGCTATGCTTCCCTTCCCCCACCTTTTACTAAAGGAACACAAGTAATAGCATGCCTTTTGTAGAAAGAGGACTTCGGATGCCCCTGTGGTGGGTGCTGTGGTGCAGGCCCTGCCTCTGTGCAGGATGGCGGCATCATGGCCCTGATGCTGAGAGTTGGTGGCTCACAGCTCTCGCTGAGCTGCTTTCAAGGTTTGCCCTCAGCCATGGTCAGCCAATGAGGGTCATGATCCTCTTTCTGCAGGTAGCTTGTGGCCAATGTCCAGTGCATGCTAGAGTAGAAAGGCCCACATCCTTGCTCAAGACTGGACAG
This sequence comes from Myotis lucifugus, assembly GCF_000147115.1. Lineage (NCBI taxonomy): Eukaryota > Metazoa > Chordata > Mammalia > Chiroptera > Vespertilionidae > Myotis > Myotis lucifugus. Next base: position 759,227 of record NW_005871307.1, read on the forward strand.
TGCTGGAGATCCAGTCCAGGCCTAGGACTCAGCATGCGGTCCACGGAGGCCTCTGTTGATGGTAGTTCAACTCCTCCCTCTGGCCAACACCGACTTCCTCGGAGATGCCGATCCTGAGAGCACTCCCCATAAGCTTTCTCCACACACACTGCCTTCTCAGGGTTCATTTCCTGAGAACCCAATCTGAGACCCCCAGCGTCTCAGTCTTCCTAAGACTTTCACTATTATATTTATTGTCTGAATGCTCAGTGGGAGAAGGTCTCAGGCCTCAGACAGGCCAATGCAGGGGCAAAGCTTCCTGCCCTGTTTTCAATGCCCAAATTGTTTGGCTAAAGACAGAGATAAAAATTACTGTGAAGTTGGAGCAAAACTGTGGACAGAATTTCAATTGGGTATTTCTTGACGTTCATGAAATGATCGTCCCATTATAAATGTGTCAAGGGCATTTTAATCAAATCTAGTCCGAACAACCATGTGCACAAACACACAAAAAAGACAGATAGATAAACTTAGGGAAAGAAATAAAATAAACTTTCATCAGATTTTAAAATATTGTTTAAAATACTGCTGTGAACTCCTTTATCAACTAAATTACCCATTATTAAAACATATTAACAATAATGGTCTGTCCCCTAAGTGCAATTAGATTGTGGTTATTTCATTTTCCCTAACGCAGGGACAGGAATTTAGTTTTCTCTCTCTTCCTCCACAACTGGGATGAAGAGCAATTCTGTGCAGAACCCAAGCATCACACTGATGCTGTTTATTTGGACTCAGGATTCTCTTTTGTCCTCTCCCACTTCTACTCTGGCTTCAACCAATTTTCCCACATTAATACACATATATGCACTGGAAATGCAAATAAGCATAAACCACATCACTCAAGTAGTAAGGATCACATTTTTTTTCTAGGAATGGGTTTTCAGTTTTAATTGAATTATTTTTCATTGCTTTACATATACTCCCACACAGATCAATAATTTTCCACAGATGCCTTAAAATAATCATTGCATTCTTGCTTCTTTTTATAACTTTCTTGCTTTGCTCCCCTTCCTTTTGCTTCCTCTGTTTTGGCTACACCCCCACCAAGGAACCCAGTCCAACTCATGTGTGTGCTTCATATTCATTTCTGCACTCAATACCATACAGATCTAGTCACACACACAGTTACCCACACATGTAGAAGATCTTATGCTCACTCTTCTATATTTTGTTTTCTCGCTCACTACCTCTCTCGGAGTTTTCTGGCATAGATCTCACTTATTCTTTTTTAAAAATGGTAATCCATTATGTGAATAGATCACAATATTTTTAACCATTTACCTATTGAGAGACATTTATTTTTATGTGTTTTTTTGTCACTATAAACAATGTGGCAGTAAATAATGTTTACCTTTATAAACTGCATTTTTAATATGTCTGATATAGGTTCCTCAGACTGAAATTGCTGGGTTAAAGGGCATATATTTTAGTCTTAATAGATATGGAAAATTGCTTTCTAAAAAGGTTATGAAATTGTACATTATATTGGTAATGTATGCTTTTCTCTTCATACATACTAGCAGGTATTACAGATATTACACCCTTTTCTAAAATTTTGCCAGTCTGATAGAAATTTCTTTGATTTGCTTTCCCTCTGTACTAATGAATTTGAGCACATTTTAATATGATTATAGGCCATTTGGATTTTTTGCTTTTGTGAAATGTACCTTCATATATTTTACATATTTTTCTATTGCTTGTCTTTATATTGGCAATTTATAAGAGCTTTTTGGTATCTATGTTACCCTTCATCTCTAATTTATGTTTTGAATATTCTTCCAGATCTCTGTTCCATTGACCTTATTTTTGGTATTTTTGGTCATGTATTATATTTTGGTTACATATATGGTCACTTGTGGTATTAGGGTATGTATTTAATAAATACACATATGCATATATATTACATGTTACATAATAGTATATTAAATACACATTCATATGCATACTAAAATGTCAAAATACAAAATGCTAGTTGTTTCTTCATCAGTTAATTTATTAAAAGAGCAATAAACAAAACACAAAATATACACATACTTTTCTTACTCCCTTAAACAACTATATTAAGTAATCATATATACTGAAGTCTATTTCTGGATCCTCTGTTCTACTAAATAATTTTTTATTATATGCCCTTATAGCTGCTTCTGATAGAAAATGCTATTTTCTTATTATTTCTTTTTGTAATTTCCATGGTTATTGTCAGGTAATTATTTTTTTAAAGTAACTGTTATTTTATCCAGCCCAAAACAAACAAAAAAACCACCCTTCCAGCCCGGCCAGCATGACTCAGTGGTTGAGCGTTGATCTATGAACCATGAGGTCACAGTTCAATTCTCATTCAGGGTACCTGTCCGGGTTGTGGGCTCAATCCCCAGTTAGGGGCATTACAGAAGGCAGCTGATCAATGATTCTCCCTCATCGTTGATGTTTCTATCTCTTTCTCCATCTCCCTTCCTCTCTGAAATTAGAAAAAATAATATTTAAAAAAACACCCTTCCATTGGGACTCTAATTGAAAATGAATTAAATTTTTACTTTAATCTTGGGAGATCATTTTAAAAAATATATTGAGACCTCATATCCAAGAACATATTCGCCTTTTTATTGGTTTCTCATGTCTTTTATTAAGATTTTATAGATGCTTTACATAGGTTTTGTTTTATAATTTTTTCTACATTTCATGACTTTATTTATATTTACTAGTATACATGGAATTTTTTTTTTATTTCTAGGTCCTTAGTGGTAGAGAAACACTACTGCCTTCTATCTAGACATATTTCAAAGTTTTATTAGTTCTGTGCTTTTTTCCTTTAATCTGTTGGGTTTTCTACATGTACAAGCATTGCATTAATAAAGTATACTTTTTTCTTATTTTCTAGTGTTTACAGTATATATTTCTCAAATTTAGTTCATTAGCTAACACCTTTAGAGCAATGCTTTTAAAAAAAGGAATTATAATAGCAGGCATCTCTAATTTCTGATCATTATTAAAATTATTAAGTTTTAATTTAATATACCAAAAGTTGTTGGTTTGGGGTAAATGATCTTTAGTATAATTGAGGAGATTTCTTCTATTTTGCTATATTTAAAGATTTTTTTAAAAACTACTGTTGAATTTAATCGTTTAGTTTTTACTGACTATTTATTTGATTGCCTGATTTTTCTTTTTATTGACTTCTGTATAGGATTATATAGACAGATTTCCTGATATTGAGCCATCCTTGCTTTTTTGTGCGTGTGTTTACTTGCTACTCTTTTAAATTCCTAGAGAAATATTTATCAAATGTGTCAAATGTTAACAGCTATAATTTAATAAAGGGTTCCATGACCAAATTAATTAGAGAAACACTGAATCAAACAGTTAAATGGTACTTCTCAGAACCATTACAACTAATGTGCATTGTCAACTTACAAGAAGAGATTAGGGTACAAAGTGTTTAGTGAACTTTATTTGACCATCCACTTTTCATGGACCATTTCCTGGTGCTATGTTAAGCAGAACAAACTTTTGGGAAATGCTTAAATGGAGATTGTATGCTAAAATTTGCAAATATTTCAGCATATGAGACCAATTAAATCATGAGGGCAGAGGATAAATTAAAAGTCGCAAGTATAGGATGCCAAAATCATTTGGGAAAAATTAATTTAACTAACATTTATGCCAATTATACTCACTTTTACTTATACCCAGAGTTTTGCCTGGGTAGGCCCTAATTATTGATGCTTGGCATTGTACAGACCCATCTTAAAGCATACGGTCTATAGGGGTTGAATACACTTTCAGCTTCAGCCAACTGTTAAAGTATGATTCTAAAAAGAAATGCAACTGAACCTGTTCCCACCTTATATTTTGTGACTCATAGTATCATAACTAACATGACATGATGACGCAGATGGACTATCATGACTACGGCTTGCACATGGCACTCACCAATGACATATTCCACCCTGAAGAAATCTTTTCTGGGGTTGTATGGACGATTGAATTCGATCTGGATGTAGAAAGATTGTCCTCTACGCACAATTAGCTTGTTGTTGTTATACTTGTCAGTGTGGTGATCCACTTTGTTGGTGTCCCATGGCTCCTTGAACAGGTGAACAGTCGTAACATGAAGGTAGTCTATGCACAAAAAGAAAAAAAAGGGGGAAACCATTTTGTAACTTTATTTAGATGTAAACCTCAAAGACAAGATAATTTTTACTGAAGCAGGAAGGTCTATTGGGTAAAACTCTATTCAGAGGGCTGGTAGGTTTGAGAGTCAGTGTCTTGTGACATTTTTGCTTTCAAAGAGGATTTTTAAAAAGCTTTTTCACACTCTGATCTCATTCCAGACCATACAGCATTGGCTTTGAGACAAATAGAGCGGTGTTGACAGTGCCTGTTGTATAGGTCTAGATACAGAGAAACCAGTACTGAAGTCAGTCTTCACATTCCCTGGTTTTCCTTATGTCAGGTCCTTCTCATGGTGACTACCACCACACTGTGTCACTAACTAGAGATAAGCAGGGAGTAGCCACCTCAATTTTCTTATCTTTAAAAAGGGAGGAATCAAATCTGACAAAGCCTGTAAAAATGTTCTAAGGACAAAGTTGAGTATTAACCCCAAATTATTTTCTTATTTCAAGAAGGTCAAATAGCCCTCCTTTTGTAATTCTTAAAGTAGATCTTGTCCTTCAAAGTCAGGAAAGAAAGGGAACAAGTGTGGAGAAAAGATACTAACATTTCTATGAAAAATGCTTCCACTTTATAATTGCTTCCACTTTGCACATACAGAAACAAGGCTTACATTTCCCTAGCTACTAATCAACCAATCTGGAAGCAAACCCTGGTCTGATGCCAAAATCTACAGATTTCTTAGTGTTGAGAGTATAACTGTCAGAAATACCTTTAATCTGAGACATGATAGCACTGGATAAAGGTTACATATCCTTCTGCCTTTGCCTATTCCCTCTGCAAATGATCACTGAATGTGAATCTAACTACAACTATAATTTAGAAAGTTTAGTCTAGAGACCGATTTTTGTCTGTGCATTTGCAGTTCTAATGGGGCCCTGGGGAAAGAAGGCTGGGTGGGGAAGGCAATGGCCTCTTGCTTTCCTTCCCTTTCCCTGACCCGGCCTGCTCAATGGTTTGTGCTCACAGCTGTGAACACAGTGTACATGGAATGCACAGCTGCTGAGCGTGTGCTGGGGCATCACTCTGTAAGCCTCCAATGACCTCCTTTGCTTTTACACAGGAATCTGTGTAGGGCACCTGGTTTTCTCCACTCTCACTTTTTTTCTCATTGGGGAAACCAAGAAATTGGGCTCATTAAGATACTCTCCAGTTCTAAAGTTGAGGAGTTTCTGAAATACAATTAATTCAAAATTCAGGCAATCCTAATTTTGAATCTCAGCTATCATAATACAGACAGTCCTTGGGTTATGTCAGACTTGACGTACATTGTTTCGTGGTTACGTCACCATCTCCCATATATATATATATACACACACACACATATATATATATATATATATGTATATATATATATATATATACACACACACATACATATATATATATATATCTGTCATTTCGATGTATATACATATGTGCTTTATGTTTTTATTATTTATTTATCACAAGTGAAGGTCAGGAATTGTTATCTTTCTTTTATTTATTTATTACTGTTTCACTTCATTACTGCTGTGTATGTGCTCCATGTGAGTGATGTAGGTACTTTTGTAGGTGGGTTCCTACTTACAGCGAAAATCGTGTTACCTCGCGCCGTAGGAACAGATCTTCGATGTAACCCAAGGACCTACTGTAACTTAGTTCAAGAACATTGTCTCAGAAGCTGAATTTTTCTCAACTTTAAAATGGGGATCCTAATACCTTGAGAATTTCTGTGAAGATCCAATGACACCATGATGCAATGTATCTGGAGCTATGCCTGGCACAGAGTGGGGTCATAGGCTTACTTGTGTCTCACTGAATATGAGCTCTGATGGAGCTAATTTACATTTTGCATGGGGTGGTGCTCAATGGGCTATTCTGACTGCAACATTACAGCAAACAGAAAGTGCAAGAAAGTTTTATTTTTACCTCGCCTCAGAACCCTGCCATAGTACATGGGCCCTGAAAGATTCTTTATTTCCATTATGTTGGGGGCTAAAGATGTTTAATTCTCTAAACCTCTCTCCTGCAAGCTGCCTTTCCCCTAAGTTCTCTGGCCTTATTAAAGTCACAATCCCCAGTGTTAATCCAGCTTCAGAAAGAGCTGAAGAGGAGGGCATCAAGATCGTGGGGTAGGAAAATCTCGAGCTCATCTACACCCATGGGCACACCAAAACTACAACTATGTGTAGAAAAAATATCTTTGAGAATGACTAAAGACAAGCAGAATAGATTTTCTACAACTAAGGATTTAGAGAAAAAGTCACATTGAAAAAGGACAGGAGGGTGTAGTCATGACCCACATCCCCAGTGTGGTTTCCCACAAGTTGCAGGGATTTCACCAACAGGGAGGTCCCCCCTGAGTGATGGCTCTAAGCCTTACATTGAGCTCCCCAGCCTGGGGGAACCTAAGCCAGGAAGAGAAGTCCTCATAACATCTGGCTATGAAAAACAGTAGGGTTATGTCCAGGAGAGCTGAAGGGCTTTAGGAAACCAAGATTCTGCTTTTAAAGGGCTTGTGCACAAACTCACTCACTTGGAGTTCCAGCACTGAGGCAGCAGTTTGAAAAACTCCTGGGTCATACATGAAGGAGGTGTGTTGACTAATTTTAGGCCAAGTGATGGAGGGGCAGGAATCTGTTCAAGTTTTCTCTGGGGACAAAAGCACTGACAAACACCATTTATTTTTTTACACTCCTAGCTGGCCTAGAACTGGCAGGCACCATTTCTAACACTCTCGATTAACTTTTCTAATGTTACTCACTCTGCTGTGGTGTTCCCCTGAGATTCCATCCCACCCAATGTTCCCAAGCCACCTAGCATCACTCCAGAGCAGCTACCATCCCATCCACACCTTGTGGGCAGCTTTTTCTAGGACTAGTGTCCCTACAAAGTGACTCTCACTCCACATGATTAGCCCCCACACATCAGCATGTCCACAACAGTTGAGGCTGACATTGTGGCTAGCCATGTAGGGGGTCTACCTGTACACTAGTGCCCCATGGAAATTGCAGCTTGGACTCACAACCAGCCAGGCCAGGGAGCAGCCCTGCCCTTCAGGGCAACCATAATAGTCATGCCCAGGCTTCACTGACAGCTGGGCCTAGAACCAACCCTGTCCACAGTGTATCAGAAACAACTGTGACAGGGTTTCACAGCATTTGGCTTGGGGGCCATACCTGCCTACCAACATGCCTTCAGCATCTTCGGCCCAATCAAAACTGGTTTATGCAACTGACACAGGGAATGACCTTGGAGCACCTGGCTCTGGTGAATAGGAAGGATTGCACAACTGGGCCCATAGGACACCTTTTAAATAAGCCTACTCTTTCAATATCAAGAAACATAACTGATCTTTCAAATACATAGAAACAATACAGAGAGTTAGGCAAAATGAGGAGACAGAGGAATATGTTCCAAAAGAGCAAGCACATGACAAAATCCCAGAAAAAAAGAACTAAATGATGATGGAGATAAGCAGTATATCAGATAAAGAGTTCAAAATAATAATCATAAGAATACTCACCAAATTCAGAAGAAGAATGAATTAACACAGTGAGAACTCCAATAAGGAGATAGAAAATTTAATTAGAACTGAGGAATACAATAACTGAAAAAAAATACTCTATAGGGAATCAACAGCAATTAGATGATGTAAGAGAACAATTCAGCAACCTGGAAGACAAGGTAGTGGTAATCACCCAATCTGAACAGCAAAAAAATTAAAAAAATGAGACTAGTTTAAGGGCCCTCTGGGACAACATCAAGCATACTAACATTCACATTATAGGAATCCCAGAGGAGAAGAGAGAGTGAAAGGGAAAGAAAACCTATTTGAAGAAATAATGGCTGGAAACTTCCCTAACTTGGTGAAGGAAACAGACATCCAAATTCAGGAATCACAGAGTCTTAAACAAGATAATCCAAAGAGACCCACACCAAACACATAATAATTAAACATGTCAGAAGTTAAAGAAAAAGAGAGAATCTTAAAAGTAGCAAGAATCAAACAACTAGTTAAGTACAAGGGCACACCCATGAAACTATTAGCTGATATTTCAGCTGAAAATTTGCAGGCCACAAGAAAGTGGCATTATATTCAAAGTGATTAAAGGGAGAAAACCTACAAACAAGAATACTCTATTCAGCAAAGTTATTATTCAGAATTGAAGGAAAGTTTCTCAGACAAGCAAAAGCTAAGGGAGTTCATCACCACTAAACTGGCATTACAAGAAATGTTAAAATGACTTTTCTAATTGGAAAAGAAAGGCCAAAACTAAACGAAAATATATGGAAGAAAAAAATCTCACTAGTAAAGGAAAACATAAAGTATAAAGGTAGTACAACAATCACTTATAAAGTTAGTATAATGGTTACAACAGAAATCATTTATATCTATAATAAATAGTTAAGCAATACATACATATACATAAAGATGCAAACTATGATATCAAAAAAATAAAATGGAGGGAAAGAGCAACCAAAGGACTTGTATGCATGCACATAAGCCTAACCAATGGACACAGATACCAGGTGTTGAGGGCATGAGTGTGGTGGGGGGAAGCTATGGGGGGATAAGGGCACATATGTAATACCTTAATCAATAAAGAAGAAAAATAAATAAATAAAACAAAATGTCAGGTTGTGGGGGGTGGAGGGGAGAGAAAAGTAGTGCTTTTAGAATGCATTTAAACATAAGCAACCATCAACTTAATATAGACAGCTATATACATATCTTGTTATGTATAAGTATCATGGTAACCACAAACAAAAAACCTATAAAAGACACACAAAAATAGAAAAATGGAATAAAAACGTAACACTAAAAAATATAATCAAATCACAAGAGAAGAGAGCAAGAAGGAATGGAGAAGAACTACAAAAACAAGCAGGAGACAATTAACAAAATGGCAGTAAGTACGTTCTTATCAATAAGCATTTTAAGTGTCCATGGACAAGATGTGCCAATCAAAAAACATAAAGTGTCTGAATGGATAAAAAAAAAAGACCCATACACATGCTGCCTACAAAAGATTCATTTCAGATCTAAAGACACAAACTTTAAATGAAGGGATGGGAAAAGATGTTTAATGCACATGGGAATGCAAAGCAAGCTTGGGTAGCAATATTTACATTTGACAAAATGGACTTTAAAACAAAGCCTGTAACAAGAGACATAAAAGGGCATTACATAATGATAAAGGGATCAATCCAACAAAAGAATATAATACTTGTAAACATCTATGCACCCAACATAGGCACACATAAATACATATAGCAAATATTAATAGACATAAAGGGAGATATTGGTAGTAATACAGTAATAGTAGGGGACTTTAACATCCCACTTATATCAATAGGTAGGTCATCCAGACCGAAAATAAGTAAGGAAATATTGGCCTTAAACAATACATTAGACCAGCTTGATTTAATAAATATATACAGAAACTTCAATCACAAAACAGCAGAATACACATTCTTTTCAAGTCCTCAAGGAACATTCTCCAGTATAGATCACATATTATGCTGCAAAACAAGTCTCAATAAATTTAAGAAGATTGAAATCATATCAAACATAATATTTTTTAACCACAAGGGTATGAAACTAAAAAGCAATTACAAGAATAAAACAGGGAGAAAAATATCAAATACATTGAGGGTGAACAATATGCTACTAAAAACAACAACAACAACAACAAACAGTTGTTCAACTTAGAAATCAAGAGGAAATAAAAAAGTACCTTGAGACCAATGAAAACAAAAACATAAGTTTCCAAAATCATTGGGACACAGCAAAAACAGTTCTAAGAGGTAAATTTATAGTGACACAGGCCTACCTCAGGAAACAAGAAAAATCTCAAATAAATCATCTAAGCTCAAATCTATAAGAACTAGAAAAAGATAATAGAAGAATGAACATAACAAAGATAAGAAAAAAAAATAAATGAAGTAAGTACTAAAATAAAAAATAAATAAAACAATAGAAAGGGATTGCAAAATGGCAGCAGAAGCTGAGTAACGGGAAGCTACACTAACATACTCCCAGGAACTACAATTAGAATTACAATTAAAACACAGGAAAACCATCCTGAATGTTCAACCAAAGACTAGTTGGATAGAACCAAGGATGGAAAGAAGAGACTGCATAGAGACTGGTAGGAAGTGCTGAGGTGTGAAAGGGCCAGCTGGGCTCCCACAGGCAGCAGCTGAAGTTCCCGAGGAATATCTCAGCTGGTGTGTGGGGGGGCAGTTAGGGGGTTCCTACAGAGAACTCTGGTGTCTAAACCTCAAGCTGGGCCCTCCTGTCCAGAGGACCAGAATTGAGAAAGGTGACCCAGAATATCTGGCTGTGAAAAGCAGCAGGGTTGCTGTCTGCCAGGGAGAGACAGCTGGAAATGCAGGCACCCTCTTAAAAGACCAACACAAAATTTTTTGTGCAGCCACTTATTTTCAGCCCCAGCAGAAGGAGAGTAGAGTGAACTAGAGCTATGTGAGCAGAAGGCAGGATTGTGAGCTCTGGGGTTAGAGCTCAGAAGGCAGCCACTTTGGTTTCTTGTGCTAAGTCATTTCTTGATACTGCAGAGGACATCTTTCTCTGGCAGACCTTTACCACTCAGGCAGCTTTTTAACTTGGTAGGGGAAGCAATTGCCCCACCCTGTTGGAAAACCTTTCCCCACCTTGTTGTAGATAGCCTCTCCCCACCTAGCTGTAGATCAAGACTGAATAACAATCAGACTGCAGGAAGAGGCATGTTTATGAAGGCTTTGAGTCTTTGCTTGATCTCCTTCTAGACATGGAGCTAGGAAAAGCAGACCTTGATACACATCTTCATCATTTCCAAAGGCACCCACCCAGCAGAGGGAGCCACAAGCTGATAGCTCCAAATAGGGCACTTAGGGCCAATCACAAACAGCATCTGATATTGTCCTGTGCTAGAGATTGGGAGTCATAGCAGATCAACCTAATACATAGACACAAACCCAAACAAGCAGCCAAAATTGGGAGAAAAAAAAAGCCACAAATGAAAGAACAAGATAATTTTCCAGAAGAAGAGCTAAATAAAATGAAGATAAAATATTTATCAGATATAGAGTTCAGAATAATAATGGCAAGGATGTTCAATAGCATGAGAAAAGATATAGTAACTATTAAAAAAGACCAATCAGCCCTAACCGGTTTGGCTCAGTGGATAGAGCATCGGCCTGCGGACTGAAGGGTCACAGGTTCGATTCTGGTCAAGGGCATGTACCTTGGTTGTGGGCACATCCCCAGTGGGGAGTGTGCAGGAGGCAGCTGATCGATGTTTCTCTCTCATCAATGTTTCTAACTCTCTATCCCTCTCCCTTCCTCTCTGTAAAAAACCAATAAAATATAAAAAAATAAAATAAATAAATAGAACACGACTATTTTTTTTTAAAAAAAAAAAGACCAATCAGAAATCAAGAATGACAGAGCGCTAATAAAGAACACTTTGGAAGGAATACACACGGATTAGGGGAAGCCAAGGATCAGATCAGTGAATTAGAGACAGGGTAGAAAAAAAATCACTCAATCAGAGAACCAAAAAGAAAAAAAAAACATAAAAAAACAGGGGGAGAACTTAAGGGATCTGTGGGACAACATGAAACACAACAATATTCACATCATAGGTGTACCAGGAGGAGAATAAAATGAGCAAAGGATAGAGAATGTGTTTGAAGAAATAAAGGCAGAAAATTTCCCTAACCTGGTGAAAGAAAAAGTCACACAACTTCAGGAGGCACAGAGAGTCCCAGGCAAGAAGAACCCAAACAGGCCCATGCCCAGACACATCATAATTAAAATGCCAAGAATTAAAGACAAAGGGAGAAACTGCAGCAAGAGAAAAGCAATTTATTACCAACAAAGGAGCTCCCATAAGGCTGTCAGTTGATTTTTCATCAGGAACTCTACAATCCAGAATGGAATGGCATGAAGACCTCCAGGTAATGAAAAGCAAAGATCTGAAACCAAGATTACTATATTCAGCAAGGCTATCATTCAAAAGATATGGTGAAATAAAGAGCTTCCTAGGGAAAAAAAAAAGGCTAAAGGAATTTATCATCACCAAACTAGCACTGCAAGAAATTCTAAAGGGACTGCTATAATGAGAAGAAGAGAGAGAGAGAGAGAGAGAGAGAGAGAGAAAATATAGGCATAAAGAATTACAATGGCAATAAATAAGTACCTATCAATAGTAACCTTAAGTGTAAATGGACTAAATGCCCCAATCAAAAGACATAGGGTAGCTAAATGGATATGAAAACACGACCCATATATAGGCTGTCAACAAGAGACCGACCTCATAATAAAAAACTCACACAGGATGAGAGTGAAGGGATGGGAAAATTTTTTCATGCAAATGGAAACATAAAAAAGCTGGGGTAGCAATATTCATATCTGACAAAATAGACTTCAAAATGAAGGTCAACACAAGTAACAACAAAATTCACTACATAATACTAAAGGCATTGATCCAAAAAGAGGATGTAACCCTGGTAAACATATATGCAGGCAATATAGGAGCATCTAAATATATAAAACATCTTCTGAAGGACTTTATGGGAGAGATGGACAGTCATAGTATGGAATTTTAACTCCCCACTAACTTCAGTAACTAGATCTTGCAGACAAAATATAAACAAGGAAACAGTGACTCTAAGTGACACACTGGATCAGATGGATTTAATTGACATTTATAGAACGTTTCACCCAAAGCTGCAGAATATACATTCTTCTCAAGGGCACATGGATCTTTCACAAACATAGAACACATGTTAGGACATTAAATACGTCTCTACAAGTTCAAGAAGATTGAAATTATATCAAGAATCTTTTCAGATCACAATGGAATGAAATTAGAAATCAATCACAGTAAAAACACACAAAAACATGGAGCCCTAATAGCATGTTATTAAATAACTAGAGGCCTGGTGCACGACATTCCTGCACTCGGGACGGGGGGGGGGGGAGGGTCCCCCAGCTAGGCCTGAGCCCTCTTGCAGTCCGGGAGCCCTCAGGGGATGCCCGACTGCCGTGAAGGCAGGAGAGGCTCCCACCACCACAGCTGCACTCTCCAGTGTGAACCCGGCTTTTGGCTGAGTGGCGCTCCCCTTATGGGGGCACAGTGACCACCAGGGGGCAGCTCCTGCATTGAGCATTTGCCTTCAGGTGGTCAGTGCATGTCATAGTTACCAGTCGTTCAGCTGTTCGGTCGATTTGCATATTAGCCTTTTATTATATAGGATGAATGGGTTACCAATGAGATCAAGTAATAAATGAAACAAATGAAAATGAACAAACAACAACCCCAAATCTCTGGGACACAGCAAAAGCAGTCCTGAGAGGGAAGTTCCTAGCACTACAGGTCTACCTCAAAAACAAGAAAAATTAATAATAAACTATTTAATCCTACAACTGAAAGAATTAGAAAAACAAGAAAAGCCTAGAATAATAGAAGGAAGGAAATAATAAAGATTAGAGCAGAAATAAATGACATAGAGACTAAAAACAATGAAAAAATTAATGAAACCAAGAGCTAATTCTTTGAAAAGATAAACAAGATAGATGAACCTTTATCCAGACTCATCAAGAAACAAAGAGAGAGGACCCAAATAAATAAAATCAGAAACAATAGTAGTGAAATAACAACTGACACCACAGCAATACAAAGGATTGTAATAAAATACTATAAATAACAACAAGCTGGACAATGTGGGTGAAATGGACAAATTCCTAGATCCTAGAGAAATACAACTTCCAAAACTGAATCAAGAAGAATCAGAAAACCTGAATAGGTCCATAATAACTGATGAAATAGAATAAAAACAAACAAACAAAAAACTCCCAGCAAATAAAAGCCCTGGCCTGGGTGGCTTCACAGGGGAGTTTTACCAAACATTCAAAGAACTAACACCTATCCTCCTCAAACTACTTGAAAAAATCCAAGAGGAGGGACCACTTCCAAGCTCTTTTTATGAGGCCAGCATTATCCTAATAACAAAACCAGATAAAGGCACTACAAAGAAAGAGAATTACAGACCGATATCCCTGATGAACATACATGGTAAAATCCTCAACATAATATTAGCAAATGGCATCCAACAATATATTAAAAAGTCATACACCAAGACCAAGTGGTATTTATTCCAGGAATGCAAGGCTGATACAATATTTGCAAATCAATAAATGTTATACATCACATAAACATATTTAAAAACAAAAATCACATAATCATATCAATAGATGCAGAAAAAACATTAGATAAAATCCAACACCCATTTGTGGTAAAAACTGTCAGCAAAGTGGAAATAGAGGGATCATACCTCAACACAATAAAAGCCATATATGACAAACCCACAGCCAACATCATACTCAATGGGCAAAAACTAAAACCATTTCCCTTAAGAACAGGAAGAAGACAAGGATGTTCACTTTCACCACTCTTACTCAGCATAGTACTGGAAGTGCTAGCCACAGTGATCAGACAGGAAGGAGAAATGAAAGACATCCAAAATGGAAAGGAGGAAGTAAAACTCTCATTATTTGCAGATGACATGATATCATACATAGAAAACTCTAAAGACTCCACCAAAAACTACTAGATTTAATAAATGAATTTGGCAATGTAGCAGGATGCAAAATTAACATCCAGAAATAGATGGCATTTTTATATGCCAATAATGAATTCTCAGAAAAAAGAAACTAAACAAACAATCCCATTTACCATTGCAACAAAATAATTAAGATACTTAGGAATAAACTTGACCAAGGAGGTAAAAGACTTGTACTTGGAAAACTACAGGATGTTGAAACAAGAGATAGAGGAAGATATAAACAAGTGGGAGAATATACTGTGTTCATGGATTGATAGAATTAACATCATTAAAATGACCATACTACCTAAATCAACCTATATATTTAATGCAATCCCTATTAAAATAACAATAGCATATTTCACAGTTCTAGACCAAATACTCCAAAAATTTATATGGAACCAAAAAAGACACCAAATAGCAGCAGCAATCTTGAGAACGAATAATAAAGTTGAGGGATCACAATATCAGATTTAAAGTTATACTACAAAGCCACTGCAGTAAACACAGCCTGGTATAAGAACAGCCATATAGATCAATAGAACAGAACAGAGACCCCAGAAATTGACCCACGCTGTTATGCTCAATTAATATTTAACAAAGCAGCCCTAACCGGTTTGGCTCAGTGGATAGAGCATTGGCCTGTGGACTGAAACGTCCCAGGTTCGATCTGGTCAAAGGCATGTACCTTGGTTGCGGGCACATCCCCAGTAGGAGGTGTGCAGGAGGCAGCTGATCAATGTTTCTCTTTCATTGATGTTTTTAACTCTCTATCCCTTTCCCTTCCTCTCTGTAAAAAAAATCAATAAAATATATTTGAAAAATTTTTGACAAAGCAGGCAAGAGCATACAATGGAGTCAAGAGAGTCTCTTCAATAAATGGTGTTGGGAAAATTGGACAGATACATGCAAAAAATGAAACTAGACCACCAACTTACACCATACACAAGAATAAACTAAAAAGGAATAAAAGACTTAAACGCAAGTCACAAAACCATAAAAACCCTAGAAGAAACCACAGGCAGCAAAATCTCAGATATTTCTCGTAGCAATATGTTGAGGATACATCTTCTAGGGCAAAGGAAACTAAGGAGAAAATAAACACATGGGACTACATTAAGCTGAAAAACTTCTGAACAGCAAAAGAAACCATCAACAAAATGAAAAGGGAGCCCAATGTATGTGAGAACATATTCGGCAATGATACATCTGATCAAAGGTTAATATCTAAAATGTATAAGGACCTCATACAACTTAACAAAAGGAAGACAAATAATCCAATTTAAAAATGGGCAAAGGACATAAATAGACACTTCTCCAAAGTGGACATACCTTTCACCTTTCAGAATGGCTATCATCAACAAATCAACAAACAACAAGTGTTGGCGAGGATGTGGAGAAAAGGGAACCCTTATACACCACTGGTGGGAATGCAGACAGGTGCAGCCATTATGGAAAGCAGTATGGAGTTTCCTCAAAAAATTAAATGTGGAACTGCCATTTGACCCGGTGATCCCACTTCTAGGAATATATCCTAAGAAACCCAAAACACCAATCAGAAAGAATGTATACACCCCTATGTTCACAGCAGTACAATTTACAATAGCTAAGATCTGGAAACAGCCCAAGTGCCCTTTAGTAAATGAGTGGACAAAAAAGCTGTGGTACACATATACCATGGAATACTATGCAGCAGTAAAAAAGAAGAACCTCTTACCCTTGAGACAGCATAGAGCAGCGGTTCTCAACCTGTGGGTCGCGACCCCTTTGGAGGTCAAACGACCCTTTCACAGGGGTCGCCTAAGACCATCAGAAAACACATATATAATTACATATTGTTTTTGTGATTAATCACTATGCTTTAATTATGTTCAATTTGTAACAATGAAAATACATCCTGCATATCAGATATTTACATTACGATTCATAACAGTAGCAAAATTACAGTTATGAAGTAGCAACGAAAATAATTTTATGGTTGGGGGTCACCACAATATGAGGAACTGTATTAAAGGGTCGCGGCATTAGGAAGGTTGAGAACCACTGGCATAGAGGAACCTGGAGAGTATTAGGCTAGGCCAGTCAGAGAAAGACAAGTATCACATGATCTCACTCATATGTGGAACCTAATGAACAAAATAAACTGATGAAGAAAATAGATCCAGAGACATAGAAACATGGAATAGACTTTTGAATCTCAGAGGGAAGGCAGGGGTGGGTGTGTGGTTGGTAAGAGATCAACCAAAGAACTTGTATGCATATATGCATAACCCATGGACACAGACAATAGGGTGATGAAAGCCTGGGGTGTGAGGTGGGGGCAGGCTAGGAGGGGTCAGTGGGGCAAAATGAAGGATATATGTAATAATTTCAGTAATAAAGATTTTAAAAACTAAAAGAATAAATGTTTTTAGAAAAAATAAATAAATATATAAACAACAGAAGAGATCAATGAAACTAAGAGCTGGTTCTTTGAAACAAACAAACAAAAGTGATAAACTGTTAGCCAGGCTTACAAAAAATAAAAAAGTGGGAGGGCAAAAATAAATAAAATCAGAAATGAAAGAGGAGAAGTGACACTGACACCAGGAAAATACGAAAGATCATAAGAGATACTATGATCAATTATACACCAATAAACTGGACAACCTAGAAGAAATGGATAAATTTCTATCAATATACAATCTTCTGAGTCTGAATCAGCAGGAAACAGAAAATCTGAACAGATCAATAACTACTAACAAAAGTTAGCATTCTCAAAGTTTTCTGAAGCATTCCAAAAAATTGAGGAAAATGGAATACTTCCAAACTCCCTCTGCAAGGCCAGTGTTACCCTGATACCAAAACCAGACAAAGGCAATATATTAAAAAAAAGAAAGAAAAATTACAGGTCAATATCCCTGATGAACATAGATGCAAAATACTCTACAAAACATTAGCACAATGATTTTGCCAGTACATTAAAAAGATCATACACCATGATCAATCTAGATTTATTCCAGAAATGCAAGAGGGTTCAATATTCACATTCAATGTGATACACCACATCAACAAAAATAAAATATACAAAACACATGATCATCTCAATATATGCAGAAAAAATTTGACAAAATTCATTTATAATGAAACACTCAATAATTTGGAGATAGAGGAAATATATCTTTACATAATCAAGGTCATATATGACAAACCCCACAGCTAACATCATACTCAATGCTGAAAAAATTGGAAGCTTTTTCTCTAAGATAAGGAATAAAAACAGAATGCCCACTCTTATCACTTTTATTTAATACAGTATTGGAAGTCTTAAACATAGCAATCAGATAAGAAAAAGAAATAAAAGGTATCCAACTGGAAAGGAAGAAGTAAAACTGTCATGTATTCCAAAAAATTGAAGAGGAAAGAATGCTTCCAAATTCATTTTGCAAGGCCAGCACTACCCAGATACCAAAACCAGAAAAAGACAATAGAAAAAATAAAAAAATTATAGGTCAATTTCCCTGTAATCATCAATATTCCAGGTCAATCATCCATTTCTTGTAGGTTGTCCAATTTGTTGGTGTATGATTGATCATAGTACTCTCTTATGATCCTTTATATTTCTCTGGTATCAGTTATCATTTCTCCTCTTTCATTTCTGAAGATGACATGATACTACATATAGAAAATCCTAGATTCATCCAAAGAACTATTATTAACTAATAAACAAATTCAGTAAAGTTGCAAGATACAAAATTAATATACAGAAACCTGTTGCATTCCTGTACATTAATAACAAAGTATCAGAAAGAGAAATATAAAAAATAATCTCATTTACAACTGCCTCAAAAAGGAATGTTTAACCAAGCAGTTGAAAGAACTGTACTCTGAAAAGTATAAGACTTTGATGAAAGAAATTGAAGAAGACACAAATAAATGGAATAATATATCATACACATTGATGGGAAGAACTAATATTGTTCAATGCAATCTCTATGCAATACAAATTTTCACATATCTAGAACAAATAATTGTAAAATTTGTTATAGAACCACAAAAGATTCCAAATAGCCAAAGCAATCTTGAGAAAGAAGGAACCAATTGAAAGTATGTTACCTGATTGCAAACTATACTACAAAATTACAGTAATCAAAAGAGCATGGTACAGGCACAAAAACAGATGTATAGATCAATGGAACAGAATAGAGAGCCCAGAAATAAAGCCACACTTATATGATCAAGTAATTTATAACAAAAGAGGCAAAAATATACTATGTGGAAAAGACAGTCTCTTAAAAAATTGTGCTGGGAAAATTGGAGAGCTACATGCAGAAAAATGAAACTGGACCATTTTCTTATGTTGTGTACAAAAATAAACACAAGATGGATTGTAGATTTAAATGTAAAACCATAATTCCTAGAAGAAAATATAGGCAATCAACTCTTCGACATCAGTCTTAGCAATAATTTTTTAGGGTATGTCTCCCCAAGCAAGGGCAACAGAAGCAAAAATAAACAAATGGAACTCCATTAAACTAAAAAGCTTATGCACAGCAAAGAAAACATCAACAAAACAAAAAGACAACCACCCTGGCCGGTGTGGCTCAGATGGTTGTGGTCCCTTGCACCAGGAGGTTGCCAGTTCGATTCCCAGTCAGGGCATATGCCAGAATTGTGGCTCCATTCCTGGTAAGGGGTTTGGGGGGGGCAGCAGATTGATGTTGCACTTTCACAGAAATGTTTCTGTCTCTCTCCCTCTCCCTTACTCTCTCTCTAAAAATCAATAAACTATTCTTTAAAATAACAATAATGATAATAATAATAAACCTATGGCAGAAGATATGCACAAATAATATATTCTATAAGGGGGTAGTATCCGAAATATATTTAAAAACTCAACTCAAAATAAAACAACAATAATCTAATTAAAAATGAGCAGTGGTCCAGAATAGACAATTCTCCAAAGAAGACATTCAGATGGCCAACAGGCATATGTAGAAAAGATGCATGACATCACTAACCATCAGGGAAATGCAAATCCAAACCACAATGAGTTATCACCTCACACAGTCAGAATGACTATTATAAAAAAGACAACAAAGAGCAAGTGTTGGTGATGATGTGAAGAAAAGGGAACCCACAGACACTGTTGGTGGGATTGTAAATTGGTGCAGCCACTATGAAAAAAAGTACTGAGGTTCCACAAAAAAATTAAAATAGAACTACCAAATGATCCAGCAATTCCACTTCTGACAATTTATCCAAAGAAAAAAAATACTAATTTGAAAAGATAGATGTACTCCTGTGTTCATTTCAGCATTATTTACAATAGCCAAGATATGGAAGCAACCTAAGTGTCTATCTATAGATGAAAAGGTGAATGGTATTAAGAGGTACAAAGTTCCAGTTATAAAATAAATAAGTCATGGGTATATAATGCACATAGAGAATATAGTCATTAATGTCATAAAGACTTCTGCAGATGGTTACTAGACTTATCATGATGATCACTTTGTAAGATATCAAATGTCAAATCACTATCTTGAAACTAATATAATATTGTATGTCAACTATACTTTAATTAAGATAAAGGAAAGAAAGTGCTGGAGAATCATAAATGTCCCAGTTTAAAAGGACCTTAGTAATCAACTTGCCTGGCTCTCTTTTTTTGGACTATGTTTTTAGTAATGTTTCTTTTTCAAACAGTCTAAATATCTTAATTCCTCAGAAGTAGAGTTTAATTAGCTCTTTATTCTTCAGCAACAATGGGAAAAATATACTGATATTTTAGCCTCACAGAATCTCAGAGAGCAAAAGTACTTTGTAGACCATCTGGTAGACCTACTATATACTACATAAAATATCTCCATGAAAGCCCCAATAATTAGGCTTCTAGCCTCCATCTGAACAGGGAACCTACCATCTCACATAAAAAACAGTTCATTTTTTTTTAAAAAAATTATCTTTATTGTTGCAAGTATTATAGATGTCCCCAGTTCATTTTTTAAACAAATCTAATTATCTGAAAAATCCTCTTAGGAAGAAATGACATTTGCTTCCCTGTATGTTTTTAACCATGGATCCTGGTTCTGACTTCCGGATAAATACAGGATACGTTTTATTCATTTCATCTGGCACTCCAAGTTTAAAGACCACTGTAAGGTTTCCTCTAAGTAAAGCATTCTTCATATCTTTATTCCTTAAGAAATAATTTCCATATCTTTTACTCATTACTCTGTTCTGGAATATATATTCCATTTTATAAATTTATCTCTTGTGGTATTTTCCCTAGAATTAAATATATTCTATTTTTTTTCTTTATTGCTCAATCCCTCCTCCCCCCTGCCTCCCCTATTACCCCCAGAGCTGTCAGTCTGCTCTCCATGAGTCTGTCTCTATTTCGCTTGTTAGTTCAGTTTGTTCATTAGATTCCACATATGAGTGAAATCATATGGTACTTGTCTTTCTCTGACTGGCTTATTTCACTCATGGACATGGACAACAGTGTGGTGATTGTGCGGGGGGAGGGAGAAGGTGGAAGAGGGTATAGAGGGGATAAATGGTGATGGAAAAAATTAAATTTAATTAAATTAAAAAATAAATAAATAATACATTACTCTAGCTCTCGTTTTCTAAATGAAAAACAGTGAACC